>NC_086451.1:241846716-242178382 GCF_028390025.1 Pseudophryne corroboree
ATGACGCCTGGCATTCACGCCAAAGAGTTCAATCTTTGTCTCATCAGACCAGAGAATTTTATTTCTCATGATCCGAGAGCCCTTCAGCTGCATTTTGGCAAACTCCAGGCGGGCTTCCATTTGCTTTTTATTAAGGAGTGGCTTCCGTCTGGACACTCTACCATACATACCTGATTAATGGATTGCTGCAGAGATGGCTGTCCTTCTCGAAGGTTCTCCTCTCTCCACAGAGGAATGCTATAGCTCTGACAGAGTGACCATTGGGTTCTTGGTCACCTCCCTGACTAGGGCCCTTCTCCCCCGATCGCTCAAGTTACACAGCCAGCCAGCTCCAGGAAGAGTCCCGGTGGTTCCGAACTTCTTCCATTTACAGATGATGGAGGCCTCTGTGCTCATTGAGACCTTCAAAGCAGCAGATATTTTTCTGTACCCTTCCCCAGATTTGTGCCTCTAGACAATACTGTCTCGGAGATCTACAAACAATTCCTTTGACTTCATGCTTGGTTTCTGCTCAGACATGCACTGTCAAGTGTGCGACCTTATATAGACAGGTGTGTGCCTTTCCAAATCATGTCTAATCCACTGAATTTACCTCAGGTGGACTCCAATAAAGCTGTAGGAACATCTCAAGGATGATCAGTGGAAACAGGATGCACCTGAGCTCAATTTTGAACTTAATGGCAAAGGCTGTGAATACTTACGTACATATGATTTATTTTTAATTTGCAAAAAATCACAAAAATACTTTTTGTCATTATGGGGTATGGTGTGTAGAATTTTGAGGGAAAAAATTAATTTATTCAATTTTGGAATAAAGCTGTACCATAAAATGTGGAAAAAGTGATGCACTGTAAATACTTTCCGGATGCAGTGTGTATGTATGTATGTATGTATGTATGTATGTGTATATATATATATATATATATTTTTATTTTTTATTTATTTAATCTCTTGAAAATCCAAGTACTTTATTTACAATTGAAAAGCTTCCAGTGCCGTTGTTTGGTGGATAGTGTGATATATCTCTCTCTCTCTATACACTCATACATACATACACATATGTAAATTATATATATATATATATATATATATATATATACACACACACACACACACCTCTCTCTCTATATATATATATATATATATATCCCTCTCTCATATATATATATATCTTTTTATATATATATATATACATACATATACACACTGCTCAAAAAAATAAAGGGAACACTTAAACAACACAATGTAACTCCAAATCAATCACACTTCTGTGAAATCAAACTGTCCACTTAGGAAGCAACACTGACTGACAATCAATTTCACATGCTGTTGTGCAAATGGAATAGACAACAGGTGGAAATCATAGGCAATTAGCAAGACACCCCCAATAAAGGAGTTGTTCTGCAGGTGGTGACCACAGACCACTTCTCAGCTCCTATGCTTTCTGGCTGATGTTTTGGTCACTTTTGAAAGCTGGCGGTGCTTTCACTCTAGTGGTAGCATGAGACGGAGTCTACAACCCACACAAGTGGCACAGGTAGTGCAGCTCATCCAGGATGGCACATCAATGCGAGCTGTGGCAAGAAGGTTTGCTGTGTCTGTCAGCGTAGTGTCCAGAGCATGGAGACGCTACCAGGAGACAGGCCAGTACATCATGAGACGTGGAGGAGGCCGTAGGAGGGCAACAACCCAGCAGCAGGACCGCTACCTCCGCCTTTGTGCAAGGAGGAACAGGAGGAGCACTGCCATAGCCCTGCAAAATGACCTCCAGCAAGCCTCAAATGTGCATGTGTCTACTCAAACGATCAGAAATAGACTCCATGAGGGTGGTAAGAGGGCCCGACGTCCACAGGTGGGGGTTGTGCTTACAGCCCAACACCGTGCAGGACGTTTGGCATTTGCCAGAGAACACCAAGATTGGCAAATTCGCCACTGGCGCCTTGTGCTCTTCACAGATGAAAGCAGGTTCTCACTGAGCACATGTGACAGACGTGACAGAGTCTGGAGACGCCAAGGAGAACGTCCTGCTGCCTGCAACATCCTCCAGCATGACCGGTTTGGCAGTGGGTCAGTAATGGTGTGGGGTGGCATTTCTTTGGGGGGCCGCACAGCCCTCCATGTGCTCGCCAGAGGTAGCCTGACTGCCATTAGGTACCGAGACGAGATCCTCAGACCCCTTGTGAGACCATATGCTGGTGCGGTTGGCCCTGGGTTCCTCCTAATGCAAGACAATGCTAGACCTCATGTGGCTGGAGTGTGTCAGCAGTTCCTGCAAGACGAAGGCATTGATGCTATGGACAGGCCCGCCCGTTCCCCAGACCTGAATCCAATTGAGCACATCTGGGACATCATGTCTCGCTCCATCCACCAACACCACGTTGCACCACAGACTGTCCAGGAGTTGGCGGATGTGGGACCTTATATAGACAGGTGTGTGCCTTTCCAAATCATGTCTAATCCACTGAATTTACCTCAGGTGGACTGCAATAAAGCTGTAGGAACATCTCAAGGATGATCAGTGGAAACAGGATGCACCTGAGCTCAATTTTGAACTTAATGGCAAAGGCTGTGAATACTTACGTACATATGATTTATTTTTAATTTACAAAAAAATCACAAAAATACTTTTTGTCATTATGAGGTATTGTGTGTAGAATTTTGAGGGAAAAAATTAATTTATTCCATTTTGGAATAAAGCTGTACCATAAAATGTGGAAAAAGTGATGCACTGTAAATACTTTCCGGATGCAGTGTGTATGCATGTATGTATATGTATATATATATATATATATATATATATATATATTTATTTATTTAATCTCTTGAAAATACAAGGACTTTATTTACAATTGAAAAGCTTCCAGTGCCGTTGTTTGGCGGATAGTGTGATATATCTCTCTCTCTCTATACACACATACATATATACACACACACACACACACACACACACACACACCTCTCTCTCTCTCTCTCTCTATATATATATATATATATCCCTCTCTCTCATATATATATATATATATATATATCTTTTTTATATATATATATATATATATATATAAAATAAGATTTTACTTACCGGTAAATCTATTTCTCGTAGTACGTAGTGGATGCTGGGGACTCCGTAAGGACCATGGGGAATAGACGGGCTCCGCAGGAGACAGGGCACTTTAAGAAAGAATTAGGACTACTGGTGTGCACTGGCTCCTCCCTCTATGTCCCTCCTCCAGACCTCAGTTAAGGAAACTGTGCCCGGAAGAGCTGACAGTACAAGGAAAGGATTTTGGAATCCAGGGTAAGACTCATACCAGCCACACCAATCACACCGTATAACTTGTGATAACTTACCCAGTTAACAGTATGAACAACAACAGAGCATCAGACAACCTGACGCAAACATAACATAACCCTTAGTTGAGCAATAACTATATACAAGTATTGCAGAAGAAGTCCGCACTTGGGACGGGCGCCCAGCATCCACTACGGACTACGAGAAATAGATTTACCGGTAAGTAAAATCTTATTTTCTCTAACATCCTAGTGGATGTTGGGGACTCCGTAAGGACCATGGGGATTATACCAAAGCTCCCAAACGGGCGGGAGAGTGCGGATGACTCTGCAGCACCGAATGAGCAAACACAAGGTCCTCCTCAGCCAGGGTATCAAACTTGTAGAATTTTGCAAACGTGTTTGAACCCGACCAAGTAGCTGCTCGGCAAAGCTGTAATGCCGAGACCCCTCGGGCAGCCGCCCAAGAAGAGCCCACCTTCCTTGTGGAATGGGCTTTTACAGATTTTGGATGCTGCAATCCAGCCGCAGAATGAGCCTGCTGAATCGTGTTACAGATCCAGCGAGCAATAGTTTGCTTTGAAGCAGAAGCACCCAGCTTGTTGGATGCATACAGGATAAACAGCGAGTCAGTTTTCCTGACTCCAGCCGTTCTGGCGACATAAATCTTCAAAGCCCTGACTACATCTAGTAACTTGGAATCCTCCAAGTCACGAGTAGCCACAGGCACCACAATAGGTTGGTTCAAATGAAAAGATGACACCACCTTCGGCAGAAATTGCGGACGAGTCCGTAATTCTGCCCTGTCCATATGGAAAACCAGATAGGGGCTTTTACATGACAAAGCCGCCAATTCTGACACACGCCTAGCCGTAGCTAAGGCCAATAGCATGACCACTTTCCACGTGAGATACTTTAACTCCACGGTCTTTAGTGGCTCAAACCAGTGAGATTTCAGGAAACTCAACACAACGTTAAGATCCCAAGGTGCCACTGGTGGCACAAAAGGGGGCTGAATATGCAGCACTCCCTTTACAAACGTCTGAACCGAAATCTGGACCTTTATGGACACTAATATTAAGCCCATAGTCACTCCCGACTGTAGGAAGTGAAGGAACCGGCCCAGCTGGAATTCCTCTGTAGGGGCCTTCCTGGCCTCACACCAAGCAACATATTTTCGCCATATACGGTGATAATGTTTTGCTGTCACGTCCTTCCTAGCCTTTATCAGCGTAGGAATAACTTCATCCGGAATGCCTTTTTCCGCTAGGATCCGGCGTTCAACCGCCATGCCGTCAAACGCAGCCGCGGTAAGTCTTGGAACAGACAGGGCCCCTGTTGCAACAGATCCTGTCTGAGAGGCAGAGGCCATGAGTTCTCTGTGAGCATTTCTTGCAGTTCCGGGTACCAAGTCCTTCTTGGCCAATCCAGAACAATGAGTATTGTTCTCACTCCTCTTTTTCTTACGATTCTCAGCACCTTGGGTATGAGAGGAAGAGGAGGAAACACATAGACCGACTGGAACACCCACGGTGTTACTAGTGCGTCCACAGCTATCGCCTGAGGGTCTCTTGACCTGGCGCAATACTTTTGTAGCTTTTTGTTGAGGCGGGATGCCATCATCACCACCTGTGGCAGTTCCCATCGATTTGTAATCTGTGTGAAGACTTCTTGATGAAGTCCCCACTCTCCCGGGTGGAGGTCGTGCCTGCTGAGGAAGTCTGCTTCCCAGTTGTCCACTCCCGGAATGAACACTGCTGACAGTGCTTGCACGTGATTCTCCGCCCAACGAAGAATCCTGGTGGCTTCTGCCATCGCCACCCTGCTTCTTGTGCCGCCCTGGCGGTTTACATGAGCCACTGCGGTGATGTTGTCTGATTGAATCAGCACCGGTTGGTTGCGAAGCAGAGGCTCCGCTTGACTCAGGGCGTTGTATATGGCCTTTAGTTCCAGGATATTGATGTGCAGACAAGCCTCCTGACTTGACCACAGCCCTTGGAAGTTTCTTCCCTGAGTGACTGCCCCTCACCCTCGGAGGCTTGCATCCGTGGTCACTAGGACCCAGTCCTGTATGCCGAACCTGCGGCCCTCAAGAAGGTGAGCACTCTGCAGCCACCACAGAAGAGACACCCTGGCCCTGGGGGATAGGGTGATCAGCCGATGCATCTGAAGATGCGATCCGGACCACTTGTCCAACAGATCCCACTGAAAGTTCCTCGCATGGAACCTGCCGAAGGGAATGGCTTCGTATGACGCCACCATCTTTCCCAGGACTCGCGTGCATTGATGCACCGACACCTGTTTTGGTTTTAAGAGGTCTCTGACCAGAGTCACAAGCTCCTGGGCCTTCTCCTCCGGGAGAAACACCTTCTTCTGGTCTGTGTCCAGAATCATGCCCAGAAAGGGCAGTCTCGTCGTAGGAATCAGCTGCGACTTTGGAATATTCAGAATCCAGCCGTGCTGTTGTAACACCTCCCGAGAGTGTGCTACGCTGATCAGCAACTGCTCTCTGGACCTCGCCTTTATGAGGAGATCGTCCAAGTATGGGATAATTGTGACTCCTTGCTTTCGCAGGAGCACCATCATTTCCGCCATTACCTTGGTAAATATTCTCGGTGCCGTGGACAGACCAAACGGCAACGTCTGGAATTGGTAATGACAGTCCTGTACCACAAATCTGAGGTACTCCTGATGAGGTGGATAAATGGGGACATGCAGGTAAGCATCCTTTATGTCCAGAGACACCATAAAATCCCCCTCTTCCAGGCTTGCAATGACCGCTCTCAGCGATTCCATCTTGAACTTGAACCTGAACCTTTTCAGGTAAATGTTCAGGGATTTTAAATTCAATATGGGTCTGACCGAACCATCCGGTTTCGGAACCACAAACATTGTGGAATAGTAACCCCTTCCCTGTTGAGGGAGGGGAACCTGTACCACCACCTGCAGGAGATATAATTTGTGAATTGCCGCTAACACTACTTCCCTTTCTATGGGGGAAGCTGGCAGGGCCGATTTGAGGTAACGGTGAGGGGGTATCACTTCGAATTCCAGCTTGTATCCCTGAGACACAATCTGTATAGCCCAGGGATCTACCTGTGAGCGAACCCACTGGTGGCTGAAATTTCGGAGATGCGCCCCCACCGCTCCTGGCTCCACCTGTGGAGTCCCAGCGTCATGCGGTGGATTTTGTGGAAGCCGGGGAGGACTTCTGTTCCTGGGAACTAGCTGTATTGTGCAGCTTCTTTCCTCTACCCCTGCCTCTGGCAAGAAAAGACGCACCTCGGGCTTTCCTGCCTCTGTGCGATCGAAAGGACTGCATTTGGTAATACGGTGCTTTCTTAGGTTGTGAGGGAATATATGGCAAAAATTTTGACTTCCCAGCCGTAGCTGTGGAAACTAGGTCAGAGAGACCGTCCCCAAACAATTCCTCACCCTTATAAGGTAAAACCTCCATGTGCTTTTTTGAGTCGGCATCACCTGTCCATTGCCGAGTCCACAGAGCCCAGTAGGCAAATGTCTCTCTGGGCATCCCTCATATATAGGACAGCGTCTTTTATATGCCCCAGGGTCAGTAATATAGTATCCTTGTCCAAGGTATCAAGTTCCTCAGACAGAGTATCTGTCCATGCTGCTACAGCACTTCACATCCAGGCCGACGCAATTGCCGGCCTCAGTAGGGTACCTGAATGTGTATAAACGGACTTCAGGATACCCTCCTGCTTCCTATCCGCAGGATCTTTTAGGGAGGCCGTATCCTGTGACGGCAGGGCCACCTTCTTAGATAAGCATGTCAAAGCTTTGCTAGGGGAGGATTCCCAGTGTAACCTGTCCGTGGCGGGAAAGGATACGCCATAAGTAACCGTTTGGAAATCTGCACTTTCCTATCAGGAGAATCCCAAGCTTTTTCACATAACTCATTTAACTCATGTGAAGGGGGAAAAGTCACTTCTTGCCTTTTTTCCCCAAACATATAAACCCTCTTGTCAGGGACCGGGTTTACCTCTGAAATGTGCAATACATCCTTCATTGCTAAAATCATGTAGCGGATGGCTTTAGCCATTTTAGGCTGCAACTTTGCATCATCGCCATCGACACTGGAGTCAGAATCCGTGTCGATATCTGTGTCAACAATCTGGGATAGTGGGCGCTTCTAAGACCCTGACGGCCTCTGCGCTGTAGGATCAGGCATGGGTTGAGACACTGACTGTCCCAAGGCTTCAGCTTTATCCAACCTTTTATGCAAGGAGTTTACATTATCATTTAACACCTTCCACATATCCATCCAATCAGGTGTCGGCGGCGTCGGCGGCGACCCCACATTCATCTGCACCTGCTCTGCTTCCACATAGCCTTCCTCGTCAAACATGTCGACACAATCGTACCGACACACCACACACACAGGGGATGCTCTATTTGAGGACAGAACCACCACAAGGCCTTTTGGAGAGACAGAGAGAGAGTATGCCAGCACACACCCCAGCGCTATATAACCCAGGAATTACACAGTAACTTAGTGTTTACCCAGTAGCTGCTGTATTAGTGATTTTGCGCTAAATTTATGTGCCCCCCCCCCTCTCTTTTTACCCTCTTTCTACCGTGATTCTGCAGGGGAGAGCCTGGGGAGCTTCCTCTCAGCGGAGCTGTGGAGAGAAAATGGCGCTGGTGAGTGCTGAGGAAGAAGCCCCGCCCCCTCAGCGGCGGGCTTCTGTCCCGCGATTTTGTGTAAAATAATGGCGGGGGATCATGCATATATACAGTGCCCAGCTGTATATATGCTCTATTATGCCAGGAGGTACTCAATTGCTGCCCAGGGCGCCCCCCCTGCGCCCTGCACCCTACAGTGACCGGAGTGTGTGGGTTTAATGTGGGAGCAATGGTGCACAGCTGCAGTGCTGTGCGCTACCTCATATGAAGACAGGAGTCTTCTGCCGCCGATTTTGAAGTCTTCTTGCTTCTCTCGCCGGCTTCTGTCTTCTGGCTCTGCGAGGGGGACGGCGGCGCGGCTCCGGGATCGGACGACCAAGGGTGAGTTCCTGTGTTCGATCACTCTGGAGCTAATGGTGTCCAGTAGCCTAAGAGGCACGACCTATCCGCAGTTAGCAGGTTTGCTTCTCTCCCCTCAGTCCCACGTAGCAGAGAGTCTGTTGCCAGCAGATCTCTCTGAAAATAAAAAATCCTAATAAAATACTTTCTTATCAGCAAGCTCAGGAGAGCTCACTAAAGTGCACCCAGCTCGTCCGGGCACAGATTCCAACTGAGGCCTGGAGGAGGGACATAGAGGGAGGAACCAGTGCACACCAGTAGTCCTAATTCTTTCTTAGAGTGCCCTGTCTCCTGCGGAGCCCGTCTATTCCCCATGGTCCTTACGGAGTCCCCAGCATCCACTAGGACGTTAGAAAAATATATATATACATATACAAACTGCTCAAAAAAAATAAAGGGAACACTTAAACAACACAATGTAACTCCAAGTCAATCACACTTCTGTGAAATCAAACTGTCCACTTAGGAAGCAACACTGATTGACAATCAATTTCACATGCTGTTGTGCAAATGGAATAGACAACAGGTGGAAATTATAGGCAATTAGCAAGACACCCCCAATAAAGGAGTTGTTCTGCAGGTGGTGACCACAGACCACTTCTCAGCTCCTATGCTTTCTGGCTGATGTTTTGGTCACTTTTGAAAGCTGGCGGTGCTTTCACTCTAGTGGTAGCATGAGACGGAGTCTACAACCCACACAAGTGGCACAGGTAGTGCAGCTCATCCAGGATGGCACATCAATGCGAGCTGTGGCAAGAAGGTTTGCTGTGTCTGTCAGCGTAGTGTCCAGAGCATGGAGACGCTACCAGGAGACAGGCCAGTACATCAGGAGACGTGGAGGAGGCCGTAGGAGGGCAACAACCCAGCAGCAGGACCGCTACCTCCGCCTTTGTGCAAGGAGGAACAGGAGGAGCACTGCCAGAGCCCTGCAAAATGACCTCCAGCAAGCCACAAATGTGCATGTGTCTACTCAAACGATCAGAAACAGACTCCATGAGGGTGGTATGAGGGCCTGACGTCCACAGGTGGGGGTTGTGCTTACAGCCCAACACCGTGCAGGACGTTTGGCATTTGCCAGAGAACACCAAGATTGGCAAATTCGCCACTGGCGCCCTGTGCTCTTCACAGATGAAAGCAGGTTCTCACTGAGCACATGTGACAGACGTGACAGAGTCTGGAGACGCCAAGGAGAACGTCCTGCTGCCTGCAACATCCTCCAGCATGACCGGTTTGGCAGTGGGTCAGTAATGGTGTGGGGTGGCATTTCTTTGGGGGGCCGCACAGCCCTCCATGTGCTCGCCAGAGGTAGCCTGACTGCCATTAGGTACCGAGATGAGATTCTCAGACCCCTTGTGAGACCATATGCTGGTGCGGTTGGCCCTGGGTTCCTCCTAATGCAAGACAATGCTAGACCTCATGTGGCTGGAGTGTGTCAGCAGTTCCTGCAAGACGAAGGCATTGATGCTATGGACCGGCCCGCCCGTTCCCCAGACCTGAATCCAATTGAGCACATCTGGGACATCATGTTTCGCTCCATCCACCAACGTTGCACCACAGACTGTCCAGGAGTTGGCGGATGCTTTAGTCCAGGTCTGGGAGATCCCTCAGGAGGCCATCTGCACCTCATTAGGGGCATTCCCAGGCGTTGTAGGGAGGTCATACAGGCACGTGGAGGCCACACACACTACTGAGCCCCATTTTGACTTGTTTTAAGGACATTACATCAAAGTTGGATCAGCCTGTAGTGTGTTTTTCCACTTTAATTTTGAGCGTGACTCCAAATTCAGACCTCCATGGGTTAATAAATTTGATTTTCATTGATAATTTTTGTGTGATTTTGTTGTCAGCACATTCAACTATGTAAAGAACAAAGTATTTAATAAGAATATTTCATTCATTCAGATCTAGGATGTGTTATTTTAGTGTTCCCTTTATTTTTTTGAGCAGTGTATATATATATAAAAATATATATATATATATATATATATATATATACATACATACATATACACATTATGGTAAGAACTTACCGTTGATAACGGTGTTTCTCCTATGTCCACAGGTTTTCACAGGATAACATTGGGATATGATGGAGCGACAGTGGATTGGCACCAAATGATCACAAGCTTTCTGGCCTCCCAGGATGCAACGGGCTCGTCCATATAATCCCGCCCACCAACTTAGTCAAATCAGTTGTTTCCAAAGCATTTAGGCAGGAGCATTATGTAAAACCATATTCAGGTGAGAGGAACACACATGCACACCCTTCCATGCAAGAGGGAAGAGGTTAGTGAGTATAAAGATTCTCAAATCAGGTGCGTCAGGGTGGGATCCCTGTGGAAACCTGTGGACATAGAAGAAATACCGTTATCAACGGTAAGTTCTTACCATAACGTATATTTCCCCGGCAGGGTCCACAGGTTATCCACAGGATAACATTGGGACTTCCCAAAGCAATTTTTAGTGGTGGGGATGCTCCTGATTAGACAGGAGAACCTTTCGCCCGAATTCAGCGTCATGAGAGGCAAAGGTATCCAAGGCATAATGTCTAATGAAAGTGTTAATGGAAGACCATGTGGCTGCCTTACATATATGTTCTGCTGAAGCACCATGTTGTGCTGCCCATGAAGGACCTACCTTACGTGTAGTGAGCAGAGACATTAGCCGGAACAGGGAGATCAGCTCGAGAGTGTGCTTCTGAAATCGTCATTCGAAGCCATCTTGCTAGCGTCTGTTTAGTAGCAGGCCATCCTCTCTTGTGAAATCCGTTGAGAATTAAGAGAGAATCTGTATTTCCGATGGCACTGGTACAATCTACGTAGACTCTTAATGCACGGACTACGTCCAGCAACGCTTCTTCCGCAGAAAGTCCCGATACCGGAAAAGCCGGGACTACAATTTCTTCGTTAAGGTGAAAGTTAGATACCTCCTTAGGAAGATAACCAGACCTAATTCTGAGAACTGCTTTATCTGGATAAAAAATCAGAAAAGGAGATTTGCATGACAGCGCTCCTAAATCTGACACTCTTGTAGCTAATGTCATAGTCAGTAGAAAGAGTACTTTAGCTGTCAACTATTTAAGATCCACTTTCTTAAGTGGTTCAAACGGAGCCCCTTGAAGGGCTTTGAGGACCAGACTTAGATCCCAAGGTACTGCAGGAGGAACAAAAGGTGGTTGAATGCGCAGCATTCCCTGGAAAAAAGTACGCACATCTTGTAAAGTAGCAATTTTCTTTTGAAACCATACAGTCAATGCTGAAACTTGAACTCTCAAGGAAGCCACCTTCAAACCCTTATCCATTCCTGCCTGAAGGAAATTTAAGATTCTGGATACTCTGAAAGATTTTGGATCCATATTTCTTTCACTGCACCAATGAATATAGGCTTGCCATATTTGGTGATAAATGCGAGCATTGTTTGAATTACTTGTTGTGAAAAACCTCTTGACTTCAGGATAGAGGTTTCAACAGCCACGCCATCAAAGACAGCCGATCCAGATGCCTGTGATAACAAGGACCCTGCATCAGCAGATCTGGACGTTGAGGGAGCAGCATTGGAGCATCCATCGACATCCTCTGCAGATCTATGTACTAATGCCTTCTGGGCCAAGCCGGAGCTATTAGAATCACGGCACCTTTTGCTTGCTTTATTTTCCTCACCACCCTGGGTATCAGGAAGATTGGAGGAAACAGATATGCCAGATGAAATTCCCATTTCACTGACAGTGTGTCCACAAGGATTGCTCCGGGGTCTTTTGTTCTTGACCCCTATGCCGGAACTTTGTTCAGACGGGACGCCATGAGATCTATCTCTGGCAACCCCCACTTGTCTACTAGAGTCTGAAATACTTCCGGGTGTAGAGCCCATTCGGTTACTCGAATGGTGTGTCAACTGAGAAAGTCTGCTTCCCAGTTTAGGACTCCTGGAATGAACACTGCGGACAATGCTGGAAGATGGAGTTCTGCCCACTTTAGTATGTGACTTCCTTCCTTCATTGTTTTTTGGCTGCGAGTTTCTCCCTGATGGTTGAGGTACGCTACTGCCGTTGCATTGTCCGAGCGGATCTGGACTGGTTTTCTTTGCAGAATGTCCTTTGCCTTAATCAGTGCCATGTATATGGCCCAAATTTCTAACAGGTTTATTGGCAGGCAACTTTCTTCTATGGTCCATTGTCCCTGGAACCATATTTTTCCGGACACTGCTCCCCAGCCCTGAAGACTGGCATCCGTTGTCAGGATCTCCCAATCTGATATACAAAAGGGTCTCCCCTTGTCTAGATGGGATGTCTGTAGCCACCAGGCTAATGACCTTTTTACTTTTACTGGAAGTACCATTATTTGTTTCTTAATTGTCTGATGTACTCCATTCCATCTGGTCAGAATCATATGTTGCAACGGTCTTGAGTGGAATTGTGCATATTCCACCATGTCGAAAGTTGACACCATCAACCCCATCACTCGCATTGCCGTGAGAACTGATATTGTTTGACTGTGCAACAATTCCTGAATCATTAACTGCACCTTGGATATCTTTTCCACAGGTAAAAATATTTTCTGCAGACTTGAATACAATATATCCCCTAAGTGAATCATCCGTTGTGACGGAATCAGAGACGACTTTGCCCAATTTATGCGCCATCCGTGTTTCTGTAGACAAGTTATTGTCTGTTGGAGATGGGTCAAGAGCAATTCCTGGGATTATGCCAGGATTAAAAGATCGTCGAGGTATCGGAAAATCCTTATCCCCTGCTTGCGGAGATAAGCTGCCATAACCACCATGATCTTGGTAAATACTCTGGGGGCTGTGGCTAACCCAAAGGGTAATGCCTGGAATTGAAAATGTTGCTGGGGGTTAGCAAACCTGAGGTAACACTGATGGGACAATGCTATAGGCACATGCAGGTAAGCATCCTGTATATCCAGAGATACCATGTAATCCCCTGGTTCCATGGCCAAAACTATGGAGCGTAACGTCTCCATGTGGAACCTGGGGACCCAAATGTATTTGTTTAACATTTTGAGATTGAGGATGGGCCGAAATGACCCATTTGGCTTCTGGACCAAAAATAGGTTGGAGTAAAAACCCTGCCCCCGTTGTGCCGGGGGTACTGGAATAATTACCCCGGACTGAAGCAATTTCTGAACTGCTTCTTGCAGGGCTCTAGCCTTCGGCTCTATACGAGACGGGCTGGTGCAAAAAAATCTTCCAGAAGGCTGCTTCTTGAAAGGGAAAACATAACCCAGAGATACCACTTCTTGCACCCAAGCGTCTGTTGCCGACTGCTGCCATATGTGTGCAAACTGAAGAAGACGGCCCCCTACCTTGGAGTCCCCCAGGTGGAGGCCCGCACCATCAGGCTGATGGTTTCTGTTCTGGTTTGGAAGCTGGCCCTCTAGTGGCCCATTGCTTCTTTGCTTTACCAGACTTATTGTACTGGGTTTGCTTTGATTCATATTTACCTTTTGTTCTACCTTGCCACCGAAATGGCCAAAATCCCGAGCCCTTAGGTTTAGGATTATAACTGGCAGGAAACCTGACCTTCTTGGATTCAGCTTCTGACTTCAGAATATCTGTAAGTTCCTTACCAAAAAGAATGTTCCCAACAAAAGGCAAAGCTTCCAGAACCTTTTTGGATTCTGAATCAGCTTTCCATGTACGTAGCCAAATTGCTCTGCGAGCAGCTACCGTTAAGGCTGATGCTTTAGAAGCAATCGTACCCATATCCATTGCTGCTTCTTCTAGGAATAGCGCAGCCTGTTTCATATGGGCCATATGGGACTCCTGCTCCCTAGTATGTGCTGAGAGCCCATTTTCCAGTTCTTCAGCCCATTCAACTACTGCTTTTGCCATCCAGGCTGAGGCCATAGCAGGCCTTATGACTGCCCCTGACAGAGAAAATATATTTTCCAAAAAAACATCCACTCTTCAGTCTGTGAAATCATTTAATGATGTAGATGGCAAAGGTAAAATAGATTTTCGCACTAGTCGAATGACGTGCGTATCTACCTTAGGAGGCACTTCTTTTTTAAACAGTCCCCATTTGGAAAAGGGTAGTAAGAATCCCATTTTTTTAAATTCTATATTTCCTATTGGGCATAGCCCACGGTTCCTCCATAATTTCCGTCAGTTCCTCTGACCCTGGAAACTCAACCCTGTTTTGGGACGTTTAAACACAGGTGCTTTAGTTTTAATTATTGGCTCAGCTGAATCCTCTAGAGACAGAATAGCCTTCATTGCTCCAATTAACTCAGCTATATCTTCTGAGTTGAAACCCTCTATTTGTTCTTCATATGGTGAAGTAGAGTATATGGGATATATTTACCCTTGAGAGGTAAGGAGAAAATTGTGAATGGTTAACCTGTTTGGCGCAAAGCTGTCCGTACACTGACAATATCAACGTAAAAATCACTGTTTTTACAGAAACAAATATGCAACAAAGAGGGAGATGATATTAATCTATGTCCAGGGCGCATACAAAACATTCAACATAACAAATACATCCCTTATTATTGGAGATGGATGATTTTAAATGAAGATTAGGAATGTCTCTGTTCAGAATATTCTTCTTCTAATGTGTCGTGGATTTCTCCCAATTCATGCAAAGGGAAAAAAGACAACAAAAGAATACATGTGTAGAACAGTTTCATATGAATAAGGTTCCACAGAAAGTACAATCGAAAATGGCGTACCCCACTCAAGGGATGTATTTGTTATGTTGAATGTTTTGTATGCGCCCTGGACATAGATTAATATCATCTCCCTCTTTATATTTACCCTTGGTTTATCAGCTTGTTGACTTGTAGAAGCTGTAGGGGCTATACCATAAGATGGGAGCTGCATGTATGGGTTAATAGTGTACCCTATTCCTGAGGTTGAAGCTGCAGGGACCAACATGTCAGCTATACTGGATAAGGTTTGTGCAAACACGGCCCAAGGTGGATCAACTTGTCATTGAACAGGGATCTGCCTTGCAATCTGCTGAAACGCAAAACAATAATTTGCACATAACCCATCATGTGCCAGAGTTTGAGTTGATAACCCCACCTTGCAGCATAAACATGTTTTGAGTGTTGGTGTTACTGTTAATGTAACCTCGTCACCTTTGCCGCTCTTAGACCTGATAAACAATCAGCTTTTCCACAGTATACTACACAATCTGTGACTGAAAACACTTTATATGCATAAAAGTGATATCAATCTGACCCCAACCCAAGCACCAGCATTGAGGTTCAGAAGAAAACACTGACAAACATATATAAAGTCAGCAATCACACTAGCAGTCAGTCACATGTTATATATTAGTCATATGAGCATATTATCAACTACGAACACATTTCAAGTATTTAGGAGTACATTTACTGTATTCTGTTCTATACAGTTATTTTAATGTATTCAGACGCAATTCCGGAGAAAACCACAGTATTGTACAAAACTCATATGCAATAGGCACTAAACGTAACTATTCATATTAACAAAAGTAGATAGAAATTTAGTGCTGTATAACCCTTACTCCGTAGAGTAGGATACAGGGAAACTCACCCCACTTCCAGGATTGATCAATACGTTAGCAACCGCTGAGTGGATCCAGACGCTACTAGTGTACACTGCCGCTCCGGTAATTTTTAGTGGCCACAGACGCTCAGTGAACGCTAGTGCATGCAGACGCTCATGTCTGCGACCCAGTCTATTAGCAGTAAACCTTAGTGTATACAGACGCAGTGGCCTATGCTACGACCGAGTCCACTCATGGTAGCGTCTGAGACGGAAGTGAGGCAATCAGTTCATGGCGGGAGACGCACGGTAACTGGTCATGAACTGGGGGGAGGGGTGACAAGGAGAGTGTCTGACTCCCCACTGCTGACATCAACCATAGGGATCGCAGCCTCAAACTAATCCTGGCGCCTTATGATCTCTAAAGCCTAGCGCTGGAGCACCCGTGGTGGCGGCGCGCCAGCTACTATTTGGTAGTCTCCTCCCAAAACAGTGCGGCTGTGTCCTATTCCACTTCTAAGTGGAACCGATGCCTTACCTTCTCCCCGTGCTCTGGCCACAGCCTGGTAATGTCTGCTTGGACCTGCTAGTTACATCCAACACAGTTACCCGTCGAGACAGCACTTGTACCGTGGGTAAGCGTTGTTGCGACCTGGCGGAGAGTTGTTGGAGCGACTCTTTCCAATATGCGTGTAAGACGCTGTTAGGAAAGATCACTGAGAAAACATAGTAAGACTATAAAAAGAAATCAAATAAAGCTTAGGGCTGTCAAACACAGCAGCCCTGTGACCATGGTACGGCTCCTGCCGCACCAAACAAAAAACTGATTTGACTGAGTCGGTGGGTGGGATTATATGGATGAGCCCGTTGCATCCTGGGAGGCCAGAAAGCTTGTGATCGTTTGGTGCCAATCCGCTGTCGCTCCATCATATCCCAATGTTATCCTGTGGATAACCTGTGGACCCTGCCGGAGAAATATATATATATATATATATATATATATCTATATATCTATATCTATATACACCATGTAACAGACGAGGCGGCACTACCAGATTCATAAAGTGCAGAAAACTTTATCGTCTGTTACATGGTATCTATTGGATTTGCAAATCCGTAGGAGGGCACACCAGTAAGTTTGCCTTGTGGGGTAGCACTGCCATGGGTGAGTGCCGGGTTCTGGACTGTTTTATATGTATCTATATATATATATATAGAGGGTGTTATGGTAGACTTACCATGGTTAACACACTTTCTGCGAAATACATTGGTTCCATAGAAAACATTGGGGTGTAGAGTGGATCTTGATCCAGAGGCACCAACAGGCTAAAGCTTTAGGCTGTCAAAGGATGCATTGGGGCCTTCTCTCTAACCCTGACTCCAGGCACTGAGAGCTCAGTTTTGTTAACCAGTCCAATGCAGGAGCAGGCAAGAGAGAAGGCAGATGTTAGCCACATGGTACTAGTGGCTAAAGCCATACAAACCCAAAGAAGCAAGGTGCATCAGGGTGGCAACCCTGTGGAACCAATGTACCTCGCAGAAAGAGTGTTAACTATGGTAAGTCTACCATAACACATCTTTTCTGCAGCAGGATATATTGGTTTCCACAGGAAAACATTGGGGATGTCCTAAAGCAGTTCCTCAAGGGAGGGGATGCGCCTTAACAGATATGAGAACCCGGCGTACAAAGGAAGCATCAAAGGCATAGAACCTAATAAACGTGTTCACTGAGGACCACATAGCAGCCTTGCACAAATGTTCTGCGGACGCACCATGGCGGTCCGCCCAAGAAGCTTGTGTAATAACCATTCTAATCAATCTGGCCAAGGTTTGCTTATTTGCAGGCCAGCCACATTTGTTGAAACCAAACAAGACAAAAAGGGTATTTGACCTCATATACACGGAGAGCCCTTTCCACATCCAAAGACTGCTCTTTGGAGGACAAATCTGAAGAGATAAAGGCCGGAATCACAATCTCTTGGTTAAGGTGCAAAGATAACACTACCTTAGGTAAATAACCCAGTCTAGTTCTTAGAACTGCCTGGTCATGGTGAAATGGACGTTATGGTAAGAACTTACCGTTGATAACGTGATTTCTCTTATGTCCACAGGTATCCACAGGATAACATTGGGATATGCCGGAGCGACAGCGGAAATGGCACCAAACGGTCACGAGCTTTCTGGCCTCCCAGGATGCATCGGGGCTTCACCATATAATCCCGCCCACTGACTCAGTCAAATCAGTTCTTTCCACAGCAATTAGGCAGGAGCATCAGGCAGAAACCTATTCAGGCGATAAGAACACACATGCACACCCTTCCATGCAAGAGGTTTAGTGAGCCTCAAATCAGGTGTGTCAGGGTGGGACCCCTGTGGACATAAGAGAAATCACGTTATTAACGGTAAGTTCTTACCATAACATCCATTTCTCTGGCTGGGTCCACAGGTTATCCACAGGATAACATTGGGATTCCCAAAGCCATTTTTAGTGGTGGGGACGCTCCTGATTACACAGGAGAACCTTTCGCCCGAATTCTGCGTCATGAGAGGCAAAAGTATCCAAGGCATAATGTCTAATGAAAGTGTTAATGGAAGACCATGTGGCTGCCTTACAAATCTGTTCTGCTGAAGCACAATGTTGTGCTGCCCATGAAGGACCTACCTTACGTGTAGAGTGAGCAGAGACATTAGCCGGAGTAGGGAGATCTGCACAAGAATAAGCTTCTGATATTACCATTTGGAGCCAATTTGCCAGCGTCTGCTTACTAGAAGGCCATCCTCTTCTATGAAATCCGTAGAGGATGAAGAGAGAATCTGTTTTTCTGATGGCACTAGTACGATCTATGTAGATTCTTAATGCTCGGACTACGTCCAGCAACGCTTCTCCCACAGACAGTCCCGATACCTCAAAAGCTGGGACTACAATCTCTTCGTTAAGGTGAAACTTTGAAACCACCTTCGGAAGATAACCAGATCTAGTTCTGAGAACTGCTTTATCTGGAAAAAAACTTAGGAAAGGAGATTTACACGACAGTGCTCTTAAATCTGATACTCTTCTAGCTGACGCCATTGCCAGTAGAAAGAGTACTTTAGCCGTTAACCATTTAAGATCTGCTCTCTTAAGTGGTTCAAACGGAGGTCTCTGAAGGAATTTAAGAACTAGATTCAAATCCCAGGGAACTGCAGGAGGTACAAATGGAGGTTGAATATGTACAACTCCCTGAAAGAAAGTACGCACATCCAGGGCCGTCTTTTCGTATGGGCTCAATGGGCTCTTGCCCAAGGGCCCCATGAGTATAAGGGCCCTAGGCTATTAGCTGAGGGTCCCCTCTTTCCAGGGGTACCAGATTTTTGAAAATCGGCCCTAGGAAACCAGAGATATCCGACTTCAAAGCAGTGGTCCTCATCCAAGCCTGTTAGTTGCTCTTCCAAGCCAGATATCTTAGGTTCTGTCTGACATAGAGTTTTTCCGAGGGTATACTCCAAAAGCTGGGACTCTCCCCTTTCAGTGGACAATGGCAACTTGGCCCTACTATGCCCAGAACCAGAGATATCCGCCTTCAAGCAGCTGGTCCCTGCTCCAGCTCCACACGCCTGGTATGCAGTTTTATATTTTCATTGGAGGACTGCTCTAGTTCCTGAACTCTGATCTACAAGTCCCCAGCACCTCCTGAAAGGTGGGACTCTCTAGTTTTTTTATCCTATTAAAAGCTAAGAAATCTATTACCAGGAACATGAGATATCTGCAGTCAAGCAAGCTGCCCTCCCACCAGAAAATGATAAATATTAAGCCGCACACCATCCACTCCTCCCCTACGTATTAAACACCCCCTACCACCCTGAAAGTCATGTACCAGGGCCACTTCATCCAGCACAATGCCCCATTCTACAGTTTAGTGTTCTCCCTCCCGCCCCATCTGTGCAGTGAAGGAGTAATTAGCAGAAATTACTGCTCCGGGTTCTACATGCTTAGCGGAAGATAGATCACCCCCTACTGCCCGCTGCCACTGATAGCACCCCCCACCCCTACTTCTGGAGGATGGGTAGGGGCCCCAGTGCGTTGCTGTGCCCAGGGGCCCACACTACTGTTAAGACGGCCCTGCGCACATCCTGTAAATCAGCAATCTTTCGCTGAAACCATACAGTTAATGCTGATACTTGAACTCTCAAGGAAGCTACTTTCAAACCCTTATCCAATCCTGCTTGAAGGAAATCCAAAATCCTGGATACTTTAAAAGATCTTGGATTCAAACTTTTTTCACTACACCAATGAATATAGGCTTGCCATATCCGATGATAAATACGAGCTGAATTACTTGTTTTGAAAATCCTCTAGCTTCTAAGATAGAGGTTTCAACAGCCACGCCGTCAAAGCCAGACGATCCAGATAGCTGTGACAACAAGGACCTTGCATTAGCAGATATGGACGTTGAGGGAGCAGTATCGGTGCTTCCACGGACATTCTTAGTAGATCTGTGTACCAATGCCTTCTTGGCCAAGCTGGAGCTATTAGAATTATGGCTCCCTTTGCTTGCTTTCTTTGCCTCACTACTCTGGGTAACAGAGAGATTGGAGGGAACAGATATGCCAGATGAAATTTCCATTTTACTGACAGTGCGTCTACAAAGATCGCTCCGGGATCCTTTGTTCTTGATCCGCACCTCTGAACTTTGTTGTTTAGACGAGACGCCATAAGGTCTATTTCTGGTAGACCCCATCTGTTCACTATTGTCTGAAACACTTCTGGGTGTAATGCCCATTCTGTTTCCTGGATGGTGTGTCGACTGAGAAAATCCGCTTCCCAGTTCAGTACACCTGGAACAAACACTGCTGACAATGCTGGAAGATGGAGTTCTGCCCACCTTAGTATGGGAGTTACTTCCTCCATCAATCTTTTGCTGTGAGTTCCTCCCTGATGATTGAGGTACGCTACTGCTGTTGCATTGTCTGAGCGAATCTGGACCGGTCTTCCTTGCAGACTGTCCTTTGCCTGAACTAGCGCCATATAAATGGCTCTTATTTCCAACAGATTTATTGGCAGGCGACTTTCCCTTATGGACCATTTTCCCTGGAGCCAAAGGCTTTCGAGTACCGCTCCCCAGCCTTGAAGACTGGCATCTGTTGTCAGGACTTGCCATTCCTTTATCCAAAAGGGTCTCCCCTTGTTTAAATGGTCTGTCTGTAGCCACCACGCTAGAGACCTTTTTACGTTTACTGGAAACTTTATCATCTGCTTTTTTATTGTCTGATAATTTCTGTTCCATTTGGTCAAAATAAGGTGCTGTAGTGGTCTGGAGTGGAATTGCGCATATTCCACCATGTCGAAGGTTGATACCATCAGACCCAACAGTCGCATTGCTGCATGGACTGACATTGTCTGAGTGTGCAACGCTTCCTGAGTCATGACCTGCACCTTGACTATCTATTTCTCTGGTAAGAAAACTTTCTGTAGACCTGAATCCAATATGGCCCCCAAATGAACCATCCACTGTAACGGATTCAGAGACGACTTTTCCCAGTGTATGAGCCACCCATGACTCTGTAAACAAACTACTGTCTGTTCAAGATGGCTCAAAAGTAACTCCTGCGAATGTGCTAGGATTAACAGGTCGTCGAGGTATGGAAATATTGTTATCCCCTGCTTGCGGAGATAAGCTGCCATTTTGGTAAACACCCTGGGTGCTGTTGCTAGCCCGAAGGGCAAGGCTTGGAACTGAAAATGTTCCTGAAGGATGGCAAACCTGAGGTAACATTGATGAGACCTTGCTATAGGCACATGTAGGTAAGCATCCTGTATATCCAGAGATACCATGTAATCTCCCGGTTCCATAGCCAACACTATGGAGCGTAACGTCTCCATGTGGAACCTTGGAATCCAAATGTATTTTTTTAACATTTTGAGAATGAGAATTGGTCGGAATGACCCATTTGGCTTCTGAATCAAAAATAGATTGGAGTAAAAACCCTGTCCCCTTTGTGATGGAGGTACTGGGACAATCACACCCGACTGAAGCAATTTTTGGACTGCTTCTTGCAGGGCATTGGCCTTCGACTCTATACGAGACGGGCTGGTGCAAAAAAATCTTTGAGGAGGCTGCCTCCTGAATGGGAACCCATACCCGCAAGATACCACCTTCTGCACCCAAGCATCTGTCGTCGATTGTTGCCATATGTGTGCAAAATGAAGGAGTCAGCCCCCAACCCTGGAATCCTCCAGGCGGAGGCCCGTCTCTTCAGGCTGATGGTTTCTGTTCAGGCTTGGAAGCTGGCTTTCTAGTAGCCCATTGCTTCCTACCCCTGGTTGATCTATTGAACTGGGGTTGCTTAGACTCCTCTTTAGCTTACGCTTTGCCTTGCCATCGAAATGGCCGAAACTTTGAACCCCTAGTTTTAGGATTATACCTAGCTGGAAATCTGACCTTTTTGGATTCAGCTTCCGATTCTAGAATATCAGACAATTGTTTCCCAAACAATATATTACCATTGAAAGGCAATGCTTCCAATTCTTTCTTGGATTCAGCATCTGCTTTCCAAGTGCATAGCCAAACTGCTCTACGAGCGGCTACTGTCAAGGCTGATGCCTTAGAAGCAATCGTACACATATCAATTGCTGCTTCTTCCAAATATCGGGCAGTTTGTTTTAAACGGCCTAAATGATACTCCGGCTCCCTATTAGGAGGGGCGAGGCCATTCTCTAGTTCCTCTATCCATTCTACCATTGCCCTTGCCATCCAGGCTGAGGCCATAGCAGGCCTTACCACTGCTCCTGAGAGAGAAAATATATTTTTCAAGAAGCTATCTACCCTTCTGTCTGTGACATCATTTAGTGAGGTAGATGACAATGGTAAAGCAGATTTATGCACAAGTCGCAGTACATGCGCATCTACTTTAGAAGGAACTTCTCATTTTGAACAATCCGCAGCTGGAAATGGATAATAAGAATCCCATCTTTTCGGAATCTTATATTTTTTACTGGGCGTCGCCCAGGATTCTTCCATCATTACCGTCAGATCCTCTGACCCTGGGAATTCAGTCTTAACTGTCTTTGTTCGTTTAAACACAGGTGCTTTAGATTTTGACACTGTTTTGGCTGTTTCCTCCAAAGAGAGAATAGCCTTCATTGCATCAATAAGTTCAGCTACATTCTCTGAGCTGAAACTCTGCGATTGATCATCATACGGAGTATTTGAATATACTGTATCATCATCTGTTGTATCATCTTGTGTAGTCTGCAACCTAGACGTATCTGTCTTAGTCTTATCTGTACCTTGGTTACTTGTAGAGGCTACTGGAACCAAACCGTAGGAAGGGAGCTGCATGTATGGGTTAATAGTGTAACCTATTCCCTGGGGTGGTGCTGCCGGAGTTAACCTGTCCGCTATTGAAGACAAAGTCTGTGCGAACATACTCCATAGTGGCTCTGCTGGTTGTTGAACCAATTCCTGTTTTTTACTTTGCTGAAAAGCAAAACAGTTCGCACATAACCCCTCATAAGTGACCAACTGGCCTATACCAATTAACCCTGTTTTACAAGATAAACATGTTAGGGATGTAGGAGTGCCTGATAAATTCTCCTCATCACTTTTGCCGCTCACAGACATGGTAATATCCTGTTTATGACTACACAATTTGTGACTAAAAATCACCTATATATAGATATATAGAAGTGAGATCAATATGACCACAACCGTGCACCTGAATTGAGGTTCAGAACAGGACTGACAACATAAAAAAGTCAGCACACATACTAGCAGTCAGTCACATGTTAAAACATTAAACATTGTCATATGAGAATACAATCACCATCATAATATCTTAGAAGTAAGTAGGAAAATTGTATTTCTGTTTTTAACTGTTTTTTTTTCAAACATAACATGCAGAAACAACAGTAATATACATGTCTCAAATGCAATATGTACCAAAAATTAACAATTCTAACTAACCAGTAGAGAGAATTTTTAGTACTGTATAACCCTTCCTCCATAGAGCGGGATACAGGGAGACTCACCACACTTCCATATCCATCAAATACGCTCGCAAGACAATGAGTGGATTCAGACGCTACTGGTGTACACTGCCGTTCTGATAACTGATGAAAGATACGGATGCTCACTTACGGACACGGACGCTCAGTGAATGCCACGTGTATGCAGACGCTAAGACCTGCGACTCTGTCCGGCAATTTCTAGTGTACACAACCGCAGCGTCTAAGCTGTGACCGAGTACCCTCGTGGTAGCGTCTGAGACGGAAGTGAGGTCATTCAGTTCATGGACGGGAAACGCGCGGAAACTGGTCATGAACTTGGGGGAGGGGCGGCCAGGAGAGCGTCTGATTCCCCCGTTGACTTAAACTTTAAGGGTCACGGCCTCAACCTAGCCCTGGCGTCTATGATCCCTAAAGCATAGTGCTGTCGCACCTAAGTGTGTTCGGCGCATCAACACACTGTTTGTAGTCTCCACCAAATGCAGTGTAGCTGTGTCCGGAACCCCTAGTACGATGAAATCCATAGACTTACCTTCTCCCCATGCTCCGGCCACAGCCTGGTTACGTCTGCTGGACCTGCTAGAATCATCCGACACAGACGCCCGTCGAAACAGCACTATACCGCGAAGGTAAGCGTTGTTGCGACCCGGTGGGGAGTTGTTGGAGCGACTCTTTCTAATATGCGTTTAAGACGCTGTTAAGAAAAGTCACTCAAAAAACCATAGTAAGACTATAAAAATAAAATAATAAAAAGCTACAGGCTGCTATAACAGCAGCCCTGTGACCACGGCCGGCTCCTTGCCGCACCAAACAAAAAACTGATTTCACTGAGTCAGTGGGCGGGATTATATGGTGAAGCCCCGATGCATCCTGGGAGGCCAGAAAGCTTGTGACCGTTTGGTGCCATTTCCGCTGTCGCTCCGGCATATCCCAATGTTATCCTGTGGATAACCTGTGGACCCAGCCAGAGAAAAATCAAATAGGCGCTTTGTCCTGTCGGTCACCCTAAGTCTGACTCCCTTCTTGCAGAGGCAATAGACAGCAACAGGACCTTGGCTGTAAGCCATTTCAAGAGGTTCAAATGGAGACTCTTGTAGGGCATTCAGTACAACAGACAAATCCCATGAAACCACAGGAGGGACATAGGGAGGCTGAATCTGAAGGACACCTTGAGTGAAAGTATGAATGTCAGGTATAGACACAATCTTTCCCTGAAACCATACCGACAAGGCAGATATGTGAACCTTGAGGGAGGTCAGAAGTAGACCTACGTCAAGGCCTTTGGCCCTCAGGAGTGATGCTTCAAGAGTCACGCCGTCAAAGCCAGTCTGGCCAGGTGTGGGTAGAGACAAGGGCCCTGTACGAGAAGGTCCGGGCGCTGAGGAAGTTGAAGGGGACTCTCTGTCGATAGACCCTGCAGGTCTGAGAACCAATGCCTTCGAGGCCACGCTGCAGCGACTAGTAGTATTCCTCCTTCTTGTCTGAACTTATGTAGTACCCTGGGAAGGAGTGACACTGGAGGGAATACATAGGGCAGCCGAAAGTTCCATGGAACCGCCAGTGTGTCAAAGAACGCTGCTTGAGTCTCCCTGGTCCTTGATCCGAAGACCGGAACCTTGTGATTGTGTCGAGACGCCATGAGGTCTACGTTCGGTAGGCCCCATCTCTCCACTAGGAGTTGAAAGACTTCCGGATGAAGAATCCACTCTCCGGCGTGCACGTCCTGGCGACTGAGGAAGTCCACTTCCCAGTTTAGGATGCCCAGAATGAACACTGCCGATATGCCTGACAGATGGCGTTCCGTCCACCAAAGGATTTTTGACACTTCCATCATTGCCATGTGGCTTTGAGTGCCACCTTGATGATTTATGTATGCCACCGTGGTGGCGTTGTCCGACCGTACTTGAACAGGCCTGTTCTGTACCAGAGACAGGGTGAGAAATAATGCATTGATCACCGCCTTCAACTACAGAATGTTTATTGGGAGGAATGATTCCTCCTTGGTCCAGCAACCCTGAAAACGAGTATGGCTCAAACACCGCACCACATCCCGAGACTGGCGTCTGTTGTCAGCAGAACCCAATTGGGGATCCAGAAAGGATGGCCCCTGCTTAATCGCTGTCCTGTAGCTGCCAGGTCAGCAACAGACGAACCCCCGGCGTTAAAGTGATTATCTGAGAGCTGATCCGATGAGGTAGGCTGTCCCATTAGGAAAGGATTAACCTCTGTAGTGGGCGAGAATGAAATTGAGGATACTCTACCATGTCGAATGCAGACACCATCAGGCCAAGTAGTTGATTCACCGAGTGTATCGACACTCTGGGGCGACAAAGGAAGCATCTTATCCTGTCCTGAAACTTCAGGATCTTTTCTGAAGACAGAAACAGCCATTGACTGTGTGTGTCCAGAAGTGCCCCCAGGTGCACCATGCTCTGAGATGGGACCAGTAAAGACTTCTTCCAACTGATAAGCCACCCGTGGGCTTGCAGGAAGGTTACACTACAGTCAGTTGCAGATGACTGAGGAAGACATCGTGGGAATTTGCCAGAATCAGCAGGTCGTCCAGATACGGCAGGATTCTGAACCCCGGGCGACGGAGTGGGGCCGTCATCACGGCCATAACCTTGGTGAAGATCTGAGGAGTCGTAGCCAGTCCAAATGGTAGAGCCTGGAATTGATAGTGTAGGCTGCCAATAATAAACTACAGAAACTGCTGGTGCGACATGGCAATAGGCATATGCAGGCATGCATCCTGTATATCCAGGGATACTATATAGTCTCCGGGTTCCATATCCAGAACAACTGAGCGCAGCGTTTCCATACAAAACCTGGACACTCACAAATATGTTCAGGGATTTGAGGTTGAGTATAGGCCGGAATGACCAATTTGGTTTTGGGACTAGAAACAGGGTCGAGTAATAACCTCTGCCTCTCTGGGACTAAGGTACCGGCACAACCACTCAGGAGAGAATTGACAATTGTTTGCAAAGCTTGCGCCTTTAACGGATGCGAAGGTAGAACCGTGGTGCAAAACTGGTGAGAGGGACGTCTCTTGAAAGAGACAGCGTACCCGTGAGAGACAACTTCCAGCACCCATGCATCTGAAGTGGTCTTTAAGCAGACCTCGGTGAACTGTAGAAGTCTGCCTCCCACCCTGGGGTCTTCCAGGGGGAGGCCTGCCCCGTCATGCAGCAGGCTTGTCTTGTTTAGAAGCAGGCTAGCGGGCTACCCAGGATTGTTTGGCCTTGGGCTTTGTGGTTTTGGAAGCACGAGATTGTCTCGGGTATGCTTTCCTTTTTTGCTTTTTTTACCTTTTGCTTTCCCTTGTGGCCGTAAGGAACAAAAAGTGGTACCTTTTGCCTTCTGAGCAGAAGGATTAGTATTTGGGAGAAAAGCAGTCTTAGCAGCTACTAACTCAGACACAATTTTATTCAGTTCTTCTCCAAACAAAATGTCCCCAATGAAAGGGAGTATCTCCAAGGTCTCTTTGGAGTCTAGGTCCACCTTCCATGACCTCAACCACAGAATACGGCGAGGCAGGACAGATGTAGTAGACGCCTTGGCCACCAACACACCCGCCTCAGAGGATGCCTACTGAATGTAATAGGTGGCGGTGGTAATGTGAAACAGGTATTGTCTAGCATTGTCAGAAATACCCTTGGGCAGCTCATCCTCTAATGTTTGAACCAATGCTTCAATACCCTTTGCAGCCCAAGAGGCAGCAATAGTGGGCCTATGCAGAGCTCCTGTAAGGGAGTAAATAGATTTCAGTCTTCCCGTTGCACGCTTATCTGTCGGTTCCTTTAGTGAGGTGACAGTGGTGACAGGCAGAGTGGATATCATGAGTCTGGTGACGTGAGAATTCACCGGCTGTGACTTTTCCCAATTGCTACATAACTCTGCAGGGAGAGGATAGCGAGCCAAAGCCCATTTAGGCAGAGGGAATATCTTCCCTGGAGTAGGCCAGGGTTCCCGTCTGATGGTCAGAATGCGGTAACAGAGTTTTAGCCACCTTCTGCCGTTTAAACATATCAGTTTTCTTTGCCACAGTAGTGGAATCCTCATCAGAAGAGATTTGTAGGATTTGTTTAATAGCAACCACTAAGGCATGGACATCAATCTGCAAGGCAGAATCCTTATCAGTAATTCTGAGTTGATCGAAGCAGGATTTTTGTTAGCAGTTGGGCAAAACCATGTACACTGCAGGGGAGGCAGATATAACATGTGCAGAGAGAGTTAGATTTGGGTGTGGTGTGTACAATCTGCAATCTAAATTGCAGTGTAGAAATAAAGCAGCCAGTATTTACCCTGCACAGAAACAAAATAACCAACCCAAATCTAACTCTCTCTGCACATGTTATATCTGCCTCCCCTGCAGTGCACATGGTTTTGCCCAACTGCTAACAAAAATCCTGCTGCGATCAACTCAGAATTACCCGCAAGATTCAGTGTGACACGACCGTATGCTCCCCCTTCCCTTCAGATGAAACATGAGTGGTATGTGGACTGTGAGGAGGAAGTAGCCCGCTTAGATGACCCAGAGACACGGGAGTGACCTGGAGTGGATTTCTGTCTAACCAAGGGCTGATTTAATTGTTGCAGCTGGTTAGATAAATTTCCCCCCCATGGCTAATTATAGGGACAATAAGTGGCTGTAATGGCACAGGCGGTCCCATAGGGGGGGCATAAGGCATTCTACCAGAGTACCCAGTAAGTTTGTGAACGCAGCCCAGGGTGGCTCCTGAGTAGAGCCAGGAGTTGCAGACTGACTAGGAGGTGTATGACACATAGGGGATCATTCCGAGTTGATCGCTCGCTGCCGTTCTTTGCAGCGCAGCGAACAGGCTACTACTGCGCATGCACCACAATGTGCGCGTAGTATGGGTACAAAGTGGATCGTTGCTGGGCGATGGATTTAACGAAGAATCCATTCGTGCAGCCAATCGCAAGGAGATTGACAGGAAGAGGGCTTTGTGGGTGGCAACTGACCGTTTTCAGGGAGTGTTTGGGAAAACGCAGGCATGTCCAAGCGTTTGCAGGGAGGGTATCTGACGTGAATTCCGAGACCAAAAAGACTGAAGTGGTCGCAAGGGCTGAGTAAGTCCAGAGCTACTCAAAAACTGCAAAAAATTTTTTTGTCCCGCTCGGATGCACGCGCGTTCGCACACTTGCAAAGCGAAAATACACTCCCTCGTGGGCGGCGACTATGTGTTTGCACGGCTGCTAAAAGTAGCTAGCGAGAGATCAACTCGGAATAACCCCCGTAGTACACAGACCATCATATAAAACTTTCCCTTTTGGTAAATCCTTGGAGCATGCTCTGCATGATGCAGGAGCTGCCACTGATTCACTGCCCTTTTTGTTAGACATTATGTGAGAATGCAACAGCGACTTAGTATGATAAAGACAAACAAAGTACATTACCTGCGAATAAATCTGGTATTATTGGACTGAGTACACAGTATAATACACTTATATGGATAAATACTGTGTTGCACTATATATGAGACCCAGACACACCTAGGGGTATATTTACTAAGCTCCCGATTTTGACCGAGATGGTGTTTTTTCTTCAAAGTGTCATCTCGGGAATTTACTAAACTCAAATCACGGCAGTGATAAGGGCATTCGTATTTTTGTTGAAGTCAAAGAAAAAAATTACGAATGAATACACCATCGGTCAAATACGCCTGTTATTTGCTAGAACTCGGTAATTTACTAAAATTTGTATTTCACAAACACTGCCGGCAATAGCCAAATACTGCCGAGAATAAATACAAATCGTAAAAAAAAGCAGTTTTCAAATAGACCTGCTTTTTTTTACCGTGTTCTGATAGGCATGCACGGATCCGTGAGATCCGTGCATGTTTATCAGTGGTAAGGGGTGGAAAAGTGTAAAAAAATTGTAAAAAAAATGCGTGGGGTCCCCCCTCCTAAGCAAAACCAGCCTCGGGCTCTTTGAGCCGGTCCTGGTTGAAAACATATGAGGAAAAAAATGACTGGGGTTCCCCCATAATTAATCAATCAGCACCGGGCTGTGCGCCTGGTCCTGGTGCAAAAAATACGGGGGACAAAAAGCGTAGGGGTCCCCCGTATTTTTTGAACCAGCACCAGGCTCCACTAACCAGGTACATAATGCCAGAGCCGTGGGACACTTTTATTGTGGTCCTAGCGGCCCTGGCATTACATCCCCAACTAGTCACCCCTGGCCGGGGTACCCTGGAGGAGTGGGAACCCCTTAAATCAAGGGGTCCCCCCCTCCAGCCACCCAAGGGCCAGGGGTGAAGCCCGAGGCTGTCCCCCCCATCCAAGGGCGGCGGATGGGGGGCTGATAGCCAAGTGTAAAAAAACAGAATATTGTTTTTAGTAGCAGTACTACAATTCCCAGCAAGCCTCCCCCGCAAGCTGGTACTTGGAGAACCACAAGTACCAGCATGCGGTGGAAATCCGGGCCCGCTGGTACCTGTAGTACTACTACTAAAAAAATACCCAACAAAAAATAGGACACACACACCGCGACAGTAAAAGTTTATTACATACATGCACACCTCCATACATACATACTTACCTATGTTCACACGAGGCTCGGTCCTCTTCTCCATGTAGAATCCTCGGGGTACCTGTGGAAAAAATTATACTCACATAATCCAGGGTCTCTTGTTTTCTTTGTATAATCCACGTACTTGGCAAAAAAAAAAAAAAAACGGAAACCCGACCATGCACTGAAAGGGGTCCGATGTTTACACATGGGACCCCTTTCCCCGACTGCCAGGACCCCCCCTGACTCCTGTCAAAGAGGGTCCCTTCAGCCAGTCAGGGAGCACCACGTCGTGGCACTCTCCTGATTGGCTGTGCGCTCCTGTAGTGTCTTTCAGGCTCCACACGGCAGAGATACAATGTAGCGCCTATGCGCTCCATTGTATCCAATCCAATGGTGGGAACTTTGCGGTCAGCGGTGAGGTTACTTTCGGTCAACCGCTGACTGCAAAGTTCCCACCATTGGATACAATGGAGCGCATAGGCGCTACATTGTATCTCTGCCGTGTGAAGCCTGAAAGACACTACAGGAGCACACAGCCAATCAGGAGAGTGCCACGACGTGGCGCTCCCTAATTGGCTGAAGGGACCCTCTTTGACAGGAGTCAGGGGGGGTCCTGGCAGTCGGGGAAACATGGGACCCCTTTCAGTGCATGGTCGGGTTTCTGTTTTATTTTTTTGCCAAGTACGTGGATTAGACAAAGAAAACAAGAGACCCTGGATTATGTGAGTATAATTTTTTCCACAGGTACCCCGAGGATTCTACATGGAGAAGAGGACCGAGCCTCGTGTGAACATAGGTAAGTATGTATGTATGTATGTATGGAGGTGTGCATGTATGTAATAAACTTTTACTGTCACGGTGTGTGTGTCCTGTTTTTTGTTGGGTATTTTTTTAGTAGCACTACAGGTACCAGCGGACCTGGTTTTCCACCGCATGCTGGTACTTGTGGTTCTCCAAGTACCAGCTTGCGGGGGAGGCTTGCTGGGACTTGTAGTACTGCTACTAAAAACAATATTCTGTTTTTTTTACACTTGGCTATCAGCACCCCATCCGCCGCCCTTGGATGGGGGGGGGGGGGGGCAGCCTCGGGCTTCACCCCTGGCCCTTGGGTGGCTGGAGGGGGGGACCCCTTGATTTAAGGAGTTCCCACTCCTCCAGGGTACCCCGGCCAGGGGTGACTAGTTGGGTATGTAATGCCAGGGCCGCAGGCACCAATATAAAAGTGTCCCCCGGCTGTGGCATTATGTACCTGACTAGTGGAGCCCGGTGCTGGTTTCAAAAATACGGGGGGACCCCTACGCTTTTTGTCTCCCGTATTTTTGGAACCAGGACCAGGCGCAGAGCCCGGTGCTGGTTTATGAAATATGGGGGAACCCCGGTCATTTTCCCCCCCATATTTTGTGAACCAGGACCGGCTCAAAGAGCCCGAGGCTGGTTTTGTTTAGGAGGGGGGACCCCACGCATTTTTTTTTTGGTTTTTTAACAATGTTCTTTTTTTTACGAAAGGTGCACAATGAAGCCCAGCACGGATCTCACAGATCCGGCTGAGATTCATTGTGTTAATGTCGGCAGTGTTTTACAATTCACTCCCGTAAAACACTGCCAAAAAATACGAATGACATCGACATCGGAAAACTCGAAAATGCAGAATACGACAGCTTAGTAAATTAGTCGTAATAAATTCAAAAAGTTGCAATTTTACACTTTCGATGTCATTCGTGTTTGAACTTTAACCTCATTCGGAAAAATACGAATTTTAGTAAATTTACCCCCTAGTCTCTAAGGGTACCGATTATAGTGACAGTTATATCTGGGAAACACTGAAAGTGAAACCACACAGCAGATACAGGCACACACAGTTGCAGGCAATTCAGAAATTATTATAACAATAAGGTTGCACTGGACTAGAATATATATATATATATATATATATATATATATATAATAATAAAAACACAGCACGGTCCTAGACTGGAGGTATATATCAGAATACTCGTACAATATACTCTATAACAAGTACACTCTTTCTTAACCAACGCTGTCTGTATAAAAACATAAAGAAGACTCAAGTGTTTGTAAAGTCACAGCGCTGTATACAGGCAGCTTCACAAAGGAGACCTTGCCCTGCAGTCCCAGAGACCAGCCGCAGCTATGCTCAGAAGATAGCACCCAGCGTTTCAGTCAGGGAGTGAGGGAGAGTGTAAGGCAGCTCCAGGGTGGGAAACTTGCTTAGAGATGGCGCCCTGGGCCGGGCAATAGGTCAAGCACCACCTCCCCTATGCTGGACTTCCACCCCGGGTACTGGGAGTATTATTAACTGGGGCATTAGTACACCTGACCTGTACTCAGACGCCCCGGTGATCTAGTGGGGTCCCTGCTTGGTGACAGTGACCACGCCAGCGCCGCAACCTGTCTCCCTAGGTCACGGACGGAATGCGATTTAATGGCGGGTCCTGCCTGGGGAACCCTCTTACCTCCTCCCTGTAGCAGCCAAATGAACCAGGAGAGCGTCTGCGACCGTGTGCCTGAGCGCCTCTGCCGCAAGTACCCGGGAACTGAGCTGCGGGAGTATGCAATGCCGTTTGGGAAGTGATGGAGCTGCAGTGCTGAAATGTCACCCTGACATACAGTGCTAACAGCCCAGAGAAGAAATCTTCTTAGAAGCTTTTTCAGGGCTGCCCAGTGCAGTCCTCCTGTTAGGTGACCTGCTACTGCAGGCACCAACTCAAAACTGAGTTCTCAGGTGGGGTTATAGCGGAGGCCCCAATGCATCCTGGGACAGCCTAAAGCTTTAGCCGGTTAGTGCCTCTGGATCAAGATCCACTCTACAGCCCAATGTTTTCCTGTGAAAACCAATGCATCCTGCTGCAGAATTTTTTTTTTTTTTTTTATACATTATGGGCCTAATTCTGCTATCCAACAAGCAGTTTACCCATAGTCTGGAAACTGCGCATACGCAGGACCCATTCTGCACATGTGCAGAATGGGTCCTGCAATCGCACTGCAGTAATGCGAACGCCTCTGACTAATTGACAGACAGAGGCTGTCGGTGTGGGGATGGCCAGCGTTGCCGGAAACAAGGGAGTTTCAACCCCCGTTTTCCAGGAGTGGCAAGGACAAGGACTGTGTTCCATGGTCTCGCAAACCACCCTGCCTGAGTAAGCTCAGACTTACTCAGCTTGCTGTCGCAGATGAACATCGCGACCAATGGTTCATACTGGACTGCGATGCAGAGTATTGCCATTGCAAACGCAGGAAGGAGGTGCTATGCAGTGGACACATCTTTATGAAGATTCAAAATGGGTAGAGGGGCACTGATTCGGACATATGCTAACAAAATGGCTAGCCAGAAGGAGCCAACAGAGTTTGAAAAGAGGATCATCGTAGGCTGCTTGATTTGAGGTATGAGCATGAAAAGGAAGGTCCCTAAATCCACTGTCTTTTGTAATTAATGCGTAGAAGAAAATTGCTCACTGCAGGAATACACCTTGCCCTGGAAGACCCCTGAAACTGCAACCCAGGGACAGGAGAGTTCTAACCAGGAAGCTGCAAAATAACTAGAGATGAGCGGGTTCGGTTCTCCGAGAATCGAACTCCCCCCAAACTCCACGTGGTTTACACGGGTCCGAGGCAGACTCGGTTCTTCCCGCCTGACTCGGAAGACCCGAACGAGGCAAAACGTCATCATCCCGCTGTCGGATTCTTGCGAGATTCGGATTCCATATAAAGAGCTGCGCGTCGCTGCCATTTTCACTCGTGCATTGTCGAGAAAGCGAGAGGACGTGGCTACGTTCTCTGAGTGGAAAGCTCAATATCAGTGCTCAGTATCTGTGCTGCATTGTGGTGACCTGTATACTACAGTACAATAGTCCAGTGCTGTTCTCGCTGTCCAGTGTCAGTTCTAGTATCCTCATCAGTGCTCAGTATCACTACTCACTGTCTTGTGCTGCATTGTGGTGACCAGTATACTACTGTACAATAGTCCAGTGCTGTTCTTGCTGCCCAGTGTCAGTTCTAGTATCCTCATCAGTGCTCAGTATCACTACTCATTATCTTGTGCTGCATTGTGGTGACCAGTATACTACAGTACAATAGTCCAGTGCTGTTCTCGCTGCCCAGTGTCAGTTCTAGTATCCTCATCAGTGCTCAGTATCACTGCTCATTGTCTTGTGCTGCATTGTGGAGACCAGTATACTACAGTACAATAGTCCAGTGCTGTTCTCGCTGCCCAGTGTCAGTTCTAGTATCCTCATCAGTGCTCAGTATCACTACTCATTGTCTTGTGCTGCATTGTGGAGACCAGTATACTACAGTACAATAGTCCAGTGCTGTTCTCGCTGCCCAGTGTCAGTTCTAGTATCCTCATCAGTGCTCAGTATCACTACTCATTGTCTTGTGCTGCATTGTGGTGACCAGTATACTACTCAGTTCTGGACGTGTCTGGACGTGTCTGCAGGAGCTCCTGGGCTCCATCTGGTTACCTGTGGGATCCCGCCCCCTCTCCCTGCTGTGGGAGCTGTGGAGTGGGCAGCTGCAGCAGGAAAATCCCCTGCCTGGAGGGCCCAGGCTTGGTCTTGTATTCCTAGACATCAGGGGGTGCCTGGTGGTGCCCTATCATCATGATGAAGAAGGGGGGAGGCCCGTTGGCCTCCACAGCTAAAGTGAAAAAGAAAGAGAACATCAGAACATCTGTCCGTGTTGCAGCAGCGGCTGCTGCTGTGAAGGAAGCAAAAGAGAAGATGCAGGAGATTAAAGCTGAATGCCAGGGACCTGAGAAAACAAGAGGTAGGCAAAGCACCCCCTCCGTGCAAAGGGGGGGTACCTCAAAGCAAGAGGCAGTGGGAGCAGAGAATCCCAGAGCTGAGAAAGGTCCGCCCATAGAAGGGAAAGTGGTGTCTGCAGGTCCGTCCAGAGAAGGGGAGCGGAGAACGGCACAGCAAAGAAACAAATCCCGAGAAGGGTCCCTGTCCAGGGCAGCCCCCCTTCCCGTGCTAGCAGCAGGTATCCCTGGGGGTAGTGCAGCTCCCGGGGAGAATGCTGCAATGGCCGGGGGTTCCCGTGAGGGGATTGGGGGAAAGCTGCGGGACGGAGGGGAGCAGCAGGTGCCGCTAGTTGGAAAAGCTACAATTAAAATTGAAGAATCAATTTCATGGTATGATGCATCCCCCGAGCCCCTCGAGTTAGCGGAGAGTACCTTTGGGGGCATGCCAGCCCCTGGGGGGAAATCTGCGGATACCGGGGGGTTAGGGGTTAATCAAGAGGAAAGCAGCATGGAAGAAGTGTCAGAATTGGGGGAAAATTCTTCTTCGGAAGACACATCTGACACTGAAGAAATATTATCCAAGATGTCACTACAGGAGCTAATAATGGAGTCAAAGAGAATTAATACCCGTATTATAACAGCAAAGAAAAGACGGAATAAAGGTCAAGTGTGGGAGAGGCAGAGGTATAGAAATCAAATAGAGGATTTGACACAGTACCATGCTCGTATTAAGGAGAAAATGATTATTTCCAGGGAAGAAAGCTGTAAGAAAAGCAGTATTGAAAATCTGCCAGCGCAACAGGGGTTAACAGCATTGCCATCTGCCAAGGATTCCCCTGTAGTGCAGCAGGAGTCAGCGGTGCAGGAGGCGCAGCTTCAGGAAGGATTTCCCTGTGACATCAGTGAGGAGGTGATCCCGAGAGCAGAAGACCAATGTGGCAGCCGAGGGAACCCCGGTGACACGGTAACTGACGTGAAGGGAACCCCGGTTGCCATGGAGACGGAGGAAAAGCCGGGGTCCGTGGACAAAGGTGAGCCAGTGGCGATACAGAGGCAGCAGGAAGACCAAGAAGCGGTGGCCAGAGTGGTAAACTCTGTGAGCAAGGAGACAGAAAAGACCCGTGCGGGGATCCCGACTGAAAGGAAGGTGATGTCAGCGGGAGTCCCGGTCAGCGGGGAAATCTGCAAAGCGGCTGGAAACAGCAGGCAGGAAATAAGTGTCCCTGGTGGTGGAGGAGTGAAGGAGGCAAGGGGGGCTCCAGAAATTTGTTTGGGTGGAGGGGGCCCACTTGGGCTTTTCAGGGGGGAGGGGGACCAAGGCGGTAATAAAGGAAATACAGGTAAAAATGATAAAACAAATAAAGAAGGAGGGAATATGAAGAAGCCTGCTATGGTGCAAGGACAGCCAAGACTGGATAAAAGCTCACTGTCGAAACAGGAGACGGAGGTGGTGAACACTGTTTATGGAGAACTGCAAGTGCCAGAGAGGATGCGAGCGGTAGCAAAATTGATAAGTACAGAAACATTAAAACATAAAGATAAAAGTAAAAATGTTCTGCCTGTTATAAAATGTATGCAAATGAAGTCTGCATTCGTCCCTCTTCCAACCCCTGCCCCTGTGTTTGTCCCTGTCCCTGTTGCAGGTAAAGGTGGTACATCTAAGGACGGTGACATATCTTATGCAAAGGTACTGAGTGAACCAGTGACAATAGGACGGAGTGATGATGTTTGGGGAGATAGAGGGGAGGCGGGAGGCTTTGGAAGGAGAAAAATAATCCATTTTAAATGGAATGGGAAAGGGGAAACTCCTTCTAAGGTAGATTTTTTGAGGGAATTCTTTGCCCTAGGGTTCTCGGCCAGACAATTGTACTCCTGCATTCACCCTGTGAACTCGAAAGAGTTTGACGTGGCCTTTATGGCAAACAGGGTGATGCAGGAATGCTTCTTGAAATTAACCGACGTAGAGGAAGGTGGATATTTCAATCAATTTTCCTTTTTCATGAGGGGGAGGATTGAAAGCATTAAGGTTTCTATACTGGTAAGAAATGAGACAATACCAGAAAATGACATCAAATTCTGGCTCAGCAGGCAATGCGAAAAGGTATTAAGTTTGGAAAAAACTGATTATACACTTGGGGTTTGGGGGGGAACTTGGTCAGCAAACGTGCACTTGTTGAGAAGTGGAGAAGGTGTAAAACATCTGCCGTCCGCCGCATACATTGGCCGCGATCGCATTCAGGTGTTCTACCAGGGTCAGCCAAAGACTTGTTTCAGGTGTGGTGACCCTGGGCACTTGAACCATGAGTGTGACGCGGTCAAGTGCAATCTATGCGGCGGACTGGGCCATACTTCAAAGACATGTAATATAATTTGTTGCAATTTATGTGGGGGTGAAGGTCACCCATATAGTAGGTGCCCGGAAGCGGTGAAAACAAAAGAATGGAGGAGGAGAAGAGAAAGTGTAGAGGAGTTAGTAACACAGAGGAGGGCAAAGGAGATGGAAGAAAGAGAGAAAAATGTGCAAGTAGGATCAGTGAAGGTACAGGAAGGGAAGGTGGAATGGAAGTTAGCAGGAGGAAGAGGGAAGGGAAAGGAAGGAAAGGAAGATAAAGATGAGGGGTTCCAACTAGTAGTAAAGGGAGGAAAAAGGCAGGCAGGGATAATTAAAGAAAATGTACTACTTTTCAATAGGTTTGAAGGGGCACCTACGGATGAAGAAGAGGGGGAAATAATGAAAGAAAAAGGAGAGCTAGTGCTAAAGCAAAGGAAAGTAAGGAAGAGAAGGAAGAGAGAGAAAGGGAGTGGGGAAGGTGGAAAAAAAAAGAAGGAGAGAAAAGGAAGTTTAACGGAGGTTTCAGGGAAAGAATCAGAAAGTGAGTTGGAGTGGGACCCGGTAGGATCTACATTAGTGGGGAAGGACAAGGAGGAAGGTGATCATGTAGAATCAAACATGGAGGAAATTAGGGAGGGAGTGCAGAAATCCACAATAGAGAAGGATTCGCCTTCAATGGATCCTGCCCGGAAACCCCCAGATCCTGGTTCAGGCGTGGAGGGAGCCGGGATGAAAGAAGGTGAGGCTGTCGTAAGAATGGAATGTGGTGTTGGTGGTGGTGATGGTGATGGAGGTGGTGGGGAGAAGTGAATAAGGAAAATGGGTAGTGAAGCTCAATCACCAAAGAAACATGGATCTCCACCCTATACGATGCGCCACGATTAATGTGGCTTCCGTTCTTTCCGATAAGGCTCGGTTTATGGCTTTTGAATTTTTTAACAACCAGGATTTTGATATTTTGTTTTTGCAGGAGACCCGGGTTAACAGGTTGGCGGCTCTCCACAAAGCCAAAAGCGAGTGGAGAGGTGGGCCCTCCTATTGGTCTCTTGCGGCTGAGCCTTATGGTGGGGTGGCGGTACTTTTTGCCGGCATAGTAACTGTGCACAAGGTTATTGAGTTACAAATTGGAAGATGTATGATCTTAGATGTCACCTTGAGAGGGCATGACCTAAGGCTGATCAACATCTATGGGCCCCAGACAGCCTGGGATAGGAAATGGGATAGGAAATGCCTTTTCAAGAGGATCAAGCCATTTCTTTTTACGGCCCAGCAGGTTGTTTTTGGTGGCGATTTCAACGCCGTAGTTAGGCCAAAAGACAGGGGAGGAGCCAAAAAAACCATGGGCTATGATTCAAATTATTTAGTATCAATGGTTAGGCAGGCGGGTTTGGTTGATGTTCATATTCGGCACCATCCAGACCTCACGGGTTACACTTATTTTAGTGGTCAGAGTAGGACTAGAATAGATAGATTTTTTGTTAAAGAAACTTCTAAGACTTTGCCTTCACAGGTAAGGTTGGTAGAATTTTCGGATCACGGGTTCTTGACTTTTTCTTTGAATGCCTCACAGTCCATTTCGAAAGGAAGGGGCCTATGGAGGCTGAACTCAGAGCTCTTAAAGGAAGAGAAGGTAAGACAATCTTTTAGGGAATTCTTCCAAGCACAGGAAACACTGTTGGAGGCAGGATGGAGTAGATCGGAGTGGTGGGAGGAAGTCAAAGAGAGGACCCGAGGGTTTTTCAAGTGGCTGGTAGCAAAGAAAAACTTGGTAAAGAAAAATGCCTACTATGCTCTGAGGAGGAAATTAGACTTCCTGATCTCTGAAAGAGGAGATGATGGGGAAATCTCCCGGGTGAAATCTCGGATGCAGCAGTTGCAGTATAGTCGACTTTCGTCTTTGATTCGGGAGAGGGATTATGGCAAGTACCACTCCCCGGATCCCTACCAGAATTGTAGGCGAAAGATTGAGTTAAAGGAAATCAGAGGTCTGATTGATGGAAAGGGTGTCGTGCAGGAGGGGAGAGAGGGCATCCTGGAAGTCATTAGAACCTATTACACTGATCTGCTGTCCGAGAAGGCACTTAGCAGAGAAAAGATGGAGGATTTTCTGGGGAGGATACCAGGGCTTGTAGAACCGGATGCCTCAATTGATTGCTTAGAGAGTGAGATATCTGTGGAGGAGGTCAGGGAAGCAATTGGCGGTTTAACATTAAAAAAGACACCTGGGCCAGATGGTTTGACAGCTGAATTCTATAAAGAATTCTCAGTGGCCTGACAGAGGGTGAACTCCCTCCCTCCATGAGGCTTTCTGCGCTTATCTTACTCTCTAAAGGAAAGGACCCAGCCCGCATTGAGAATTGGCGCCCCATAGCACTCCTCAATACGGATAGAAAGGTGTTGGCAAAAATCATATTTAATAGGCTGATGGAATTTTCCGGGCAGTTGCTCTCAACTTCTCAGCATTGTACTGTGAAAGGTCGAAGCACATTTAGTGCTGTCCTTGGTGTCCGGGAGGCCATAGAACGGTGCAAGGTAGAGAAGTGGGGGAAGTATTTACTGGCATTGGATCAGTCCAAAGCTTTTGACCGAGTCAACCATGAGTACCTCTGGACTTTGCTGGAAAGGTATGGCATTCCAGTTAAACTAGTCAATTGGCTACGCATATTGTACAGCAAGGCCGAGAGCTTCCCGCTTGTTAATGGTTGGGTAGGGCCTGCCTTTGTGGTGAACTCTGGTGTCCGTCAGGGTTGCCCCCTGAGCCCTCTTCTTTACGTGTTTGCGATCGATCCTTTTATTCGGAGGATTGAGGACAGCATGGTGGGAGGGGTGCAGCTGGGCCAGGGAGAACCACTAAGGGTAATTGCCTATGCTGATGATGTTACAGTGGTTCTGTCGTCAAACACAGAGGCCTGTGATGTGGACCAACTGATAGGCGAATACTCAGGAGCCTCGGGCTCCATGATAAATCAGGACAAGTGTGAAGTTTTCTGGATGGGGGAGGAAGGTAGGGAATTCGACCTTCCGGACAGCCTCCCCGTGGCCAGCCATCCAATTAAGATTCTAGGAATAAGATTCGACCAGGGATACTGGAAGAGGCGACCCGGAAAGTAAGAAGTTGGAGAGGATGGAAATTCTCACTGAGGGAAAGGGTTGATTTGTGTAAAACCTACCTGATCCCATTATTTTTATATGTCAGTTATGTATGTTTTTTGCCACAACCACTGTGGTCTAAAATTGGCTCTTTGTTTTTCCTGCTGTTGTGGGGGAACAAAATGAATATAGTCAAGAGAGGCATTGCGTGCAAACCGAGGACCAAGGGGGGACTGGATATGGTCAACCCTGTGGTGTTTTTTATAACAGCTTTTTTAAAAATGAATTTTGGGGGTCTGTTTTCAGAGACCCCTCCTCGGTGGGCAGACGGTTTTGGGGAATGGATATCTCCCTTCCTCACAGTATGGATAGAAGGAGGTCACTTGAGAAACTCTCGGCGTAGAAGAGGCTACCTCCCGATCTATGTGATCCAGTGCTTGAAAGTGATTGGGCGATGGGGCTTGGGAGTGGGGGAGTTAAGAGATCTCAGTAGGAAGGAGTTGGGGAAGAGGGTCTTGCAAACTCACTTCCATGTCCCATTGGCCCTGAAGGATTGCCCAGAAACTGTATGTTCAGAAGGGATTTTTCTGATAAATTCTCAGAGGATCCCGTTGAAATTTAGGGACATCGCCTGGTTCTCATTCCAAGGGAAGCTCTATGTTAGGGGGAACCTGAAGTTTAGAAGATCCAATGATCGTGATTGTCCACGGGAGGAGTGTCAAGGTCAGGAGGAGAGTATGGACCATTTCTTGCTTCAGTGTCCTTTTAATATAAACATTTGCAAAAGAGTGTCAAGCGCTCTAGGAATACCTTGTCTTTCTGGTCTGGATTACCCGGGATGGGCATATGGGGCACTCAAAGGGTATGAAGAATTTGATTTATGCACAATTTTTATGATAAGTCTAGCTGTCAGGTATCACTTATGGAATGCACGGTGTCAGGTTTCACTGAGAAATAAAATCCTTCCCTGCGAAGTGGTGGAGGGCTTAATACTACACGAGGTGAAGCGGATGATGGAAATGGAGGAGGAGAGATTGGATGTCGTCAGTTGGTCCCACTTGTGGCGCCAGCTGAAGCCCCCTTAGTGGGTGATGGAAGATTTCTAGCCTCCAGGTACTGGAAAAACTTTCTATAACTATCTCACTTTTTAGTTGAAATAGAATTTTGAGATTTGTTTTTCTTTTCTAAATGGTTGCATACACTGGAAGAGCTGCCTAGATTTGTTATTGACTTCTCATTTAAATGTTGGATTGTCCAGGATGAAAGGAGAGTAAATGGTATAAAAGGTGAGAGGATGGGTGGATTGAGAGTGGAGTGAATGGAGGTGGAGGGGAATGAAAGGAGGGGTGAGAGAGGTATGTATGGGCTCAAGAACAGGTGAAAGGGGAGTATGGAGGAGGATGAGGAGGCTAGTTTCAGAAAAAGAAAGTTTCTAACGGAAATTGTTAGAATTAAGGTAACATTTTGAAGGGAATGTAAAAAGGAGGAAATGTTAAGAATAAATGGGAAATTTTTGTTTGTTATTCAATTTTACTTTATTTATTTGTTGTAAATTTGTAAATATGTAAATAAAATGTAAGAAGGTTGCAATATTCAAATAAAAAACATTACCAGTATACTACAGTACAATAGTCCAGTGCTGTTCTCGCTGCCCAGTGTCAGTTCTAGTATCCTCATCAGTGCTCAGTATCACTACTCATTGTCTTGTGCTGCATTGTGGAGACCAGTATACTACAGTACAATAGTCCAGTGCTGTTCTCGCTGCCCAGTGTCAGTTCTAGTATCCTCATCAGTGCTCAGTATCACTGCTCATTGTCTTGTGCTGCATTGTGGAGACCAGTATACTACAGTACAATAGTCCAGTGCTGTTCTCGCTGCCCAGTGTCAGTTCTAGTATCCTCATCAGTGCTCAGTATCACTGCTCATTGTCTTGTGCTGCATTGTGGTGACCAGTATACTACAGTACATTACTAAAAGTCCAGTGTCTTGTGCTGCATCTTGCTGCTGTAGGGTGCTGTGGTAGTGTCCTGTCACTGTGCATAGGTCATCATCATTCCAGTTACAGTGGTATCTGGTATCTATCTAGTGCAGGCCTGGCCAACCTGTGGCTCTCCAGATGTTGTGAAACTACACATCCCAGCATGCCCTGCCACAGTTTTAGCATTCCCTAATAGCAAAACTGTGGCAAAGCATGATGGGACTTGTAGTTTTACAACAGCTGGAGAGCCACAGGTTGGCCAGGCCTGATCTAGTGGTATCTAATTCCAGACATTACTGCCGTCTAATTCCAGATATATTACTGGCATATAATTCCACACATTAAAAAATGGAGAACAAAAATTTGGAGGGTAAAATAGGGAAAGATCAAGATCCACTTCCACCTAGTGCTGAAGCTGCTGCCACTAGTCATGGCAGAGACAATTCAATGCCATCAACGTCGTCTGCCAATGCCGATGCCCAATGTCATAGTAGAGAGCATGTAAAATCCAAAAAACAAAAGTTCAGTAAAATGACCCAAAAATCTAAATTAAAAGCGTCTGAGAAGCGTAAACTTGCCAATATGCCATTTATGACACGGAGTGGCAAGGAACGGCTGAGGCCCTGGCCTATGTTCATGGCTAATGGTTCAGCTTCACATGAGGATGGAAGCACTCATCCTCCCGCTAGAAAAATTAAAAGAGTTAAGCTGGCAAAAGCACAGCAAAGAACTGTGCGTTCTTCTAAATCACAAATCCCCAAGGACAGTCCAATTGTGTCGGTTGCGATGCCTGACCTTCCCAACACTGGACGGGAAGAGGTGGCTCCTTCCACCATTTGCACGCCCCCTGCAAGTGCTGGAAGGAGCACCCACAGTCCAGTTCCTGATATTGAAATTGAAGATGTCACTGTTGAAGTACACCAGGATGAGGATATGGGTGTTGCTGGCGCTGAGGAGGAAATTGACAAGGAGGATTCTGATGGTGAGGTGGTTTGTTAGGCACCCGGGGAGACACCTGTTGTCCGTGGGATGAATAAGGCCATTGACATGCCTGCTCAAAATACCAAAAAAATCACCTCTCCGGTGTGGAATTATTTAAACAGAATTGCAGACAGCTGATGTCAAGCCGTGTGTTGCCTTTGTCAAGCTATAATAAGTAGGGGAAAGGACGTTAACCACCTAGGAACATCCTCCCTTATACGTCACCTGGAGCGCATTCATCAGAAGTCATTGACAAGTTCAAAAACTTTGGGTTACAGCGGAAGCAGTCCACTGACAACTAAATCCATTCTTCCTCTTGTACCCAAGCTCCTGCAAACCACACCAACTCCCTCAATGTCAATTTCTTCCTTAGACAGGAACGCCAATAGTCCTGCAGGACATGTCACTGGCTGACGAGTCCTCTCCTAACTGGGATTCCTCCGATGGATCCTGGAGTGTAACGCCTACTGCTGCTGGGCTGTTGTTGCTGCTGGGAGTCGATCGTCATCCCAGAGGGGAAGTCGGAAGACCACTTGTACTACTTCCAGTAAGCAATTGACTGTCCAACAGTACTTTGGGAGGAAGATTAAATATCACAGCAGTCATCCTGTTGCAAAGCGGATAACTCAGGCCTTGACAACTATGTTGGTGTTAGACGTGCGTCCGGTATCCGCCGTTAGTTCACAGGGACTTAGAGAATTGCTTGAGGTAGTGTGTCCCCGGTACCAAATACCATCTAGGTTCCACTTCTCTAGGCAGGCGATACCGAGAATGTGCACAGACGTCAGAAAAAGTCACCAGTGTCCTAAAAAATGCAGTTGTACCCACTGTCCACTTAACCACGGACATGTGGACAAGTGGAGCAGGGCAGACTAAGGACTATATGACTGTGACAGACCACTGGGTAGATTTATTGCCTCCCGCAGCAACAACAGCAGCAGCAGCAGCACCACCAGTAGCAGCATCTCGCAAATGCCAACTCGTTCCTAGGAAGGCTACGCTTTGTATCACCGCTTTCCATAAGAGGCACACAGCTGACAACCTCTTACGGAAATTGAGGAACATCATCGCAGATTGGCTTACCCCAATTGGACTCTCCTGGGGATTTGTGACATCGGACAACGCCAGCAATATTGTGCGTGCATTACATGTGGGCAAATTCCAGCACGTCCCATGTTTTGCAAATACAATGAATTTGGTGGTGCAGAATTTTTTAAAAAAACGACAGGGGCGTGCAGGAGATGTTGTCAGTGGCCCGAAGAATTGCGGGCCACTTTCGGCATTCAGCCACAACGTGCTGAAGACTGGAGCACCAGCAAACACTCCTGAACTTGCCCTGCCATCAGCTGAAGCAAGAGGTGGTAACGAGGTGGAATTCAACCCTCTATATGCTTCAGAGGATGGAGGAGCAGCAAAAGGCCATTCAAGCCTATACATCTGCCTACGATATAGGCAAAGGAGGGGAAATGCACCTGACTCAAGCGCAGTGGAAAATGATTTCAACGTTGTGCAAGGTTCTCCAACCCTTTGAACTTGCCACACGTGAAGTCAGTTCAGACACTGTCAGCCTAAGTCAGGTCATTCCCCTCATCAGGCTTTTGCAGAAGCAGCTGGAGTGAATGAAGGAGGAGCTAAAACGGAGCAGTTCCGCTAGGCATGTGGGACTTGTGGATGGAGCCCTTCATTCGCTTAACCAGGATTCATGGGTGGTCAATCTGTTGAAATCAGAGAACTACATTTTGGCCACCATGCTCGATCTACGTTGTATCTCTCTTTCCGGCAGACACAAGTCTGCAGATGTTCAAAAACCTGCTGGTGAGACACTTGTCAAGTCAAGCGAAACGTGACCCGCCAACAGCTCCTCCTTCATTTTCTACCGCCACTGAAGCTGCCAGGAAAAGGATAAAATTTCCAAAACCACCCACTGGTGATGCAGGGTAGTCAGGAGCGAAAACTGACATCTGGTCCGGACTGAAGGACCTGCCAACGATTACTGACATGTCTACTGTCACTGCATATGATTCTGTCACCATTGAAATAATGGTGGAGGATTATATGAGTGACAGCATCCAAGTAGGCATGTCAGACAGTCTGTACATATACTGGCAGGAAAAAGAGGCAATTTGGAGGCCCTTGCACAAACTGGCTTTATTTTACCTAAATTGCCCCCCCTCCAGTGTGTACTCTTAAAATAAGATTTTACTTACCGGTAAATCTATTTCTTGTAGTCCGTAGTGGATGCTGGGGACTCCGTAAGGACCATGGGGAATAGACGGGCTCCGCAGGAGACAGGGCACTTTAAGAAAGAATTTGGATTCTGGTGTGCTCTGGCTCCTCCCTCTATGTCCCTCCTCCAGACCTCAGTTAGAGAAACTGTGCCCGGAAGAGCTGACAGTACAAGGAAAGGATTTTGGAATCCAGGGCAAGACTCATACCAGCCACACCAATCACACCGTATAACTTGTGATAAACTTACCCAGTTAACAGTATGAACAACAGAGCATCAGTTCAACCCTGATGCAACTATAACATAACCCTTATTTAAGCAATAACTATATACAAGAATTGCAGAAGAAGTCCGCACTTGGGACGGGCGCCCAGCATCCACTACGGACTACGAGAAATAGATTTACCGGTAAGTAAAATCTTATTTTCTCTAACGTCCTAGTGGATGCTGGGGACTCCGTAATGACCATGGGGATTATACCAAAGCTCCCAAACGGGCGGGAGAGTGCGGATGACTCTGCAGCACCGAATGAGCAAACACAAGGTCCTCCTCAGCCAGGGTATCAAACTTGTAGAACTTTGCAAAAGTGTTCGAACCTGACCAAGTAGCTGCTCGGCAAAGCTGTAATGCCGAGACCCCTCGGGCAGCCGCCCAAGAAGAGCCCACCTTCCTTGTGGAGTGGGCTTTTACTGATTTTGGCAGCGGCAATCCAGCCGCAGAATGAGCCTGCTGAATCGTGTTACAAATCCAGCGAGCAATAGTTTGCTTTGATGCAGGAGCACCCAGCTTGTTGGATGCATACAGGATAAACAGCAACTCAGTTTTCCTGACTCTAGCCGCTCTGGCTACATAAACCTTCAAAGCCCTGACCACATCTAGTAACTCGGAATCCTCGAAGTCACGAGTAGCCACAGGCACCACAATAGGTTGGTTCATATGAAAAGAAGACACCACTTTTGGCAGAAATTGTGGACGGGTCCGCAATTCTGCCCTGTCCATATGGAAAACCAGATAGGGGCTTTTATGTGACAAAGCCGCTAATTCTAACACTCGCCTAGCCGAAGTCAAGGCTAACAGCATGACCACCTTCCACGTGAGATATTTTAACTCCACGGTTTTTAGTGGCTCAAACCAGTGTGACTTCAGAAAACTCAACACCACGTTAAGATCCCAAGGTGCCACTGGAGGCACAAAAGGGGGCTGAATATGCAGCACTCCCTTTACAAACGTCTGAACTTCAGGCAGAGAAGCCAGTTCTTTTTGAAAGAAAATAGACAGGGCCGAAATCTGGACCTTAATGGAACCCAATTTTAGGCCCAAAGTCACTCCCGACTGTAGGAAGTGAAGGAAACGGCCCAGCTGGAATTCCTCCGTGGGGGCATTCCTGGCCTCACACCAAGCAACATATTTTCGCCATATACGGTGATAATGTTTAGCCGTCACGTCTTTCCTAGCCTTTATCAGCGTAGGAATAACCTCATCCGGAATGCCTTTTTCCGCTAGGATGCGGCGTTCAACCGCCATGCCATCAAACGCAGCCGCGGTAAGTCTTGGAACAGACAGGGCCCCTGTTGCAACAAGTCCTGTCTTAGAGGCAGAGGCCATGGGTCCTCTGAGAGCATTTCTTGCAGCTCTGGATACCAAGTCCTTCTTGGCCAATCCGGAACAATGAGTATTGTTCTCACTCCTCTTTTCCTTATGATTCTCAGCACCTTGGGTATGAGAGGAAGAGGAGGAAATACATAAACCGACTGGAACACCCACGGTGTCACTAGTGCGTCTACAGCTATCGCCTGAGGGTCTCTTGACCTGGCGCAATACCTCTGTAGCTTTTTGTTGAGGCGGGATGCCATCATGTCCACCTGTGGCAGTTCCCACCGACTTGCAATCTGCGTGAAGACTTCTTGATGAAGTCCCCACTCTCCCGGGTGTAGGTCGTGCCTGCTGAGGAAGTCAGCTTCCCAGTTGTCCACTCCCGGAATGAACACTGCTGACAGTGCGCTTACGTGATTCTCCGCCTAGCAAAGAATTCTGCTGGCTTCCGCCATTGCCACCCTGCTCCTTGTGCCGCCTTGGCGGTTTACATGAGCCACTGCGGTGATGTTGTCTGACTGAATCAGAACCGATTGGTCGCGAAGCAGGGTCTCCGATTGACGTAGGGCGTTGTATATGGCCCTTAGTTCCAGGATGTTGATGTGAAGGCAAGTTTCCTGACTTGACCACAGACCTTGGAAATTTCTTCCCTGTGTGACTGCCCCCCACCCTCGGAGGCTTGCATCCGTGGTCACCAGGACCCAGTCCTGAATGCCGAATCTGCGGCCCTCGAGAAGGTGAGCACTCTGCAGCCACCACAGGAGAGACACCCTGGCCCTGGGGGATAGGGTGATCAGCCGATGCATCTGAAGATGTGATCCGGACCACTTGTCCAACAGATCCCATTGAAAGGTCCTCGCATGGAACCTGCCGAAGGGAATGGCCTCATATGCTGCCACCATCTTTCCCAGGACTCGCGTGCAGTGATGCACCGACACCTGTTTTGGTTTTAATAGGTCTCTGACCAGTGTCATGAACTCCTGAGCCTTCTCCATCGGGAGATAAACCCTCTTCTGGTCTGTGTCCAGAATCATGCCCAGGAAGGGCAGACGAGTCGTAGGAATCAACTGCGACTTTGGAATATTTAGAATCCAGCCGTGCTGTTGTAACACTTCCCGAGAGCGTGCTACGCTGATCAGCAACTGCTCTCTGGACCTCGCCTTTATAAGGAGATCGTCCAAGTATGGGATAATTGTGACCCCTTGCTTTCGCAGGAGCACCATCATTTCCGCCATTACCTTGGTAAATATTCTCGGTGCCATGGAGAGACCAAACGGCAACGTCTGGAATTGATAATGACAATCCTGTACCACAAATCTGAGGTATGCCTGATGAGGTGGATAAATGGGGACATGAAGGTATGCATCCTTTATGTCCAGAGACACCATAAAATCCCCCCCTTCCAGGCTTGCGATGACCGCTCTGAGCGATTCCATCTTGAACTTGAACCTTTTCAGGTATATGTTCAGGGATTTTAAATTCAATATGGGTCTGACCGAACCGTCCGGTTTCGGTACCACAAACATGGTCGAATAATAACCCTTCCCTTGTTGAAGGAGGGGAACCTTGACCACCACCTGCTGAAGATACAATTTGTGAATTGCAGCTAACACTATTTCCCTCTCTACGGGGGAAGCTGGCAGGGCCGATTTGAGGTATCGGTGAGGGGGCATCTCTTCGAATTCCAGCTTGTATCCCTGAGACACAATCTCTATTGCCCAGGGATCCACCTGGGAGTGAACCCACTTGTGGCTGAAATTTCGGAGACGCGCCCCCACCGGGCCTAGCTCCGCCTGTGGAGCCCCAGCGTCATGCGGTGGATTTAGTGGAAGCCGGGGAGGACTTCTGTTCCTGGGAACTAGCTGTGTTGTGCAGCTTCCTTCCTCTGCCCCTGCCTCTGGCAAGAAAGGACGCACCTCGGACTTTCTTGCCTTTTTGTGATCGAAAGGACTGCATTTGGTAATACGGTGCTTTCTTAGGTTGTGAGGGAACATATGGCAACATTTTTTACTTTCCAGCAGTAGCTGTGGAGACCAGGTCCGAGAAACCCTCCCCAAACAATTCCTCACCCTTGTAAGGTAAAACCTCCATGTGCCTTTTTGAGTCGGCATCACCTGTCCATTGCCGAGTCCACAGGACCCTTCTGGCAGAAATCGACATTGCATTTATTCTAGAGCCCAGTAGGCTAATGTCTCTTTGAGCATCTCTCATATATAGGACAGCGTCTTTTATATGCCCCAGGGTCATTAATATAGTATCCTTGTCTAAGGTATCAAGTTCCTCAGATAAGGTATCTGTCCATGCTGCTACAGCACTACACACCCAGGCCGACGCAATTGCCGGCCTTAGTAAGGTACCTGAATGTGTATAAATGGACTTCAGGGTACCCTCTTGCTTTCTATCCGCAGCATCTTTTAGGGTGGCCGTATCCTGTGACGGCAGGGCTACCCTCTTGGATAAGCGTGTTAGAGCTTTGTCCACCCTAGGGGAGGATTCCCAGCGTAACCTGTCCGTTGGCGGGAAGGGATACGCCATAAGCATCCGTTTGGAAATCTGCAGTTTTTTATCTGGAGATTCCCAAGCCTTTTCACATAACTCGTTTAGCTCATGTGAAGGGGGAAAGGTCACCACCTGCCTTTTTTCCCCATACATATGAACCCTCTTGTCAGGGACTGGGGTTTCCTCTGTGATGTGCAACACATCCTTCATTGCTATAATCATATAACGGATGGCTTTAGCCAATTTAGGCTGTAACTTTGCATCATCGTAATCGACACTGGAGTCAGAATCCATGTCGGTATCTGTGTCAACAATTTGGGATAGTGGGCGCTTCTGAGACCCTGACGGCCTCTGCGACATAGGATCAGGCATGGGCTGAGACCCCGACTGTCCTAAGGTTTCAGCTTTATCCAACCTTTTATGCAAGGAATTAACATTATCATTTAAAACCTTCCACATATCCATCCAATCAGGTATCGGCGCCGTCGGCGGAGACACCACATTCATTTGCTCCTGCTCTGCTTCCACATAGCCTTCCTCTTGAAACATGTCGACACAAGCGTACCGACACACCACACACACAGGGGATGCTCTTTTTTGAAGACAGTTCCCCCACAAGGCCCTTTGGAGACCCAGAGAGAGAGTATGTCAGCACACACCCCAGCGCTATATGTCCCAGGAATCACACAGTAACTTAGTGTTAACCCAGTAGCTGCTGTATATTAGGTTTTTGCGCCTAATTTATGTGCCCCCTCTCTTTTTACCCTCTTCTACCGTGAATCTGCAGGGGAGAGCCTGGGGAGCTTCCTCTCAGCGGAGCTGTGGAGAGAAAATTGCGCTGGTGAGTGCTGAGGAAGAAGCCCCGCCCCCTCAGCGGCGGGCTTCTGTCCCGCGTTTCTGTACAATATTATGGCGGGGGCTCATACATATATACAGTGCCCAACTGTATATATGTCCAACTTTTGCCAAGAGGTCCTAATTGCTGCCCAGGGCGCCCCCCCCCCCTGCGCCCTGCACCCTACATTGACCGGAGTATGTGGGTGTAGTGTGGGAGCAATGGCGCACAGCTGCAGTGCTGTGCGCTACCTCAGTAAAGACTGGAGTCTTCTGCCGCCGATTTTGAAGTCTTCTTGCTTCTTTCACCAGGCTTCTGTCTTCCGGCTCTGCGAGGGGGACGGCGGCGCGGCTCCGGGATCGGACAACAAAGGGTGAGATCCTGTGTACGATCCCTCTGGAGCTAATGGTGTCCAGGAGCCTAAGAAGCAGGACCTATCTTCAGAGAGTAGGGCTGCTTCTCTCCCCTCAGTCCCACGATGCAGGTAGCCTGTTGCCAGCAGATCTCCCTGAAAATAAAAAACCTAACAAAATACTTTCTTATAGCAAGCACAGGAGAGCTCACTAAACAGCACCCAGCTTGTCCGGGCATAGATTCAAACTGAGGTCTGGAGGAGGGACATAGAGGGAGGAGCCAGAGCACACCAGAATCCAAATTCTTTCTTAAAGTGCCCTGTCTCCTGCGGAGCCCGTCTATTCCCCATGGTCCTTACGGAGTCCCCAGCATCCACTAGGACGTTAGAGAAAGAGTGTTTAGTGCAGCCGGTCACCTTGTCAGCAATCGGCGTACGAGGTTACTTCCAGAAAATGTGGAGAAGATGATGTTCATCAAAATGAATTATAATCAATTCCTCCGTGGAGACATTTACCAGCAATTGGCTCCAGAAAGTACACAGGGACCTGTGATGGTGGATTCCAGTGGGGACAAATTAATACTCTGTGAGGAGGGGGATGTACACAGTGAAAGGGGTGAGGAATTGGACAATGAGGAGGAGGTGGACATCCTGCCTTTGTAGAGCCAGTTTGTGCAAGGAGAGATTGATTGCTTCTTTTTTGGTGGGGGCCCATACCAACCAGTCATTTCAGCCACAGTCGTGTGGCAGACCCTGTTGCTGAAATGATGGGTTTGTTAAAGTGTGCATGTCCTGTTTATACAACATAAGGGTGGGAGGGCCCAAGGACAATTCCATCTGGCACCTCTTTTTTTTATTTATCTTTGCATCATGTGCTGTTTGGGGACTATTTTTTTAAGTGCCATCCTGTCTGACACTGCAGTGCCACTCCTACATGGGCCAGGTGTTTGTGCCGCTTAGCTTAGTCATCCAGCGACCTCGGTGCAAATTTTAGGACTAAAAATAATATTGTGAGGTGTTCAGAATAGACTGGAAATAAGTGGAAATTATGGCTATTAAGGTTAATAATACTATAGGATCAAAATGACCCCCAAATTCTATGATTTAAGCTGTTTTTGAGGGGTTAAAAAAAACGAAAAAAACAAATCCAAAACGCACCCGAATCCGACAAAAATTCTTAAGGGAGGTTTTGCCACAACGCGTCCGAATCCAAAACACGACCGCAGAACCGAATCCAAAACCCGAAAAATGCCCACTGCACATCTCTAAAAATTAACAGGGATTGTCCAATGCAAACCACTGTACACAAGATCAAAATGGCCACTAATATTCCAGTTTTGACAAGAACACTTCATAGGGAGGCACTTGGATACTATGGGCAAGCAGCTGCTCATAAACCTCTACTCACAAAGAGAATGCAGCCCTGTGCAAAAACTGGACAGTGGAACTATGGCAGCGAGTTTTATGGAGTGACAAATCACTGTTTACCCTTTTTCAGACTAGATGGATATGTTTGGAGATTGTCAGGAGAACATCTGATGCCAGAGTGTACAGTACCTACAGGAAAGCATGGGAGTTTGTGACATTATGCAGTGGGGCCGTTTAAGCTGGTTTTACATGGGTCCAGAAAAGGATACTCACTTAAGTATAGAGATGTTGATAACTCTGTGCTCCCTACATTGTAGCATTTCTATGGAAACCCTATTCTTAACCCTGAGAACCTCTAGGACAAACTGGAGCGACAGGTGCTTTCTAGGCTGACTCAACCTTATTCAGTGTCACAGTTGGTCACTGTGCTTAAGGCAGAATGGCTGTTGTCCAGGAACTTGGACAGTTTGCCATGAAAGGTGCCTGCAGTAACCACCTACAAAGCACTGACGTCAATAAAATATTGTTTTATCTATTTGAAGTCAGTGTCCAATCACCTTTGTTAACATAGGATGTTTGTGTGTGTGTGTATATACACACACACACACACACACACACACACACACACACACACACACACACACACACTAGTGTAATTAGGTAGTAAATAGAGGCTGTGTGAACAAGTGGAGAGGCTTTAAAATACAAAAAGAAAAACCCCACCTTGTCTAGGTTACCAACTGGTCTTAGAATTTAAAAGTGCTATACTGTACATTTGTTCTGCTTTTAAACATTTTATTATAAAGGGATACTGTAGGAGATTATGGAAATGTTTAAATTAATAAAGACAGTGGCTCAAAGGAGATAATACAGGGTGTTCCATACACTCTTATAAAAAGGAAATGAGTAAGGAAATATTAATCCAGTGTTTACACATATGATATGAGTGTGGATAAACTTTTAGGGTATGGCTCCAGTACAATGGCCATCTTGGATGCAGCTCTAATTTTTTAATTAGGAAGGTAGTCATGTGACATCAAACACATGCAGAATTTGGTTAGCAGTTAGCACGTTGCACTTTATTCTGTGCACTTTTTTGCATTATTTACACATATTTACTGCAGCACCTTTAAGTACATTGACACTTTAGTTCATCGCACTGAGATGGCGGCTAATGCACAGGATGGCTTGGAGCTGATTAATCAAATGTTGTCTTGTGACACAACTGACACTTTAGTTTTTCGAACGCTGAGGCCAATGAAATTTTACTCACAGATCCAACCTTTGACCTAAGCAGTGGAGGATCAAATGAGAATTTATTCAAAGAATTATTCAGATTGAGAAAAAGAGAGATGGATTTTCTGTTTCATGGGCTGACACTTTCGGAGTACTTTAGATATAAGCAGATACCAAGGGGCTTTAGGATGCATAACATCCCGACCAGCAGAAGATATAGCATCCCATTTTGCACCCGCTGGATAGCGATTTTAAATAAATGCTCGATGGACCTGATTTTACTTGTGATCGAGGAGTCAAGCAAAGAGTTCAAATGTGCCAAAGAGAAAATTGCTGCTTTTGAGCATGAACATTTGTCCTTTCTCAGTCAGGATAGCAGCAACAATTGGCTTTCTCAACTACAGGAGAAACTGGATGCTTATAAGAAAGATCTAATTTAAAGACAAATGAATTAAGGTGCAGCAAGATTATGCTCAGCATAAAGTATATAACTGGTTACACACTGCACAAAAAAGCACCAGAGTTGGAACACTTGGTATACAGGACAGGGTGTAAGAGGAACTGCCTATTCTAGCACCTCTGCAAGCGATAGTGACCAAGCACCCTCCAGAAACCAAATGTCAGCAAAAGTCCCTTTAGGGGTAGACACCCGTGCCAGCAAGGCCGGGACAAGAATAAACCAACGCGGAGGGGCAGGGGAGGCGGCAAGCCACCAAAAGCCCAGAGGACCTAATTTTTAACCTATCTAGTGTACCACTGACCCCGATTGAGGAACAAGTATTGTGTAAGGGGTTAGCGTTTGTTCCGACACAACCGCAAGATGAATTTATTTCCAAGGTGGATAATTTTAAATTCCAGAGGAAGTTGAAATTAAGAGAGTTCTTTGATAAAAACAAATCTAAAAGTCAAATGCCTAAAAATACAGAGTCCATGAACAGTTCGATCAGAGTACAGTGGATGGTTCAAGAAGATTTCGGCCAGCATTCACGTTTGACCCTCAATCCTTTAATTCGGACTTTTTCCAGATTGCTTGACAATCTTTCCAAGGAGGAACTATCTGCTTTACAGGATTTGAGTTCCCAACAGGACATTATCATACGTGGGGCAGACAAGGGTGGCGCAATAGTTGTGATGGATCTTTCAATGTACAAAGAGGAATGCACTCGTTTATTGGGGGATCAAGAGACCTACATTAAATTGTCCAAAGATCCGACGGACAGCTTCAAGAGAAAACTTGAGCAGTTAGTGCAGTCTGGTGTCTCTAGCTGTGTGATTGATGCTGAGACTGGCGCTTATTTATGTACCCCAAACCCTATAGTGCAGATCTTCTACATTATTCCCAAATTGCATAAAGATCCCGTGAAACCCCCTGGCAGACCTATCATTTCTGCCAGGGGGTCTCTTTGTGAACTGGTGGCAGTGTTCCTGGACACTTGGCTACAACCTGTTGTCCAGGACACTGTCACACATTTAAAGGATGCGTCATCTCTGCTGAGAAAATGATCGGCCATTGAATCGATACCTACTGAATTATTGTTGGCTACTATAGACGTGACTAGTCTGTATACAAGCATACCCCTCGAGTTGGGTTTACAGGCAGTATATAACCTAATTTCATCAAGCCAGTTGTACAAACGGCCTAATGTGGATTTCTTTATTTGTCTTTTGGAGTTCACGCTCAGACATAATTATTTTCTCTACAAATGGTAGTTTTTTTTCTTCAAAATTCGGGTTGTGCCATGGGCAGCTGTGTGGCCCCGGCTTACGCAAATGTGTTTATGTACGTGGTGGAAATGAAGTTGTTCTTTGAAGTACCATCTATTGCTGATAATGTATTTTGGTACTACCGTTTTATATAGATGACATTCTGTTGCTTTGGCGGGGTTGAGTGGAGACACTGGAGGAGGTCATTGAATAACACAATGGGGGTAATTCCAAGTTGATCGCAGCAGGATTTTTTTAGCAGTTGGGCAAAACCATGTGCACTGCAGGAGAGGCAGATATAACATGTGCAGAGAGTGTTAGATTTGGGTGGGGTGTGTTCAATCTGCAATCTAATTTGCAGTGTAAAAATAAAGCAGCCAGTATTTACCCTGCACAGAAACAAAATAACCCACCCAAATCTAAGTCTTTCTGCACATGTTATATCTGCCTCTCCTGCAGTGCACATGGTTTTGCCCAACTGCTAAAAAAAATCCTGCTGCAATCAACTCGGAATTACCCCCAATGCCTCTACTTGCCCGGCTAAATTAACTATGTGTATAAATTCACAGCAAATCCACTTTCTCGATGTAAACATTGAAATTGCCAATAGCCATTTCAAAACAAGCCTTCATGTAAAACCCACAGACAGGAATACTATTCTTAGGCATGATAGCTTTCACCCAAGAGCCACGGTTGATAGTTTGCCTTACTCCCAGTTTGTGCGGACGTGTCGCATCACTAGTGATGTGGCTGAGAGGGAACAACTGGAAGTTTTAACTAAAAAAATTTTGAGGAGAGGTTATCCAAACTCTATTTTAACACAAGCTAAATGTAAAGCCCTGTCTCTTGATAGAAAACATTATTAGAAGAAAAAACTAAAGTGGAAACTAATAATGCAGTCATACCTTGGGTTAACGGATATACTGTAGAAAGTGAGGCAATTAAGAAAAAAGCCAAAAGGCTATGGCCTATTGTCAGTTTTGATGTCGAATTACTTTCGTTGCTTAATTCTAAACTTCTTCCAAGTTATACGAGAGGTCCTAACCTTAAGGACATGTTGGTTAAAACTGACATAACAGGGTTGGGCAAGGTAAGACAGCAACATTTCCTTAGTAGAAAGGGCGGTTGTTACCGCTGTACAACTTGTAGAGCCATGATTATTGGGAATAAGTTCCCACATCCCTATACAGGTAAGATGTACGAGATCAGAGTTCCCCTGACTTGTACATCCAAGTTTGTTGTCTATCTTTTGTCTTGCCCATGTAGTTTACACTATGTGGGCAAGATAGAGAGACAATTCAAGGAAAGAACTGCCCAACACAGGGCAGCCATTAGGGCTGCGCTGATTTCTGGTAATAGTGACCAAGCAGTGGCTAGGCATTTTACATAGGCCAGACATAATATAGCCATGTTGAGATAAAGGATGATTGCCCAGGTCCCCAACTCTTTGAGAAGGGGAGATAGAGCAAGGAAATTGTTGCAACTGGAAGCAAAGTGAATTTTTACCTTGGATACGGTTAGTCCGAGGGTTTTAAATAAATCGCTGAGTTTGTCATGTTTTCTTTGATTAATACATACATGACTTTATGTACTCGTTTGATTTTAATAGGTTCTGGCGGGTGTCCGTTTACTAAATAAGTAGCTTATTCAGTGTATCTTTAGGTTATGGTATAGTGGTTCTCACTTATCTGTTCCGGTTTCTGGGATGGTATTAAAGAGAATAGGGTTATCCCTGACTATTTACCTGTGGTAATGTTTGGTATATACAGGAGCCAGGCAGTCTAATTTTGTCTTATATGTTTTTATTTCCCGTGTTGTTCTACGTGTGTATTATTAATGTGTCCACTCACATCTCTTGCATTATATGTGGTGTTATTTTGTTGTTTATGTACCTTATGCCATACTTAATCACTGCATAGTAATGTATTTACTTCTGTTATGGTGTAAAGTCTGTTGCCATAGCAACTAGACCTGTGTTCCCCTTCTCCAGCTGGCCACTGGCGCTGCCCCAGAGATGACGTTGCTTCCGCTGTACATCGCCGAAAGTGCGGCGGAGTCCCGGGCCTGCACCGGAGGTGAGCGCAAGCAAGGGGGATTTTGTAAGTATAAAAATAAGAATTTACTCACCGGTAATTCTATTTCTCGTAGTCCGTAGTGGATGCTGGGACTCCGTAAGGACCATGGGGAATAGCGGCTCCGCAGGAGACTGGGCACAACTAAAAGAAAGCTTTAGACTACTGGTGTGCACTGGCTCCTCCCACTATGACCCTCCTCCAGACCTCAGTTAGGATACTGTGCCCGGAAGAGCTGACACAATAAGGAAGGATTTTGAATCCCGGGTAAGACTCATACCAGCCACACCAATCACACCGTATAACTCGTGATACAATACCCAGTTAACAGTATGAGAACAACTGAGCCTCTCAACAGATGGCTCAACAATAACCCTTTAGTTAAACAATAACTATATACAAGTATTGCAGACAATCCGCACTTGGGATGGGCGCCCAGCATCCACTACGGACTACGAGAAATAGAATTACCGGTGAGTAAATTCTTATTTTCTCTGACGTCCTAAGTGGATGCTGGGACTCCGTAAGGACCATGGGGATTATACCAAAGCTCCCAAACGGGCGGGAGAGTGCTGATGACTCTGCAGCACCGAATGGGCAAACTCTAGGTCCTCCTCAGCCAGGGTGTCAAACTTGTAGAATTTTGCAAATGTGTTTGACGCCGACCAAGTAGCTGCTCGGCAAAGTTGTAAAGCCGAGACCCCTCGGGCAGCCGCCCAAGAAGAGCCCACCTTCCTCGTGGAATGGGCTTTCACTGATTTAGGATGCGGCAGTCCAGCCGCAGAATGTGCAAGCTGAATCGTACTACAGATCCAGCGAGCAATAGTCTGCTTTGAAGCAGGTGCACCCAACTTGTTGGGCGCATACAGGATAAATAGCGAGTCAGTCTTTCTGACTCCAGCTGTCCTGGAAACATACATTTTCAGGGCCCTGACTACGTCCAACAACTTGGAAGCCTCCAAGTCTTTAGTAGCCGCAGGCACCACGATAGGTTGGTTCAGGTGAAAGGCTGATACCACCTTTGGGAGAAATTGGGGACGCGTCCTCAATTCTGCCCTATCCATATGGAAAATCAGATAAGGGCTTTTACATGACAAAGCCGCCAATTCTGATACCCACCTGGCCGAAGCCAAGGCCAACAACATGACCACTTTCCACGTGAGATACTTTAATTCCATGGTTTTAAGTGGCTCAAACCAATGTGACTTTAGGAAATCCAACACCACGTTGAGATCCCAAGGTGCCACAAAAGGGGGCTGAATATGCAGCACTCCCTTAACAAAAGTTTGAACTTCAGGTAGTGAAGCCAGTTCTCTCTGGAAGAAAATCGATAGAGACGAAATCTGGACCTTAATGGAACCCAATTTTAGGCCCATAGTCACCCCTGACTGTAGGAAGTGCAGGAAACGGCCCAGCTGAAATTCCTCCGTTGGGGCCTTCCTGGCCTCACACCACGAAACATATTTTCGCCATATGCGGTGATAATGGTTTGCGGTTACTTCTTTCCTAGCCTTAATCAGCGTAGGAATGACTTCTTCCGGAATGACCTTTTCCTTCAGGATCCGGTGTTCAACCGCCATGCCGTCAAACGCAGCCGCGGTAAGTCTTGGAACAGACAGGGCCCCTGCTGCAGCAGGTCCTGTCTGAGCGGCAGAGGCCATGGGTCCTCTGACATCATTTCTTGAAGTTCCGGGTACCAAGCTCTTCTTGGCCAATCCGGAACAATGAGTATAGTTCTTACTCCTCTTCTTCTTATTATCCTCAGTACCTTTGGTATGAGAGGAAGAGGAGGGAACACATAAACCGACCGGTACACCCACGGTGTCACTAGAGCGTCCACAGTTATCGCCTGAGGGTCTCTCGACCTGGCGCAATATCTTTCTAGCTTTTTGTTTAGGCGGGACGCCATCATGAAGTCCCCACTCTCCCTGGTGGAGGTCGTGCCTGCTGAGGAAGTCTGCTTCCCAGTTGTCCACTCCCGGAATGAACACTGCTGACAGTGCTAACACGTGATTTTCCGCCCATCGGAGAATCCTTGTGGCTTCTGCCATCGCCGTCCTGTTTCTCGTGCCACCCTGTCGGTTTACATGGGCGACCGCCGTGATGTTGTCTGACTGGATCAGTACCGGCTGGTTTTGAAGCAGGGGTTTTGCTTGACTTAGGGCATTGTAAATGGCCCTCAGTTCCAGAATATTTATGTGCAGGGAAGTCTCCTGACTTGACCATAGTCCTTGGAAGTTTCTTCCCTGTGTGACTGCCCCCCAGCCTCGAAGGCTGGCATCCGTGGTCACCAGGACCCAGTCCTGTATGCCGAATCTGCGTCCCTCTTGAAGATGAGCACTCTGCAGCCACCACAGCAGAGACACCCTGGTCCTTGGAGACAGGGTTATCAGCCGATGCATCTGAAGATGCGATCCGGAACACTTGTCCAACAGGTCCCACTGAAAAGTTCTTGCATGGAACCTGCCGAATGGAATTGCTTCGTAGGAAGCTACCATCTTTCCCAGGATCCGCGTGCAGTGATGCACAGACACCTGTTTTGGTTTTAGGAGGCCTCTGACTAGAGATGACAGCTCCTTGGCCTTCTCCTCCGGGAGAAACACTTTTTTCTGTTCTGTGTCCAGAACCATCCCCAGGAACAGTAGACGTGTCGTAGGGACCAGCTGTGACTTTGGGATATTTAGAATCCAGCCGTGCTGTTGTAGCACCTCCCGAGATAGTGCTACCCCGACCAACAACTGCTCCCTGGACCTCGCCTTTATCAGGAGATCGTCCAAGTACGGGATAATTAAAACTCCCTTCTTTCGAAGGAGTATCATCATTTCGGCCATTACCTTGGAAAAGACCCTCGGAGCCGTGGATAGACCGAACGGCAACGTCTGGAATTGGTAATGACAATCCTGTACCACAAATCTGAGGTACTCCTGGTGAGGATGGTAAATGGGGACATGCAGGTAAGCATCCTTGATGTCCAGTGATACCATGTAATCCCCCTCGTCCAGGCTTGCAATAACCGCCCTGAGCGATTCCATCTTGAACTTGAATTTTTTTATATACGTGTTCAAGGATTTCAAATTTAAAATGGGTCTCACCGAACCGTCCGGTTTCGGTACCACAAACATTGTGGAATAGTAACCCCGTCCTTGTTGAAGTAGGGGCACCTTTACTATCACCTGCTGGGAATACAGCTTGTGAATTGCCTCTAACACTGCCTCCCTGGCTGAGGGAGTTGTTGGCAAGGCAGATTTGAGGAAACGGCGGGGGGGAGACGTCTCGAATTCCAGCTTGTACCCCTGAGATACTACTTGAAAGATCCAGGGGTCCACCCGTGAGCGAGCCCACTGATCGCTGAAATTTTTGAGACGGGCCCCCACCGTACCTGGCTCCGCCTGTGGAGCCCCAGCGTCATGCTGTGGACTTAGAGGAAGCGGGGTAGGACTTTTGCTCCTGGGAACTGGCTGTATGCTGCAGCTTTTTCCCCCTACCTCTGCCTCTGGGCAGAAAGGACGCGCCTTTAACCCGCTTGCCCTTATTGGGCCGAAAGGACTGTACCTGATAATACGGTGCTTTCTTTGGCTGTGAGGGAACATGGGGTAAAAATGTAGACTTCCCAGCTGTTGCTGTGGAAACGAGGTCCGAGAGACCATCCCCGAACAACTCCTCACCCTTATAAGGCAAAACTTCCATGTGCCTTTTAGAATCTGCATCTCCTGTCCACTACCGAGTCCATAACCCTCTCCTGGCAGAAATGGACATTGCACTTATTTTAGATGCCAGCCGGCAAATATCCCTCTGTGCATCCCTCATGTATAAGAGTGCGTCTTTAATATGCTCTACGGTTAGCAATATAGTGTCCCTGTCTAGGGTATCAATATTTTCCGACAGGGAATCTGACCACGCAGCTGCAGCACTGCACATCCATGCTGAAGCAATAGCTGGTCTCAGTATAACACCTGTGTGTGTGTTTATATAGACTTCAGGATAGCCTCCTGCTTTCTATCAGCAGATTCCTTCAGGGCGGCCGTATCCGGAGACGGTAGTGCCACCTTCTTTGACAAGCGTGTGAGCGCTTTATCCACCCTAGGGGATGTTTCCCAACGTGACCTATCCTCTGGCGGGAAAGGGTACGCCATTAGTAACCTCTTAGAAATTACCAGTTTCTTATCGGGGGAAGCCCACGCTTCTTCACACACTTCATTTAATTCCTCAGATGGAGGAAAAACAACCGGTAGTTTTTTCTCTCCAAACATAATACCCTTTTTTGTGGTACCTGGGGTAACATCAGAAATATGCAACACATTTTTCATTGCCTCAATCATATAACGTGTGGCCCTATTGGAAGATACATTAGTCTCATCGTCGTCGACACTGGATTCAGTTTCCGTGTCGACATCTGTGTCTGCCATCTGAGGTAGCGGGCGTTTTAGAGCCCCTGATGGCTTTTGAGACGCCTGGGCAGGCACAGGCTGAGAAGCCGGCTGTCCCATATTTGGTATGTCGTCAAACCTTTTATGCAAGGAGTCGACACTGTCGCGTAATTCCTTCCACAGAACCATCCACTCAGGTGTCGACCCCGCAGGGGGTGACATCACATTTATCGGCATTTGCTCCGCCTCCACATAAGCCTCATCAAACATGTCGACACAACCGTACCGACACACCGCATACACACAGGGAATGCTCTGACAGAGGACAGGACCCCACAAAGCCCTTTGGGGAGACAGAGAGAGAGTATGCCAGCACACACCAGAGCGCTATATAACACAGGCATCCCACTATAAATGAGTGTTTTTCCCTAATAGCTGCTTATATTATATATACTGCGCCTAAATTTAGTGCCCCCCCTCTCTTTTTTACCCTTATGTAGCTTGACACTGCAGGGGAGAGCCAGGGAGCGTCCTTCCAGCGGAGCTGTGAGGGAAAAATGGCGCCAGTGTGCTGAGGGAGATGGCCCAGCCCCTTTTCCGGCGGACTTCTCCCGCTTTTTCTGGAATTCTGGCAGGGGTATTTTTACACCTATATAGCCTTCCTGACTATATATGGTGTAGATTTGCCAGCCAAGGTGTCTTATATTGCCCTCAGGGCGCCCCCCCCCCCCCCAGCGCCCTGCACCCATCAGTGACCGGAGTGTGAGGTGTGCATGAGGAGCAATGTCGCACAGCTGCAGTGCTGTGCGCTACCTTGTTGAAGACAGAAGTCTTCTGCCGCCGATTTTCAGGAACACTTCTTGCTTCTGGCTCTGTAAGGGGGCCGGCGGCGCGGCTCCGGGACCGAACATCGAGGTCGGGTCCTGTGGTCGATCCCTCTGGAGCTAATGGTGTCCAGTAGCCTAAGAAGCCCAAGCTACCACCAGTTAGGTAGGTTCGCTTCTTCTCCCCTTTGTCCCTCGCTGCAGTGAGTCTGTTGCCAGCAGATATCACTGTAAAATAAAAAACCTAAATATACTTTCTTTCTAGGAGCTCAGGAGAGCCCCTAGTGTGCATCCAGCTCAGCCGGGCACAAGATTCTAACTGAAGTCTGGAGGAGGGTCATAGTGGGAGGAGCCAGTGCACACCAGTAGTCTAAAGCTTTCTTTTAGTTGTGCCCAGTCTCCTGCGGAGCCGCTATTCCCCATGGTCCTTACGGAGTCCCAGCATCCACTTAGGACGTCAGAGAAATCGGTTTTATTGTCACTGGTTATCCTGATGATGGGGTATCATTCCCCGAAACATTGAAGTGTTGCACTGATGTTTGTGCACTAAACTTGATTCATTTACCAGTCTTGGAGTGCCGCCTTGTTTTTTCTGTTTATATATATATATATATATATATATATATATAGGCTGTGTGAGCAAGTTGGGAGGCTTTAAAATACAAAAAGTAAAACCCCACCTTGTCTAGGTTACCAACTGATCTTAGAATTTAAAAGTGCTATACTGTACATATGTTCTGCTTTTAAATATAACATTTTATTATAAAAGGATACTGTAGGAGAAAACTGAAATGTTTAAATTAATAAAGACAGTGGCTCAAAGTAGATAATACAGGGTGTTCCATACACTCTTATAAAAAGGAAATGAGTAAGGAAATATTAATCCAGTGTTTACACATATGATATGAGAGTGGGGAAAAACTTTTAGGGTATGGCTCCAGTACGACAGCCATCTTGGATGCAGCTCTAATTTTTTAATTAGGAAGGTAGTCATGTGACATCAAACACGTGCAGAATTTCATAAGAAAAACAATGGTGTTCTTTTAACGTAACTTTATTCATTCTTGAGTTTTAACTGAGTTTTCTTTTGCAGGTAGTGACATTAACATTTCCTTACTAATTTTCTTTTTATAAGGGTGTTTATCATACGTCCTAGAGGATGCTGGGGTCACATCAAGAACCATGGGGTATAGACGGGATCCGCAGGAGACATGGGTACTTTAAGACTTTCAAATGGTGTGACCCGTCTCCTCCCTCTATGCCCCTCCTACAGACTCCAGTTTAGAATCTGTGCCCAGGCAGACTGGATGCACACTGAGGAGCTCTAATGAGTTTCTCGGAAAAGACTTATGTTAGGTTTTTTATTTTCAGGGAGAACTGCTGGCAACAGTCTCCCTGCTTCGTGGGACTTAGGGAAGAGAAGTCAGACCTACTTCTGTGAGTTTAAAGGCTCTGCTTCTTTGGCTACAGGACACCATTAGCTCCTGAGGGTTTGGAACACAAGGTACGCCTAGGGGTTCATTCCCAGAGCCCACCGTCACCCCCCTTGCAGAGCCAGGAGTCAGAAGACAGGTGAGTAGAAGATGATCAGAAGACTTCAGTGATGGCTTTGAGGTACCGCACAGCAATCGCATGCTGCGCGTCATGCTCCCACACACAGCGGCACTACAGAGTGCAGGGCGCGGGGAGGGGGTGCGCCCTGGGCAGCATATAGTCCTCATTTCTGCTGCTGGGTACACTGGGCTCCACAAGGAAAGACATAGGGGTGTAGAGTAAGATCTTGATCCGAGGCACCAACAGGCTCAAAAGCTTTGACTGTTCCCAGAATGCATAGCGCCGCCTCCTCTATAACCCCGCCTCCCTGCACAGGAGCTCAGTTTTGTAGTTGGTGCCGCAGATAGCAGGCATATAACAGAGGGGCTGCTCTGGGCAGCCCTAAGAAGAGCTTTTTGAGAAGAAAAGTGAAGACTACAAGAGCTGCGGCAGTGTGTACATGTCTAGTGACATTCACTGCTGCAGCTCCATTTCTCCCGAGCGGCGCTGTACACTCCCGAGCCCTGGTTGCCGGGTAACTACAGCAGGAGGCTCCGGTTTTCTTCTAAAGTCAGGCACACACGACGGGGGCTCTCTGGGATCGCGTAGCCGCGCTTCGGAGGTGGTGAGTGGGTCCCGCTCGTGGGACCCGTACTTTATCGCAATCCGGCGCGGTCAGTGGGAGGCGGGCCGCGCACGCTGGCGGTGGACACTGTGGCAGTACAGGCGATCCCACTAGATCACCAGGGCATGGGTACAGGTCAGGTTTTCCCTTAAAACCGTTTTACTAGTAGCCCACAGTACCCGGTGGTTTTGCCAGCAGGGGGATAAGGATTAGACCTGGAGCCCCTCCCCCAGCCCCAGGGCGCCATTTCCAGCAAATGTTCCCGCCCTGGAGCTGCATATCTGTCTCTCCCTCACTCCCTGTCAGTGTTTGGGTGCCATTTCTATCAGCTACACTGTTACTGGGACTGCTTGGGCAAATCCTCCTGTGTAAAGCCGCCTGGTTGTCAGCGCTGTGACTTTACATGACACTTAAGTATTCTACATGTCAATGTTAGTTAAGAAAGAGTGCATTTAGTCAGGGTTCTCTGGTACAAGTACCCTGTGATATACATCCAGTTCTTACTGTGCAGTGTTACATCTATTGACTACATAGCTATATAAGCTGGTCCAGTGCAGTATTATTGTTAGTAATAACCTCTGCATTAATTACATGTGACTGTATGTGTGTGCATTAGCTTGCTGAGTGGTTTCCATTTCGTGTCTCTCACTCACTTTGCTATTCCTATATTCTATAACCTGAGGGGGCTTGGTGCGTCAGGTTTTATAATTATATAGGATTTTCACAAGATATACTCTAATACGTATTTTTCGCTGTGATTTTAGTCACCATATCTCTCCTGTATCTCTGCTTGTGCTGACTACACTGCACAGGGGTTTGGGTAAGAGGTATTGTGCTGCTGCCAATTGTACTGTGTTACCTGATACTGCAAGTTATATCATGTCTGCTTCTGAAGGTAACGGTTCTGGGGCTGAACACACTGCCGGTGTTGCTGAAGCCACAGACCCCTACGAGGAGACTACAGCAGCTGTGGGCTCTGGTTCTGGGGGCTCCTTGGCCCCGAGTGGGACTGTGGCAACGGGGGTTCATAATGACCCACCGTGGGCTACTTTCTCCACGCTTCTACATACGCTAGTTAATAAACTAACACCCCCTATGGAACCTCCTATGTCGGTGCAACCATATGTGGTCCCCGCAGCTAACCCGCCTTGGGCGGACAATTTATCTGCTCAATTGAAGAAGTTGAACCAGTCCTTGACTACTAAAGTCTGACCCTCGCTCGCCTAAGACCAAGGGGTCCTCTAAGCGAGCTCTTATCTCCTCACAATCCACTGCTGTCACTGACACCTCGTCTGATGAAGATGGCGCTTACACTGACCCCACAGATTCTGACACAGATACTGCTGATGGGGAGGATAGTTCACATGTGGATGTTCCTGATCTTTTGGAGGCTATTAAGTTAATTTTACAGATTACGGATGATTCCGAGCCATCCGCCCCTCCTAAGAAACCAGATAGGTTCAAGCGTCAGAAGGTGGTTAAACAAGTTTTACCTCACTCTGACCACCTAGTGGATATACGTCAGGAACCCTGGGGAAACCCGGGAAAGAAGTTTGTGCCTCAAAGGAAGATGCTGGCTCGCTATCCCCTCGCGCCAGAGCTGTCTAAAAATTGGGAAACGCCTCCTCCAGTAGACTCACATGTGGCTAGGATGGTGGTTTCCTCAGCTCTACCTGTCACTACCGTCGTGTCTCTAAAAGAGCCTACGGAAAAACGTGTGGAGGGTTGTCTGAAAGCAATTTACACCCTCACGGGTGCTGCACAAAGGCCCACTATTGCAGCAACATGGGCTGCAGAGGCTATTGAAGCATGGGCCTTGGAGTTAGAAGCTGAAATCTCTTCTGACCATGCTAGATAATGCTTGTCATATATAGTCACAGCTTCTACCTATATTAAAGAGGCGGCTTCTGATGCCGGTATCCTAGCAGCCAAGGCCTCTACTACATCAGTCCTGGCTCGCCGGATATTGTGACTGAGATCCTGGTCTGTGGATCTGGACTCTAGAAAAACCCTGGAGGTACTCTCTTTCAAGGGAGATATTCTGTTTGGGGAGGACTTAAGTAAGATAGTGGCTGATTTGGCTACTGCCAAGTACCGCTCCTTCTGTGTCGAAGGCTAAAGGTATGTCCTTTCGCCCCTTTTGTCCTTCAGGTAAAGCAAAAGGTCAGGCGTACAACAAGCAGGCCCGCACTTCCAAACCTGGTAAGCCGAAGCCCAAAAGAGCCTGGGCTGCCCGTCAGCCAGCTTCCAAGACCGATAAGCCTGCCGCATCCCAGGGTGGGGGGGCCGGCTTCTAGGGTATACCCAGGAATGGTTGAAGACCACTTCAGATGCCTGGGTACAGGAAGTCGTCACTCGAGGTTACGCCATAGCCTTCAAAAACCGACCCCCTCATCGATTTTGCCAGACAGATGTCCTGTTGGACTAGACCAAGGCAAACACTCTACATTCGGTGGTACAGACCCTCCTGGATACAGGAGTCGTAGTACAGGTGCCTCTTGCTCAGAGGGGCTGTGGGTACTATTCTCCGCTGTTTCTGGTCCCGAAACCGGCCCATTCTCAACCTCAAGGCATTGAACACGTTTGTGAAAGTTTCCAAGTTCCGTATGGAAACCCTTCGCTCTATAGTCCTGGCCTTGGAACCTGGGGACTACATGGTCTCCCTGGACATACAAGATGCTTACCTGCATATTCTTATAGCAGTGTCACATCAGCAATACCTGAGGTTTGCGATTGGCAACCTCCATTACCAGTTTCGGGCGTTACCTTTTGGTTTAACTACGGCTCCGCGAGTCTTCACCAAAGTTATGGCGGTGATGACGGTGGTACTCCACCGTCAAGGGGTCAGGATACAGCCGTATCTGGACAACTTGTTAATCCTGGCAAATTTCCTAGAAATTCTCCTACGTCATCTGGATATGACTGTCCAGTTTCTAAAAGCCCATGAGTGGCTCATCAACTGGAAGAAATCCTCCCTGGTCCCTGCTCAGAGCATGGTGCACCTGGGAGCGCTATTGGACACTCACAACCAGCGGTGGTTCTTGTCTCAGGAGAAAGTCCTGAAGCTTCAGGACAGGATTCGTTGCTTCCTTTCTCGTCCGCAAGTGTCGATACATTCGGCGATGCAGGTGCTGGGCCTCATGGTATCAGCATTCGACATGGTGGAGTATGCTCAATTTCATTCTCGCCCCCTCCAGAGGCTGATTCTAGCCAAGTGGGACGGCCTGCCTCACCGGATCAGGTCTCACATGATCTCATTGACTCCGGAGGTCCGTCTGTCGCTGCACTGGTGGCTCCAGGACCAACGACTGTGCAGGGGCCGTCCCTTCTGGATATCCGACTGGGTCCTATTGACGACAGATGCCAGTCTCAGAGGTTGGGGAGCGGTGCTGGAGCAACACTCCCTTCAGGGTCGGTGGACCAAGGAGGAATCTCTCCTCTCGATCAACATTCTGGAATTGCGGGCGGTCTTCAATGCGTTGAACCTGGCCCAGCATTTAATTCAGAACCGTCCTGTTCAAGTACAGTCGGACAACACCACCACAGTGGCTTACATAAATCATCAAGGCGGAACTCGAAGCCGTTTGGCAATGAAGGAAGTCTCACGGATTCTACATTGGGCGGAACGCCATCTACCGGCCATATCAGCAATATTCATTCCGGGAGTCCTGAATTGGGAAGCGGACTTTCTCAGTCATCAGGACGTACATGCCGGAGAGTGGGGCCTCCATCCAAAAGTGGTTCAGCTCCTGGTGGAAAAGTAGGGCCTTCCAGGCGTAGTTCTGATGGCGTCTCAACACAATCACAAGGTTCCGGTCTTCAGAGCAAGGACAAGGGATCCTCAAGCAGCATTCGTGGATGCGCTGGCGGTGCCGTGGAGGTTTCAGCTGCCGTACGTGTTCCCTCCGGTGTCACTCCTGCCCAGGGTAATTCGGAAGTTTAAGCAAGAAAGAGGAATTCTGCTTCTCATAGCTCCAGCGTGGCCCAGACGGCACTGGTTCTCAGACCTGCAGGGCCTATCGTCAGAGCGTCCAATTCTACTTCCACAACGCCCAGACCTCCTCGTTCAGGGCCCCTGTGTCTACCAGGACCTAGTCCGGCTGTCTTTGACGGCGTGGCTCTTGAAGCTTCCGTCTTGAGGGCTAAAGGGTTTTCTGAGGCAGTCATTCAAGCTATGTTGCGGGCCCGGAAACCAGCTTCTGCTCGGATTTACTATAGGGTCTGGCATTCTTACTTTGTTTGGTGCGCATCTAACGATTATGACGCTTCCAAGTTTAGTATAGCCAAGTTGTTGGCCTTTCATCAGCAGGGCCTGGACTTAGGACTGCGTCTGGCCTCCCTCAAGGTTCAAATATCAGCCTTGTCAGTGTGGTTTCAGAGAAAGATTGCGACCTTACCGGATGTGTATACCTTCACCCAGGGAGTGTTGCGTATCCAACCTCCCTATGTCGCGCCTGTGGCTCCTTGGGACTTGTCGGTGGTTTTGGAGGCATTACAAGAGTCTCCGTTTGAACCTCTTGGTTCAGCTGATCTTAAGTGGCTTTCCCTTAATGTGGTGTTTCTGCTTGCTATTGCTTCAGCTAAAAGAGTGTCGGATTTGGGTGCCTTGTCTTGTAGTTCCCCATATCTGATATTTCACCGTGAACAGGCGGTTCTTAGGACTCGTCCCGGTTATTTGCCTAAGGTGGTTTCTTCGTTCCACCTTAACCAGGAGATTGTGGTTCCGGCACTTGTTTCTCCTGATCTGTCTCCCAAAGAGCGGTCTTTGGATGTGGTATGGGCTCTCCGTATCTCTGTGAAGAGAACTGCTTCTATTAGGAAATCTGATTCTCTTTGTTTTGTTTGTATTTCACAAACGGAGCTGGCCTGCTCACAAGCAAACTTTGGCCAGATGGATTAGAATGGTGATTGCACATGCTTATGTGAGGGCTGGTCTATCAGCTCCTGCTCACATTATGGCCCATTCTACTCAGTCTGTTGGACCTTCTTGGGTGGCCCGCTGTAGTGTGACCCTTGAACAATTGTGCAAGGCGGCTACGTGGTCCTCAGTGAACACGTTCATAAGGTTCTATGCTTTCGATACTGCCGCTTCCCAGGATGCTTCCTTTGGACGCCGGGTTCTTGTGCCCACTACAGTGCATCCCCTCCCATAAGGAACTGCTTTAGGACATCCCCTATGTCTTTCCTTGTGGAGCCCAGTGTACCCAGCAGCAGAAAACAAGTTTTATGGTAAGAACTTACCTTTGTTAAAACTCTTTCTGCGAGGTACACTGGCCTCCACAAGGTGCCCACCCTGACGCACTTAGCTTCTTTGGGTTGGTATAGTATTAGCCGCTGACACTTCTCCTGTCGTGAGAGGGTGGTGTATGTGGCCTCTAACCGTTGTCGTCTCTTTTCCTGCTACTGCATTGGGCTGGTTAACAAAAACTGAGCTCCTGTGCAGGGAGGCGGGGTTATAGAGGAGGCGGCGCTATGCATTCTGGGAACAGTCAAAGCTATTGAGCCTGTTGGTGCCTCGGATCAAGATCCTACTTTACACCCCTATGTCTTTCCTTGTGGAGCCCAGTGTACCTCGCAGAAAGAGTTTTAACAAAGGTAAGTTCTTACCATAAAACTCGTTATCAGACTGGCAGAGTGTGATTTAAGTGTCAAGGCACTAATTCCAGACCCCCGCCAGTATAAATATTTTAAGAAAATAGCGGGGCCGAAGCGCGCCAATAAGGGGGCAGGGCTTAGCCCTCACAGTTCACATCAGCGCCATTTTCTCTCCAAAAGCTGTAGAGACGCTGGTTCTTCCTCACACTACTGTACATATAAAAGGGTGGAAAACAGGGGGGGGGGGGGGAGACAGTTGATTTGGTGCAATATAAGTTAATTATAAAAGCGCTACAGGTCTGAGCCATTTATATAAGGGTTTCAGAACCGGGATTGAGTGCTGGGTTGTGAGCTGGCAAACTCCCCCTGTGTCTCCCTGACAGACTTACTGTGGGTATGTCCTCTATAGCCCAGTGTAATGTGGGTGGGTTTTGGTACACGTGTGTCGGCATGTCTGAGGCTGAGTGCTCTTCCCACAAAGTCGGCACCGCCAACTCCTGCTGGTACTTGGTACATGTGTGTCAACATGTCAGTAGATGAATGTTTTCCCCAAGAGAAAACTATATGGGGGGGACAGACGTGTGTGGGTGGCCCTGTCGGCACCACAAATATCTGACTGGGCAAAAATTTGCATGATAATGCATGAGGGCTATACATTATATATATATATATATATATATATAAAAACGATACAACCCGGCACTCAAAGGGACAGCGTCACCTATAAATAACTTGCTGGGGTGCCCTCCATGAGAAAATGAATCCCAATGTACACAAAGAAAAGAGGCGGCACTCCCAGCGTTTTTTAAAGTGCAAAAAAATCTTTAGTCATGAACGACGTTTCGGGGGCTCTCACCCCGTCATCAGGATAACATGTGCATGTTACAAGAACAAACATTTATACTTACATGCCGCCCCCGTACCTCGCCCGCCGCCGGCCGCAGTCCACGGACGCCCGCATCTCCTTCCGGGTTCAGGACCCTGACGTCACCGGAAACAGTGAGGTCACGTGAATATGCGCCGGGAGGTCTGGGGAAAACGAGCAGCATGCATTTACACATCACCATAGTAACAATATGTAAAAACATGTGAACACAAAAATAAGATGTGAGGAAAAAGCCCCACAATAAAAATCAGTGTAAAACAATATTATAGTGACAGTAAACATTAAAAAGCACAAAACGTGGACTAAACAACATATATAAAAATCAATGATGCAGATACTTGATAATAACAGGTCCGGAACATAACAAACCTGTGTTTAACCTATGCTATTTTTTATTAAACCAGCTTTGTCCTGTACTTCAAAGTTTGTGGTTTACCTGCTGTCTTGCCCCTGTGGTTTACATTACGTGGGCAAGACAGAAAGGCAATTCAAAGAAAGGATTGCCCAACACAGGACGGCCATTAGGGCAGCATTATCTGGCACCAGCGATCAAGCTGTGGCCAGGCATTTTGCGCAGGCCAGACATAGCTTAGCGGCATTGAGATAATAGGATTTTGGTACTTACCAGGTAAATCCTTTTCTTTGAATCCATAGGGGGCACTGGAGTACTCTTGGGATATGGACGGCGTAGCAGAACAAAGGCACTGAATATTTAAATTTAGGACTCTCCACCCCTCCATATCCCAGAGTACCTCAGTGTACGACCTCAGTGTTTTTTACTGAGCGAACAGGAACTATATAGAGAGGTTGACAATGGAGAATTCCTATAACATAACGGACAACAACAAAAGTTGACCCATAACTTTACGGTCAACTAAACAGTTGACACCATAACCGATAGAACTTTATAATTTGAACCAATCGGTGAAAATGTGTTACCATAAGCTCCTCTGAGCTTAATACAAACCAGGTAAAATGTGTTACCATAAGCTCCTCTGAGCTTAATACAACCCAGGTAAAACTGCTCTGGGTGGGCGTCCAGTGCCCCCTATGGATTCAAAGAAAAGGATTTACCTGGTAAGTACCAAAATCCTATTTTCTTTATCATCCACTAGGGGTCACTGGAGTACTCTTGGGACGTACCAAAGCTTCCCTCGTGGGCGGGAGAGCTGTTTGACACCTGTAACAGTAGGCGGCCAAAGCTAGATGCTGATGCCGCAACCGTTTCATAACGTGTAAACGCGCACACACGTGTGCACTGAAGACTATGTAGCCGCGTCGTAGACGCTTAACGACCAGCTGATCATGACATTCCCACAGAACCTGTGGGATGAGCTATTACTGACGTAGGTGACTGTAACTTAGCCTTAAAGTAAGCCTGACTTGTAGTCATTTTTATCCAACTGGATAATGTCTGCTGAGAAACTGGCTAACCGCAGTTGGCAGCATCATAGAGAACAAACAACGTATCCGTATTACGAACTGTAGACGTTCGGACATATAGACGCGTAATGTACCACATTCAGAATTCCAGAATGTGCCGTCAACACAGGAACCACTATTGGTTTATTGATGTGGAAAAATAAGAAATCGGGATTCGTCCGAAGTTCTGCTTTGTTATGAGAAAACCCCAAATACGGTGGCTTGGAATACAAGGCACCTAAATGTGAAAACAAACCCTTGCCGAAGCTAAGGCTAGAAGAAAAACGTTTTCCAAGTGAGAAACTTAATCCCCATTTGTTGTAAGGGTTCAAATATTGAAAACTGTAAGAAATGTGAACCCAGCTTCCAGTCGCATGGCGCTGTAGGTGGGCTAAATGGAGGCTGTACTTTGATGACACCTTGTAGAAAGGTGTGTACCGACGCAATAGAGTCAAACGTCTTTGAAAATAAATTGACCACACAGATACCTGCACCCTTAGTGCAGATAAATGCAGTTTTCCATTCCACCCCGTGTGTAAAATAACAGAATACGGGTAACTTGAAAGATGAAGTCGGAACTTCCGAGCTTCCCACCCACCTATATAGACACACGAAATTTTGTAATAATGAGCGGTTGGTATAACCGATACTGTAATGCCCTATCTCTTTTCTTAAGAGGGCGGTCTGAACCACCACCCCGTCAACCGCAGCCGCGGTATATAGGTAATAGGTACATAGGTAACTAGGGGTAAAAGAACGTTCCCTGTTGTAACAGGTTGGACGTATTATGAGCGGACCAAGATCGTGTGCCAGTATTCCTTGGAGATTCGAGAAGCAAGCTCTCCGAAACCCATGAGATATCACTAGTATGACTGTGACGAACTGTCTTATGATCCGTTTTCGCAACGGAGAGAGCAGCGGAAAATGGTGGAGCCAGATACACGATGCTGTATGACCACACGAATGTGAGAGACTCCACCGCCACTGCCCTTGTGATCTGTCGTTCTGTACACATACTGAGCGTTTGTAATTGTGGCGAGATGCCATCATGTATACCTGAGGGTAACCCCTTTTGTGGACTCACATATGAAACACCTCTGGATTGAATGCCCAGTTTTCAGGATATAAATCCCGACGGGTGAGATCATCTGTCTAACAGATATCCACTTCCGGAATGAACCCTGTGGACAACATCACCTAATGGTGTTCTGGGCAATTGAGGATTCAAGCTACCTGCCGCATTGCCATGCAGCTTCTTGTATATGCAACTTCCGTTGCGTTGTCTGACTGTACTTGGACAGACTGAAAACGAAGCATGTAGTGCATTGTAAATTGCACGGAGTTCCAGGACATTTATAGACAGCAATCTGTCGTGATCCGTTTATAGACAGCAATCTGTCGTGATCCGTTTTAGAACCCCTGTCGCTGAGCTTTTTAACTACAACTCCTCAAGCTCTGAGACTCTCGTCCAGAGCATATACACCCTTGCCCCCCTGTGGGAAACGCGAGAGAAGCCCAGCGAACTAAAGCGCTTTGAAACCACATTATTGTTCCTAATAGGCGAATACACCAATGTACCGCTAGTGTGCGTGGCTTTTGCACTAATTGTACTAGCTGGTATATTTGCTGGTGTAGTAGGTAAATGTCTTTGATTTACCGTATTTATAATCATACCTAGGAATTGAAGTCGTTGAGACGGAATTAGATGCGATCGCTTTTTGAACTTCACCTGCCACCATGGTGTACGTTAGTAGCGCCAGTAAGAAGAACCTCTGGTGAAACAGAGTTCTTATGAGCAGATCGTCTAAGTATGGAACGATTGTCACTGGCAGGGCTCTGAGATGAGCTATCATCACCAACATCTCTTTGGTAAATACCCGAGGCGTTGACAAGAAGCCAACCGGTAGATGAAATGGTTAATGGTTGTGGCGTTTTGCAAAACTCTAGAACCTGTGATGTGGTGACCAAACCGGTATGGGTATTGAAGATCAAGCGCAATTATGAAATTTTGTGGCTTCAAATATGCAACTACTAACCGCAGAAATTCCATTTTCCAAACTGCAGTAAGTAACTTGCTGATTGAGACTGCGACGGAGCCCTCTGTGATTGAGACTGCGACGGAGCCCTTTGGTTTCGTTACGCCAAACAGAGGGGAATAAGTAGCCCTGACTCTGTTGGTGTACCATGGCTGGAAATAAAAACAGCTGAAAACAGCAGAGACTGAATGGCAACCTGCCAAAACTCTTAATTTCGTCCGACAGAGGCAGTATTTTAACCTTTAAATAGCGGATATATCCATGAGTGGATGTTTGGAAACCCGGCAAATGTGTAAAGGCGCGTTTCCACAATTGGAAATTCGAGATGGCCTAAGAGGTCGTCCAGCCACTGTCTTGTTGACTTTAGCGCCCTGGTGTTACAAGTCTTGACTTGTACCACAGCCTTGAAAAGACTGGATTGTAAAGACTTTAACCGCCGGACCAAAGTATGAACGTTTGAAATTTTATCAAACAACTTCTGACCTTGTCGTGCTGAAACTAGGGACGCTAAAAAGCGAGAATCGAGGTAACAGCCGTCAGCAGAAGCTTTACAGAGATACTCTGCCGCTTTGTATTAACGATAAGTGAAACGTGATCGTCATTGTTTCCATACATAGAGCGCCTGGTGACCCAAATGTATCTTGGGTGTTTATAATGTTTGACACAGACGAATTCACCAATGGCGGATTCTCCCATTTAGATGTGGAAACGGTTAAATAGACTTAAATCTTAGTCAGATATTCTAAATAAGAAATTCACTGAAAATCTGTTGTTTATTAAATTCGACGGATTAGATGTTAGAGTCTCCTTAGTCTCTGTAAATTCGAAACGATGACTCACTGGTCATTAGCAATGTATGGTTGCCTAAACCCCGCACTATCTGACTGCTGGTTTAATGTGAGGTCTGATATAGAATTATCCGACTGCATGAAATTATAAACCAGTTAAATTAACACCTTGGTACCCAAAGGAAAATTGTACCTTTGGAAAGACTCCTTTATTAGAGCCTGCGGGATAACTTCCGTCGATCTTACCGCTCTTGTCGAGCGGAGTTAATTTAATTTGCCAATGTCTGGGATTCTGAAAACCTACCCACGTAGTGAACATGTGGTTGATTTATGTCTAGTTTAAAAGTATTTTTAGTCTGCGCTGGAGCCTTACTCCCTATGCAGACAGACAACACAATAGGCAACGGACAGACACCTGCACGACTTAGTAAAGTTATTATCTGAAGGTGTGTAATATATATTTATTTCTGGCTGAAAAACAGTTGACATAGGCAGCCTATGTGAAACCCGAACCAAAAATTCCCACTAACACCCCTGCGCCTCTGGTGGCGTAGGGATGTATGGCAGGAAAGTTCCGGAACTACAACTGTAAAACAACAGGAAGCATGGTTAAAATGGCCGTCATGCCATGCTGACCCTGATAAACACAGAACAATTGCTTCAGTGTTAATATAATCTATTATACAATGATAATCATAGGCAGGGTACAACACATGCTCTTGAATAAATATATATATATATGATGTTATACAGTGATAACCACAGACATTAATATATAATAACAGACATTAATATATAGGCTAAATAGCCTACAGTGATAACCACAGACATTAATATATAATAACAGACATCAATATATAGGCTAAATAGCCTATTATACAGTAATAATCACAGGGCATGTTACACTACATGCCTGCAGTGTTACAATACATGCCTCACCATCATTAAAATAGACTCAATAGCCTATTATCTAGTGACATGTCACATATATATGTCTGTGGTTTATAGATTACATCACCTTGTAATCTGCCAGTTTCACCGCCCCCCCTCCCCCCGTGCTCCCTGTAACGCTGTGTCTCAGCGGGAAGCCAGGGAATTCATTGCAGGGAGGCTTTCTTGCCGAGCAGCAGAGGTCACCAGGAGCGCTCCGTTTCTGCTGACTGACGGAGCGTCTGCGGGTGGCCGTTGCTAGGCGGCCGAACGGAGCGGCGGCCCGTTGCCACCCTCTTAACGCTGTCTGCGGGTGGACGGAGCGGCGCCGGTTCTGGCATGCTGGGCGGCCGGACGTAGCGGCTGAGATGGCCGGACGGCTGCAGTATAGAGCGGCTGGGGCGTTGTGACTGCCGGATGTGCGGCGGGAGCGACTTACAATACCCCCACATAGCGGGCGGCAGCCTGCGCTGACCGTCCCGTTCCCCAGCCTACCTTATGTGATCATGTCTCCAGTCCTGGCTGCGACGGGGCTTCTATCTGTAAGCTCCGTCCAGCTTCTCAGATCATGGCTGCGACGGGGCTTCTATCTGTAAGCTCCGTCCAGCTTCTTGATCACTTCATCCTGGCTGTGACGGGGCTTCTTTCTGTAAGCTCCGTCCAGCTCTTTGTTTTTTTTTCCCTGGCTGTGACGGGGCTTCTTTCTGTAAGCTCCGTCCAGCTCTTTGTTTTTTCCCTGGCTGTGACGGGGCTTCTTTCTGTAAGCTCAGTCCAGCTTGCAGGAGACAGAGGGCTGCCTGTGGCTGTGAGGGTGCTCTTTGTGAGGACCGACACGCCATGCGCTGCCTTGCAGCGGCACCATCCCGGACCCATGTTTTTCTAGAAACTGGGAAGGGAAGTGTAAAAAGTAAAAATAAAAAGTAAAAATGAAAAATTAATAAAATCTTCCACCAAATGTGGGAACTTCCCACAAGCCGATGTTAGTGCTGTGAGCACCGAAAAAACACTGAGGTCGTACACTGAGGTACTCTGGGATATGGAGGGGTGGAGAGTCCTAAATTTAAATATTCAGTGCCTTTGTTCTGCTACGCCGTCCATATCCCAAGAGTACTCCAGTGACCCCTAGTGGATGATAAAGAAATAGAATGATTGCACAGGTGCCCAAGTCATTGCGAGGAGGTGACCGGGGTAAGAAGCTGTTACAATTGGAGGGATGGTGGATTTTTACCCTTGACACCGTGAACCCCAAGGGGCTGAATGAATCTTTAAGCTTGTCTGCGTTCATTTAAATTATTCTAATTATTCTTATAATTTATATCTTTAACTATGGGCAGATTCCATGCTGTAGTTTGTTAATTGTTTAGTGTATTTGAATAGGAACATCATAGTCCAGTTCGTCATTTTTTCAATTTACTGACTCTAAGGCTGGTATGGCAGTAGAGTCAGCACACATAATGTATTGTAATCGGTTAACCATGAGATATTACACTCAAGTTTAGTAAAAGCATAGGTTAAACACAGACAGGTTTGTTATGTTCCGGACCTGTTATTATCAAGTATCTGCATCATTGATTTTTATATATGTTGTTTAGTCCACGTTTTGTGCTTTTTAATGTTTACTGTCACTATAATATTGTTTTACACTGATTTTTATTGTGGGGCTCTTTCCTCACATCTTATTTTTGTGTTCACATGTTTTTACATATTGTTACTATGGTGATGTGTAAATGCATGCTGCTCGTTTTCCCCAGACCTCCCGGCGCAGATTCACGTGACCTCACTGTTTCCGGTGACGTCAGGGTCCTGAACCCGGAAGGAGATGCGGGCGTCCGTGGACTGCGGCCGGCGAGGTACGGGCGGCATGTAAGTATAAATGTTTGTTCTTGTAACATGCACATGTTATCCTGATGACGGGGTGAGACCCCCCGAAACGTCGTTCATGACTAAAGATTTTTTTGCACTTTAAAAAACGCTGGGAGTGCCGCCTCTTTTCTTTGTGTGTGTGTGTGTGTGTGTGTATGTATATGTGTGTATATATATATATATATATATATATATATATATATATATATATATTTTAAGGTTGCATAAATCTGTGTCCCAGACACAGACGTAAAAATATCTATGGATGTTATGTTCATAGCTATATTCCCTCAGACCCCTCGGGGTCGTAGAAAAAAAAAAAAGGGCTTATTTTGCTCAGTTGCTACTCCCTGATATCGACACGGATACGGTTTCCTATGTCGACCATAATGTTTCCTGATTAGATCCAAAAAAGATAACGTCACTAAGGACCCTGCTGTTCATGACAAAAAGGGTCTACATATAAGGAGGTGTGTGAGTGTATATATATGTATGTATGTATGTATGTGTGTGTGTGTATATATATATATATATATATATACACATATACAATTATAATAGGTGGCATTCCTCCTTCTCGTGTGCTGAACGCTGTTTGAGAAGGTCTGGGTCAGCCCTGACAAGATGGTTTCAAATCCTCAAAGGGATTCCGATTATTATATCCGCCGGGGGAAAAGAATAAACAAAGTGGGAGTCACCCCCTGTTCTGCACGGGGCCCTGTCACAAAGCCAGCGGATCGTATGCAGGAAGCTACGGTACATTCTAGTTATGTGTCCACGCATGCGTTGGTTAGACCTGCCTTTACATACGCATGGAGGAGTAGTAGTATTCAAAATGGTCAGTTACCTTGTCATCCGATATAGATACCCTGGGGAGAGATGGGATACTCCTTACGTTGGGTCATATCAAGGACACTGCAGCATACTTTCGTGCGACTGCAAGGGATAGAGGACTCTTGGGTTCGCGGGCCAATTCCATGGCGGTCTCAACGAGGAGGGCATTGTGGATTCACCAAAGGAATGCTGATGCTGACTCCGAGAAGAAATGGAGTCTCTTCCCTATGAAGGTGAAGCCTGGTTGGTGACGGCCTACTTAATTCGATCTTGGCAGATGCTGCTGGTAAGTTTACCTTCTTGCCCTATGTTCCCTCACAACGGATGACGACGCATCATTGTCGGATGCAGTCATTTCGAGCCAATAGATAGATTCCTCTTTTTTCCTTGCAGGTGGAGGTAGAAGAAAAGGGAAGAGGTCAGCAGCCTCTTCAAGGTCACATAAGCTGAAATAATCCTTTGTTTCTGCCACAACCACCGCATGACGCTGGGACTCTGTTGCGGGAGCCCACACAGGTGGGGACACATCTAAAACTCTTCAGTCAGTCCTGGAACGGACTGGGACCCGTGGTTTGTAAGAATAGTGTCCCAAGGGAATACTGAAGTTTCCAGACGTTTTCCCTCACCGATTATTCAAATCGGCCTTACCGATTCTCCTACGGTCAGGGAGGTAGTATGCTACGCAATACATGGGTTGTGTCAGGATCAGGTCATTGTCCCGTCACAATAGGGAGAAGGCTGCTGTTCAAGCCTCTTCGTGTTCCCGAAACAAGACGGCTCGGTCAAACCAATCTTAAATCTGAAATCCCTCAATTTCTATGTAAAGAAATTTAAATCCAAGATGGAATCTCTCAGGGCAGTGATCTCCAATCTGGAAAAAGGATAAAGGAGGTCTAATTACGGTTTTTCCTCCACATTAGGCTTACCTGAGGTTTGCAATTCAGGATGGTCATTACCAATTTCACCAGGGTGATGGCGGTAATGATTGTTCTCCTTCACTAGTAAGGAGTCACAATTATCCCGTACTGGGACGGTCTCCTGATAACGGCGAGATCAAGAAAACAGTTGGTGAAAAATGTGGCAATCTCCCTGATAGTTCTTCAGCAACATGGTTGGCTCATGAAGTTGCAGTAACCACTGTCGGTCCCAACAACGCGGTTGTCAGTTTTGGGAATAATACTAAGTACAGAACTAGAGAGTTTTTCTTCCAGTGGAAAAGGCTCTGAAGATCCAGAGTCTGGTCAGACCAGCAAGAGTGTCAATCATCAATACATTTGGTTGCTGGAAAAGATGGTTGCGGCATAAGAGGCCATTCAGTTGGCAGGTTCCATGCCAGGGTGTACTAGTGGGACCTGTTGGACAAGTGGTCCGGTTCCGCCTTCACATACACCGGAGGATAATCCTGTCTTCCAAGACCAGAATCTCACTCCTGGGGTGGCTGCAAAGTTCTCACCTCCTAGGGGGGCGCAGGTTTGGGATCCAGGACTGAAACCTAGTGACCACGGATGCATGCCTCCAAAGCTGGGGAGCAGTCACACAGGGGGAAAAAACTTCCAAGGAAGAAGTCAAGTTAGCAAAAACTTATCACCACATACACGGTCTAGAGTTAAGGGCCGTTTACAACGTTTTTCTACAAACAAAACAATAATGGCAGAAGCCACAAGGATTTTCCACTAAAAAATAATAATAATAAATAAATAAATAAATATACAAGTGCTCTGTCAGCGAGGTTCGTTCCATGAGTGGACAACTGCGAGGCAGACTTCCTCAGCAGACACGATCTCCATCCAGGAGAATGGAGCCTCCATCAAGGAGTCTTCACAGAAGTGATAAGTTGTTGGGGAATTTGTCAAATAGACATGATGGCATCTCGTCTCAACAAGAAGCTTCAGAGATATTGTTCCAGGTCGAGAGACCCTCAAGCAATAGCAGTGGACGCACTAGTGACACCGTGGGTGTTTCAGTCAGTGTACGTGTTTCCTCCGCTTCCACTCGTTTCAAAAGTGATAAAGCTCATAGGAAGAACAAAGGTTCAAGCGATCCTCATTGTTCCAGATGGGCCGTGGAGGGCTTAGTATCCAGATCTTCAGAAATTACTCATAGGAGATCTCTGGCCTCTTCCTCTAAGGGAGGATCTGTTGCAGCAGGAGCCGTGCGTGTTCCAAGACTTACCGCAACTTCGTTTGACGGCTTGGAGGTGAACGCCGGATCCTAGGCCGAAAGGGTATTCCCAAGGAAGTCATCCCTACTCTTATTCAGGCCAGGAAAGGAGTAACGTCTAAACATTACCACCATATTTGGAGACAATACGTGTCTTGGTGGGAATCCAAGAAAGCTCCTACGGAAGAATTTCAGTTAGGACATTTTCTCCATTTTCTACAGGCCTAAAGTTGGGCTCAATTAAAAGTTCAATTTTCGGCTATATCAGTTTCTTCCAAAACCAATTGGCCTCACTCCCAGAAGTTCAGACCGTCGTGAAAGGCGTATTGCACATCCAACCTCCTTTTGTGCCCCCTGTGGCACCATGGGATCTTAACGTGGGTTGCAGTTCCTTCAATCTCATTGGTTTGAACCTTTACAGGAAGTAGAGTTGAAATTCCTTCTTTGGAAAGTGGTCATGCTGTTGGCTTTGGCATCCGCAAGGCAGGTGTCTGAATTGGCGGCCTTGTCTCACAAGAGCCCTTATTTGATCTTCCATGAAGATAGAGCAGAATTGAGAACTCGTCAACAGTTTCTGCCGAAAGTGGTTTCTTTGGTCCACTTGAACCAAACTATTGTGGTACCAGTGGCTACTGCCGCCTTGCTGGAATCTAAGCTTCTCGATGTAGTAAGAGCTTTGAAATATTATATGTCGCCAGAACGGCTCAGTTTAGGAAAACAGGGGCTCGGTTTGTCTTGTATGCTCACAATAAAATTGGGCTCCTACTTCCAAGCAGTCTATTGCGCGCTGGATATGTCATACAATTCAGCAGGCTCATTCTACGGCTGGATTGCCGTTACCGAAATCGGTGAAGGCCCATTCTACCAGGACAGCTGCCTGGGGGGGGGGGGGGGGGGGGGGGGGGTGTCTCGGCATTACAACTTTGCCGAGCAGCTACTTGGTCGGGTTCAAACACCTTTGCGAAGTTCTACAAGTTTGATACCCTGGCTAATGAGGACCTCATGTTTGGTCAATCGGTGCTGCAGAGTCATCCGCACTCTCCCACCCGTTCTAGAGCTTTGGTATAAACCCCATGGTTCTTGATGTGACCCCAGCATCCTCTAGGATGTATGAGAAAATAGGATTTTAATACCTACCGGTAAATCCTTTTCTTAGTCCGTAGAGGATGCTGGGCACCCGTCCCAGTGCGTACTGTATCTGCAGCTATTGGCTGTGAGTGCACACAGGTTGTGTTACGATTTTCATCAGCATATTGCTGCAAATTCTTCATGCCGTTGGCTTGTGTTCTGTTGAATGCCACGTTCTGCGGTATGCTTGAGGTGTGAGCTGGTAAGATGCTCACCGTGGTTTAACAATAAATCCTTTCCTCGAAATGTCCGTCTCCCTGGGCACAGTTCCTTAAACTGGAGTCTGGAGGAGGGGCATAGAGGGAGGAGCCAGGTCACACCATTTGAAAGTCTTAAAGTGCCCAAGTCTCCTGCAGATCCCGTCTATACCCCATGGTTCTTGGTGTGATCCCAGAATCCCCTACTGACTAAGAGAAAAGGATTTACCGGTAGGTATTAAAATCCTATTTTCAACACTTATGGACAACGCTGTACTTTAAGGAGACTTCTTTACAGTTTCTATTCCTTTCCCAAGTATAAATCTGTTGAGATATAAAACTAGGCACATATTGCACTTACAGAAAAGTTTCCAGAGCTAAAACTGTGTACACATCACAAGATGCATACCTCTCAACTGTGGGACAGTCCTGATTTAAGGGGAATGCACCAACTGGCAGTTGGGAAGTATGGTGAGCGGGTGCTGCATGCACAAGGGGAAGGTGTCAATGGGGCACAAGGCAATGCAAATGTGTTTTCAGGAGAGGTGTGTCCCTCCATGTACAATAAAAAGAAAAGGGAGGCTGTCACGGTGCAACTACCAGCTTCCCGCAGGAGTGTGTTAGGGGGACATTTACTAAGCAGTGAGAAGAGCGGAGAAGTGAGCCAGTGGAGAAGTTGCCCCATCAACCAATCAGCAGCTCTGTATAATTTTATAGTACGCAAATTATAGTTGTTACTTCAGTGCTGATTTGTTGCCATGGGCAACTTCTTCACTGGCTTACTTCTCCGCTCTTATCACTGCATAGTAAATGTCCCCCTTAGTCTCCTATATGAATTCTCAAAAAAGAAAAAAAGGAAAGGTGGCGCTAGTGGTTTTCGGACAAGAATGAATACATGCACCATCCCTCCAGGTACAGCTGAACTACACATCCCAGCAGGCCCTGCCAGTTTTAGTATGCCTTGATACAGCATAACTGTGGGAGAGCATGCAGAGACAGTAACTGCAGGTCCACTTATTGCCCACCCCTACTGTGAGGTATGGAGATGTCTAGGCAGACAAGCAAGCACAATCCTATAATAGTTTGCAAATGACCCTCACTGTGTAGAAAGAAATGTTTCCAAAACGTACTTTGACAGGAATTCTCAACTAAAAGTTCTCAAGTACCCCCAACAGGTCATGTTCTGTGGATATCCTTAATCATGCACAGAGGAGTTCATCTATTTTGCAGGGTCAGTAATTATCACACCTGTTCCCACCAGATATCCTCAAAACATGACCTGTTGGGAAAACTTAAGGGTTGAGGTTAAAAAAGGAGATTTATGGTAAGACTTACCATTGTTAAATCTGTAGAGTTGGATCTTGAGCCGAGGCACCAACAGGCTAAAACTTTTCCCAAGGTGTACTGCACCGCCTCCTCTATATCCAGTAGCAGGTAAAAGACGACCGTAATTAGTAGCCACAGATAACCACATTCTCATGACAGGAGAAGGTACCAGCGACTAATACCATACAAACCCAAAGAAGCTAAGTGCGTCAGGGTGGGCGCCCTGTGGAATCCAATGTACCTCACAGAGAGATTTAACAATGGTAAGTCTTACCATAAATCTCCTTTTCTGCAGTGGGGTACACTGGTATTCCACAGTGAATAACATCGGGGATGTCCTAAAGCACTTCCTCATGGGAGGGGACACACTGTAGCGGGCACAAGAGCCTGGCGTCCAAAGGAAGCATCCTCGGATGCGGAAGAATCAAAGGCAAAGAACCTGATGGACGTGTTCACAGAGGACCACGTAACTGCCTTGCACAATTTGTTCTAGGGATGAGCCACGGCAGGCCGCCAAAGAAGGTCCAACAGACCGAGTAGAATGGGCCTTGATAGTAGCAGGAGCTGGAAGACCAGCCTGTACATAAGCTTGTGCAATCACCAGTCTAATCCATCTGGCCAAGGTCTGCTTAATTGCAAGCCTGCCACGTTTGTGAAAACCAAAAAGGACAAAGAGAATCAGATCTCCTAAGAGAGGCGGTTCACTTCACATATATACGGAGAGCCTGTACCACATCCAAAGACCATTCTTTGGAGGACAAAGGCCTAAACCACAATCTCTTGGTTAAGGTGGAAAGACACCACCTTAGGCAGATAACCAGGGCGAGAACCGCACGGTCACGGTGAAAAATCAGAAAGAAAAGCCAGCAAAAAATAAGACGTTAACTGTAAGCCATTTAAGGTCCACAGACTCAAGAGGTTCAAACAGGGACTCTTGTAGCGCATCCAGAACAACCGACAAATCCCAAGGAGCCACAGGAGGAACATAGGGAGGTTGAATCGGTAAAGCACCCTGAGTGAAAGTATGAATGTCAGGCAGAGTTGCAATTTTTCTCTGAAACCATAACAAGGCTGAAATATGAACCTTGAGGGAGGTCAGATGAAGGCCTAAGTCCAGGCCCTGTTGCAGAAAAGCCAAACGTTTGGCAATACTGAACTTGTACGAATCAAAATTCTTAGCCGCATAGAAGAATCTTTGACACTTCCCGCATCGCCACGTGGCTTCGAGTGCCTCCTTGATGATTTATGTACGCCACTGTGGTGGCGTTGTCCAAGTGTACTTGAACAGGCCTGTTCTGTACCAGAGGCTGGGCCAGTTTCAGAGCATTGAACACTGCCCGCAACTCCAGAATGTTTATCGGAAGGAGAGATTCCTCCCTGGTCCACCAACCCTGAAGAGAGTGTTGTTCCAACACCGCACCCCAACCCCGCAGACTGGCATCCGTCGTTAGGAGGACCCAGTTGGAGATCCAGAAGGGACGACCCCTGCTCAATCGTTGGTCCTGGAGTCACCAGCTCAGAGACAGATGAACTTCCGGAGTCAAGGAAATCATGCGAGACCTGATCTGGTGAGGCAGGCCGTCCCACTTGGAAAAGATTAACCGCTGCAGAGGGCGAGAATGAAATTGAGCGTACTCTACCATGTCGAAAGCCAACACCACGAGGCCAGGTAGCATCGCCGAGTGTATCGACACACAAGGGCGAGAGAGGAAGCATCGTATCCTGTCCTGAAGATTCAGGACCTTCTCCGGAAACCAGAACAACCGTTAGTTGTGTGTGTCCAGTAACGCCCCCAGGTGTACCATGCTCTGAGCAGGAACCAGCGAGGATTTCTACCAGTTGATGAGCCACCCGTGGGCTTGCCGGAATTGGTCCATCAGTTCCAGATGACGAAGGAGAACCTCTGGGGAGTTCGCCAGGATCAACAAGTCGTCCAGATACGGCAGGATCCTGATACCCTGACGGCGGAGAAGGGCCGTCATGACCTTGGTGAAGATTCGGAGCCGTGGTCAGTCCAAAAGGCAAGGCCTGGAATTGATAATGTAGGTTGCCAATAGCAAACCGCAGATATTGCTGATGCGACATGGCAATAGGAATATGTAGGTATGCATCCTGTATGTCCAGGGATACCATATAGTCCTTGGATTCCAAGACCAGAACAATAAAGTGAAGAGTTTCCATACGGAATTTGGATACCTTCACAGATTTGTTCAAAGACTTAAGGTTGAGAATGGGTCGGGAGGATCCATTCGGTTTCGGAACTAGGAACAGCATTGAATAGTACCCCGTCTCTCTGAGCCAGAGGCACCGGCACTATCACTCCTGTGTCCAGGAGGGATTGTACCACCAAATGTAGAGTTTTTGTTTTCAACCGATCCGAAGGGATATTTGTCGAGCAAAACTGGCGAGGTAGACGTTTCTTGAAAGAGATGGCGTATCCGTGAGTGACGACTTCCCTCACCCAGGCGTCTAAAGTGGTCTGTAACCATATCCGGGAAAACTGCAGAAATCGGCCTCCCACCCTGGGGTCCCCCCAGGGGGAGGCCTGCCCCGTCATGCAGTAGACTTATCCGGTTTGGAAGCAGGCTGACGGGCAGCCCAGGAATGTTTAGGTTTGGGCTTAGAGGTTTTGAATGTGTGAGCCTGTTTTGGGTACGCCTGACCCTTTGCTTTACTTGGAGGTCGAAAGGAACGAAAGGTGGTACTCTTAGCCTTCGGAGCCGAAGGATTAGTACTAGACTAACATGCAGTTTTAGCAGACACTAAGTCAGCAACAATCTTGTTCAGATCTTCCCCAAAAAGGATGTTTCCCTTAAAAGGGATCACCTTCAAGGTCTTTTTAGAGTCCAGATCCACAGACCACGACTGCAACCACAGAATCCGGCGAGCCAGAATGGACGTAGTAGACGCTTTGGCTGCCAGCACACCAGCATCAGAGGCCGCCTCCTGAATGTAATGAGAGGCTGTGGTAATATATGAAAGACATTGTCTGGCATTATCAGAAAAATTAGAAGGTAGCTCCTCTTCAACTTCTTGAACCCAGGCTTCAATAGCTTTTGCAGCCCAAGAAGCCGCTATAGTAGGTCTATGCACAGCACCCGCAAGAGTGTAAATAGACTTCAAACAACCCTCCACACACTTATCCGTCGGTTCCTCCAGAGAAGTGACGGTAGTGACAGGCAGAGTAGAAGACACCACCAGACGTGCAACATGCGAGTCCCCCGGGGCGGTGTTTCCCAATTTTTACTTAACTCTGCAGCAAGGGGATAACGAGCTAGCATCTTTTTAGACAGGGAGAATTTCTTTACTGGAGAATCCCAGGATTCCTAACGTATGTCAACTAAATGGTCAGAGTGTGGTAAAACTAATTTAGTAACCTTCTGACGTTTGAACTTAACAGGTTTCTTAAACGTATCTTTAGGTTCAGTTTCATCATCGATCTGAAGAATTAGTTTGATAGCCTCCAAGAGGTCAGGAACAACCACCTGTGTTGTAGATTCCCCATCAGAAGCATCTGCATCAGTGTCTGATGGGTCAGTATATACGCCATCTTCATCGGATGAAGTATCCGAAACATGCGTAGATTGTGAGTAAGAAATGGCCCGCTTAGATGACCCTTTGGTCCTAGGGGGGCGAGGGTCAGGCATTTTTTTTTAACCAAGGACTGACTTAACGGCTGTAACTGAGTTAACAGAGAATCCACCGGTGGTGGATTAACAGGGACAATATGTGGCTGTAATGGCACAGGAGGTCCCACAGGGGTGCAAGTCTTGTTACTAGCATAGTCAGTAAATTAGAAAAAGCAGCCCAAGGCAGGTCTTTGTGTGCCACCGGTGCTGCAGACTGACCAAGGAGTACAGAACCCCCAATACCTGGACCCTCAGCTGGAATATTGTCCTCAGATAAATCCGCGGCTTCAGCACTGCATGACGCAGGATCAGCCACAGATCTCCCTCCCTGTGACGCAGACATTATTGGATAATGTAGCCCTAGGGCGTAATAGTACAATATAGCCAGACACAGTACCTGACAAAAAAAACCTGTGCAGTATGATTGCAATGCAGATTAAATACAGGATTTAAGTGGTATAAGGTGACTGAAATACACAGAGAAAAATACCAAAGTAGTATATCCTGTGAAACACTATATATATAGGACCCTGATGCGCTTAGCCCCCGTCAGGGTACAGAATATAGGGATAGCAATGTGTGTGAGATACACGGAATAGAAACCACACAGCAGCTATTGGCGCACACAGTCACATGTACAATGCAGAAATTATTACAAAACAATAAAACTACACTGGACTAGCAATACAGCTATGTATGTATACAGATAACAATGCACAGTATATACTGGATGTATATCACATGATACAGGTTGAGTATCCCATATCCAAATATTCCGAAATACGGAATATTCCGAAATACAGACTTTTTTGAGTGAGAGTGAGATCGTGAAACCTTTGTTTTCTGATGGCTCAATGTACACAAACTTTGTTTAATACACAAAGTTATTAAAAATATTGTATTAAATGACCTTCAGGCTGTGTGTATAAGGTGTATATGAAACATAAATGAATTGTGTGAATGTAGACACTTTGTTTAATGCACAAAGTTATAAAAAATATTGGCTAAAATTACCATCAGGCTGTGTGTATAAGGTGTAGATGTAACAAATGCATTCTGTGCTTATATTTAGGTCCCATCACCATGATATCTGATTATGGTATGCAATTATTCCAAAATACGGAAAAATCCCATATCCAAAATACCTCTGGTCCCAAGCATTTTGGATAAGGGAGACTCAACCTGTACTTATACTAAATATCCCTGTAGTTATGCACTTGTTCTTAACTAACACTGTCTAAACGACATGTAGAATACTTAAGTGTCCTGTAAATGCACAGCGCTGATGAGGCAGGTGGCTTTACAGAGGAGACAGTGCCCAGCAGTCCCAGAATCAGCACAGCTGTATGTAATGGCGCCCAAACGCTGACAGGGAGTGAGGGAGAGAGAGAGAGAGAGATGCAGCTCCAGGGCTGGAACATCTGCTGTAGATGGCACCTGGAACTGGGAGAGGGGCTACAGGTCAGCGCCTTATCCCCTCTGCTGGACTTCACCACCGGGTACTACGGAGCCTGTACTAAACAGATTTTAGTAAATCCAACCTGTGCTCCTTGCCCTGGTGGATATAGTGGGGTCCCTGCACGGCCACAGCGTTCACGCTAGCAACGCGGTCTGGCTCCGGAGACCGCGACCGAATCGCGATTTCGGCGGGTCCCGCCTGGGGGACCCTCTTACCTCCTCCCTATCGTGCGGCCACGCGATCCAGGAGAGCAGCGACAGTATGTGTGCCTGATAAGACCGGAGTGCCTCCGCTGTAAGTACCTGGCAACCAGGGCACAGGAGTATACAGCGCCACTGGGGGAAGTGAGGGAGCCGCAGCACGATATGTCAGTATGACATATAGCACCAAGTGCCTATGCTGCGGCTCTTGAAGTCTTCTTTCTCGTCAGAAAAGCTCTTTTCAGGCTGCCTGCACTGCAGGAACCAACTTACAAACTGAGCTCCAGTGCCTGGAGGCGGGGATATAGAGGAGGCGGTGCAGTGCATCCTGAGAACATTCAAAGCTTTAGCCTGTTTGTGCCTCGGATCAAGATCCAGCTCTACACCCCAATGTTATTCCCTGTGGAATACCAGTGTACACCGCTGCAGAAATCACTGCTCTAAAAAAAAATAAAAAAAAGTCTGAAACATATTATGCATTGATTGAAAGAAGTAAATAATTACCTTCAAACATCATGATTTACTAAACCTTTAACTTTTGACACTCAAGAATTGTACATTATCCATTTTAGAGCATGGAAACTAGCCGTGAGAAGCAGAAAACAGTCAATTCAATAAAAGCTGGGGAGGTAACCAACGTGCAGATGAAAGGGGTAAACCTTAGATTAATATGGATCTAGAACTATGCAAGACGGAACAATTCTGTAGAACATGACAGCACAAAACATTTCCTGTAGGGAGACCTGTTGCTGCTACCACAATTATGGAACACAATAAACGTTGCACAGCTGGTAAAGCTACTGACTGACAAACCACCAGCACCTGCCTGCCCAGTCTGCTGCTTTGACAGCATTAGCAAAATAAAGCCCATACTTGTGACGTGCACAAGGAGGAGAGGCTCACAAATTCCACAGCTCAGTGCAAGTATATTTAGAAAAGAAAAAAAACCTCTAAAAATAATACACAAGGGGGAGGGGGTTGTTCAGGGATGCTGAGAGGCCTGAGGCCAATGCTCAGAAGGTGGACAGACAGTAAGACCCCCAAGGCATAACATAATATTCCAAAAAGCAAAGGAGAGATCTGCTGTTTAGGATAAATACAGTCGCCAACTGATTAGCTGTGCTATAAGTGAGTAACACTACGTAATGGTTATAAAGACTCATGCAGCAAGTTTATATTATCTTAACAACCACTGATTATTTTTCCTCTTTTCCAGGGTGAGATGTGATCAATGTTCAAATGGGAGACTGGAACTTGCTAGGGAAACTACTTGAGAAAGCACAGGAACATTCCACTGTTGTGGGCAAAGTCTGGTTAACAGTACTGTTCATCTTCCGGATCCTTGTCTTAGGAACAGCAGCAGAGAAAGTTTGGGGGGATGAGCTGTCTGGCTTCACCTGCGATACCAAACAACCTGGCTGTCAGAATGTTTGTTACGACAGAACATTTCCAATTTCACACATTCGCTTTTGGGTGCTTCAAATTATCTTTGTATCAACCCCAACCCTCATTTATCTGGGACATATCTTGCACCTTGTGCGCTTAGAAGAAAAGCAGAAACAAAAGGAAAAATTACGTCAAAGCAAAGGAGATCCTCGGGGAGATAAACAGTTGCTGCTGGAATCGGCAAAACCATCAATCAAAGATGACATGGGCAAAGTGCGGCTGCGAGGCGCACTCCTGCGCACATACGTATTCAATGTTCTCTTCAAGACATTGTTTGAGGTAGGATTTATTGTGGCACAATATTTTCTCTATGGATTTCAGCTGCAGCCACTCTACACTTGTAGCCGCTGGCCATGCCCTAACACCGTTAATTGTTACATCTCACGTCCCACAGAAAAGACAATATTTATTTTGTTCATGTTGGTTGTTGCATGTTTGTCGCTGCTACTCAACCTGATTGAGATTTATTATTTGGGATTTACCAAGTGCAGGCAAGGCCTTGCAGGCTCTCACTGTGAGTCGGGGCCTAAATTACCATCAAAGACTGGAAGCGTAACTCATACCCACATCATACCACATTATCCCCACTACTCACCTTCAGAGAAAGGTTCAAGCTTTAGACCCTCTCTCCCATTCCCCCTCTCCTCCAGTAAGAGCACCCCCTCTGCCTTAGAAAGCAGCCAGACTGCCACAAAACAAAATCGAGATAACCAAGCTGTGGAGCGCAATTGTATTCCGGAGCTGAACGTAGCATCAGAGAGCGGAAGTGATATGGACAACACTGAGCATCAGAGGATACAAAGCAGACAAAGCAGGCAGAGTAGCACGCGGTCACGGCCTGGAGTGCTTGCAGTGTGACGGGGAGTAAGTGCCACAAACAATCCAGATCTCAGCATGTGTCACTGATTCAACTGGATGCCAAATTAAAGTATCAATAACTGTAATGGCATTTAAATATTTATGAAATTCCCTCAAAATAAAAAAAAGTTTGGTTGAAATGTGACACAGTCACAACCATTGTTGTTCTAAAATATACATTACAGTATGTGTATATACAGTAATTGGTGACAGGCAAAAGGGAATACTACTAAACTGATGTAGGAGGTAAGCAAACTACAAGTAATCAGTCCATTCAAGAACTGTAAAAAATACTGTAAAATGAAAAAAAAAATAATAAAAAAAAAAAAATTATCTATTGGTCTTTACTGTTATGTTGTAAAAAAGCTATGAAGTGTTTGCTAAAGAAAGTATCAAAACTTATGTCTAAACTTTGGGCAGGAGAAATCTCCAAAGCACTCACTCCAGTGAGCGAACCGCAGTGTTAGGGTACAAAATGGCGTGTGGCTTCCTTGGGTTACACTAGACAGAGCTATAGCAACTTTTTTTTTTTTTTACGGAGTAAGAAATATATATATATTTTTTTAAAAAATGCATTAGGGAGCTTTAAATCATATTTGTTCATTGAGATATCATTGCTGCCAAGACCTCCTTGGTGCATAATACATACAAGTGTGATGTATAGAAACAGACTGATGGCAGATCGAAAACACCTGGCCCAACTACAACTAGTCTGCCCTGTTTGAGCCTTCGTTCTTTGTAGGGTTAGCCTTATGCCTACCCAAAGCATGTTCAAATTACTCTACTATAGAATAGAACTAAAAATAAATAAAAAAATGTAAATTCCACTAATTTTTATCTACTACACTGCATGAAAAAGAATTTCTGCATAATTCATAAAATAGGAACAGTCACTGTAAGGAATAAGCTCCCATTTATTACTTCTGTGTTTTGTAATCAGCATATCCGAATGCAGCTTAGAGCGAAGGTAAAATATCTGAGATCAGGCACAATAGGCATGGTAAACGAAATAGGTCTGAAAGAGTGTTAGGTGTGGATGGGAGAGGCAGTGTGTGTAAAAGGCAGTGTATATGATAATATTCTGAGAAACAAATATTTGAATGATTACATAGTTTAAAAAAAAAAATAGAACAATGTGGCAAGAACATATATAACTTTTTTTTACTATTTGGGAAAAGTCAAATTTACATGGTGTGTTATTGCAGATACTAAACTCGCATAGTTCTTTAGGAGTTCCCATCGATATTTCAGAGACAACCTTCTAATCAGTACAGTGTATTTGTATAGTTCTTTCTTTAAGTGAATGGTGTCTGTGCATTGCTTGTTCTATTCTGGGAGTAGTATGTGTGATGACAGCAGCTATATATGCATACAGGGGTCTACAGATACCAGGGGGAGGAAAACCAGGCATAGAGCAGTTACACAATGTGCCAAGGAAGCAAATAAAGAGAGGTTGGTAGCGCTCACTATTTGTCTGAGGTAGAAGAAAATTAACTTGTAGGGAAAAAACCAAACCACATGTACACTTCGCAAAATACTTGCTCTCAGTATATTGGCTGCATCTTTCATACACTGACACAGGGGTCTTGTAACAACTCACAAAGGAAATTAAAATCATTTTATTTGCAATGAAACTTCCCTATAAACAGGGCACTGCCAGTATCTGGCACATGAGTGAGAGAGAACATGGGGCGGGTGCCAAGAGCACACGCATAAAAACAGTATATACATATCTGAAAAGCAGCTGAACCATTGAATAGGTTAAAAAATGGAAAATAAAATGAGAAGAGAAAAGAAGTGTCATCCACAGAAATGCTGAATCACCAAACCATTTCACATGTGCATTCTACCTAGAACAAAAAGGGCCTGGGCACAGGACTGGTCACCTCTGAGGACATGAAGACATGTAAGATGATGGTTCAGGTTGTCCCAGCACAATGACTGAAATTAGCAGCACTATTTTTACTCTTCTCGAAACAAAAACAAAGTGTAATGAAAGTAATGATACAAGGACACCTGCTGGTCAGTGACGATCACAAAGTAAAAGTATTCCAATGCAGACAGTGTAAACACATAATTATTATTAGGCAGAAAGAATGTGTGTATCAGTCGACTATGCCAGCTGCAGAAGCTCTCTACATGGTCAGCTGAGGGGCATATGAAAGGTTTTCTGAAGTGGTCAGTTAAAAGCTATATCATTTACTTGAGGAGTCTATTAGAGTAGATGTATAGAAAAACATCAAATGAAAACTGACAGGGAACAGATATGTATGGTGTCATTAAGTGCATTCACAGGTGTGATGTGTGTATGTTACAATCAGGATAAACTACTATGTATTGGATGATACTTTGTCCTCCACGATGCTGGTCCTACTGGCCCCTAGTCCAACTGCATGTGATTCAATCCCACATTAGAGAATCTGAAAACACAAGTCACCAACCCACCCTTTCGCTCACTTGCCCTCCAATGATGAAGAGGATGTGAGGATAGCAAATTTAAGTTATTCTGCAACATAAAGCTTTCAGGAAGGTGTGAAGGTAAAGAGTGTCCAGCACTTTCTGTGCTCCAGTCTGCAGTAGATGAGACCCCAAACTGAAGTCCCTGATCCTGTTCATCGGTATTCAAGTTCAGATTGAAAGGGATGGAGAGGTTACAGAACTCCATTGTGTCTTGCCATCACCCTCCCCAATCCCCCAAATCCATTTAGTCAGTGTCTTCGCCAATATTGCCCCCTCGTAGTTGTTCTTCATACACCTCCCTCACAGCTAAGATACGGCTCAGCATACTCTGCAGCATGCTTTTGTCCATAGGGATAACAGAGTACCACAGGGGAGATTCGGCCACACACGAACGCTCAGGCTGCAGGTAGAATACATCGGTACGGTTTCGAAGATTATCAGGGCTGTAGATCACAGAAAGAGAAAAGTCAGCTGGAGCAATATGTAAGGGACTATGAATTGAGTGCATATGCAAGAATTGCCCTGAAAATCACAGGGAACATTAGAGAAATACATACTGTAGGAATGAGGCATGACATTATGTGGAGCTTTGATGGGTGCAGAATGCAAGGTGTATTAGTAGACGAATGTCAATATTAAATGGGGTACAAAGCAGTTCTGTTTGTGAGGATATATACACACCAAAACAGCGCTAATTTAAAACATAAGTGTGCTTTTAATTTTTACACAAATAAAACATATTAAAAAACACATGAATATGGCTAAATCCTAGAAACCGGTTATCCGTGCAAGGTATGACGTAATTAATACAATTAATATAATGCAATTCAAAACAATTAATATAATGCAATTCAGAACATAGAGATTATTAAATATAGTCCAGAGACTCATTCAAATTAATCCTTTGTATAAAAACTCAATCAGTATGACAGTCTCTTGCAGAGCACAGTGAATTAATCGTGAACCGTTCAATTGATAGCAGCAAGTGCTATCAATCCGGAGTTCCAAACACCACGGGTCCAGGTCTAAGCAGGTGGAAAAAATTTTTTTAGCACGGCCGGTACCGGACAGTTGGTGAGAGCTCTTACGCGTTTCTCCGCCTGATAATAGCTCAGCGGCTTCCTCAGAGAGACTCCGGATAAGACCCACTAAAAACGGCTATTAAAAGCACCAGGAGTCGGGAGTCACCAACCATCGGTCCATAACGGATCAATTCCGGATCCTTGAAGCAGGTTGTATTCATGGCTAATTGACTTTCTATACAAGCCTGGCAGTCGATATTACATTGATATATGTCAAATCTATCAATATTGCTCTAAATCTCTTCTACGAACAGTCGCCTACTATGTTGCAGTGTGAACTGCCAATCACTGCCTCACTTGCTGCTATCAATTGAACGGTTCACGATTAATTCACTGTGCTCTGCAAGAGACTGTCATACTGATTGAGTTTTTATACAAAGGATTAATTTGAATGAGTCTCTGGACTATATTTAATAATCTCTATGTTCTGAATTGCATTATATTAATTGTTTTGAATTGCATTATATTAATTGTATTAATTACGTCATACCTTGCACGGATAACCGGTTTCTAGGATTTAGCCATATTCATGTGTTTTTTAATATGTTTTATTTGTGTAAAAATTAAAAGCACACTTATGTTTTAAATTAGCGCTGTTTTGGTGTGTATATATTTTTAGGTAACTATAAAGGGTGGAGTACTCTCCCTTAATTAAACAGCTGCGATTGAAACAGAGTGTTCTTTGAATTAAATTTATGGTTAATCGATGCACACACTTTCTATTTAGCTGTTAGCGCCAAGCCAATTTTGTCTGTTTGTGAGGAAGCTACAATTAAACTATTCCAGGCACAATACTTTGAAGTAGTCATACCATTTGGAAAGGTAAAATTCATAGAACTTGACAGGGCAGCGTAAAGGGTTCATCTTATTTTCGTGCTGTTCCAGTGATGGCGGCTGGTCATCTTCACGCTTCCTTTTAGTTAAGCTTTCTTGAAAAACAGAAGCACAAAACAGCGTTATTCTCAAGTATGCAGACTAACTGCGGGATGTAATGGAGTCCAAGATCGCCGGAGGTGCGGGATACCGGCAAACCTCTGACATCTTTTTTTAAAGGGGCAATAATAATCACTTACAAGGCATGGTTTTACCTTGTAAGTGTTTGCCCCTTTAAAAAAACGTTCAATATCAGCTGGCATCCCGCTGTAACATTCAGAATACAGATGGAGGCAAGACAATCATGAGATTACAACGTAAGGAGACTAGGAAACATCGAACGAAGGCAGGAATTAAGAGAGCATGAAAGGATCTTAAAAAAAAACCCCCAGACTTTAAAAAAAAAAAAAAAAAAAAAGGAGGAAAAGCAAAAAGGAGAAGGTTTACATGGTGATGTGTATAAATACCTTTGCCTTTCTTCTGTCGTACAGGAGGGTAGTATCTGATGCTCACTATTTTCGAGGGTCCCCTGCTGGTTGAGCACTTGCGGGAATGTCTAACAACATTGGTAAATGACAGCTGCATATGATCTTCTGCAGTGCGCAGGCCAAAGAACTTGGTATTAAAGAACATGAGCGTGTTCAGGAGCACATAGGGAGAGTACACGCCCAGCTGTTTACAGTCCCACAGGTGTTCTTCTTCCACACGTGAGAAAATCAACCCTGAAATTTGGCAAATGTCAAGAAAAAAAACCTGTAACACCTCCCCTTCATACTGGCACAGAAGCTCCACTAGTAGCAATTTTAACCCGGTTCCCACCCTCCAAACCTTTGTAATTGTCTGGATTACCACCCCACATATTACGTATGTGTGCCAGGAAGAGCCCTTATCCCTGTATGAGTCACAGTATTATGCCCCATTTCTTACTACTGGGCGTCAGGCTGCGGTGCCACGAAGTCAGTATCTTATTCAACTCTTGAACGAAGGTCAGATAATACAGGTCAGTGAAAATGTTCACCATTCGGTTATTTTCCAGGAGATACTGTATAAAATAACAGTGAAATTAAAAATCCAAAGGAATAGACACAAAAAGGTAATATATCTGATAATATAGTAGCCAAGTTATAACATATACAATTTTAAATATATACACTGCTCAAAAAAATAAAGGGAACACTAAAATAACACATCCTAGATCTGAATGAATGAAATATTCTTATTAAATACTTTGTTCTTTACATAGTTGAATGTGCTGACAACAAAATCACACAAAAATTATCAATGGAAATCAAATATTAACCCATGGAGGTCTGAATTTGGAGTCACCCTCAAAATTAAAGTGGAAAAACACACTACAGGCTGATCCAACTGTGATGTAATGTCCTTAAAACAAGTCAAAATGAGGCTCAGTAGTGTGGGTGGCCTCCAAGTGCCTGTATGACCTCACTACAACCCACACAAGTGGCTCAGGTAGTGCAGCTCATCCAGGATGGCACACCAATGCGAGCTGTGGCAAGAAGGTTTGCTGTGTCTGTCATCGTAGTGTCCAGAGCATGGAGGCGCTACCAGGAGACATGCCAGTACATAAGGAGATGTGGAGGAGGCCGTAGGAGGGCAACAACCCAGCAGCAGGACCGCTACCTCTGCCTTTGTACAAGGAGGAACAGGAGGAGCACTGCCAGAGCCCTGCAAAATGACCTCCAGCAAGCCACTAATGTGCATGTGTCTACTCAAACGATCAGAAACAGACTCCATGAGGGTGGTATGAGGGCCCGACGTCCACAGGTGGGGGTTGTGCTTACAGCCCAACACCGTGCAGGACGTTTGGCATTTGCCAGAGAACACCAAGATTGGCAAATTCGCCACTGGCGCCCTGTGCTCTTCACAGATGAAAGCAGGTTCTCACTGAGCACATGTGACAGACGTGACAGAGTCTGGAGACCCCAAGGAGAACGTTCTGCTGCCTGCAACATCCTCCAGCATGACTGGTTTGGCAGTGGGTCAGTAATGGTGTGGGGTGGCATTTCTTTGGGGGGCCGCACAGCCCTCCATATGCTCGCCAGAGGTAGCCTGACTGCCATTAGGTACTGAGATGAGATCCTCAGACCCCTTGTGAGACCATATGCTGGTGCGGTTGGCCCTGGGTTCCTCCTAATGCAAGACAATGCTAGACCTCATGTGGCTGGAGTGTGTCAGCAGTTCCTGCAAGACTAAGGCATTGATGCTATGGACTGGCCCGCCCGTTCCCCAGACCTGAATCAATTGAGCACATCTGGGACATCATGTCTCGCTCCATCCACCAACCACAGTTGCACCACAGACTGTCCAGGAGTTGGCGGATGCTTTAGTCCAGGTCTGGGAGGAGATCCTCAGGAGACCATCCACCACCTCATCAGGAGAATGCCCAGGCGTTGCAGGGAGGTCATACAGGCACGTGGAGGCCATACACACTACTGAGCCTCATTTTGACTTGTTTTAAGGACATTACATCACAGTTGGATCAGCCTGTAGTGTGTTTTTCCACTTTAATTTTGACGGTGACTCCAAATCCAGACCTCCATGGGTTAATAAATTTGATTTCCATTGATAATTTTTGTGTGATTTTGTGGTCAGCACATTCAACTATGTAAAGAACAAAGTATTTAATAAGAATATTTCATTCATTCAGATCTAGGATGTGTTATTTTAGGGTTCCCTTTATTTTTTTGAGCAGTGTATATTGGCATTCCACATTGATTCATTGATAGACTGCACATTTGCATTTTTGAAGAAACTATTGTAATACAAGAATCTCTACATTTGGTGTTCCAATTCTAGCGTGGAAAGTCATGTGCACAGTGAGAACTGGAAGGCTTCTTGGCTCCCTGCATATAGGGGGTGATTCCGAGTTGTTCGCTCGCTAGCTGCTTTTAGTAGCATTGCACACGCTAAGCCGCCGCCCTCTGGGAGTGTATCTTAGCTTAGCAGAATTGTGAACGAAAGAGTAGCAGAATTGCAAATAGAAATTTCTTAGCAGTTTCTGAGTAGCTCGAGACCTACTCACAAATAGCGATCAGTTCAGTCAGTTTCGTTCCTGGTTTGACGTCACACACGCCCAGCGTTCGGCCAGCCACTCCCCCGTTTCTCCAGCCGCTCCCGCGGTTTTCCCTGAAACGCCTGCGTTTTTCCGTACACTCACAGAAAACGGTCAGTTTCCGCACAGAAACAACCACTTCCTGTCAATCACACTACGATCAGCAGACGATCAGCAGACGATGAAAAAAACTTTGTTACGCCGTGAGTAAAATACCAAACTTTTGTGCTAATTTACTTGGCGCAGGCGCCCTGCGTACATTGCGCATGCGCAGTTTGCGACTAATCGCTCCGTAGCGGAAAAAAATAACGAGCGAACAACTCGTAATGACCCCCATAATGTAGGACTACCCATTCTGTGTAAGCTATAAATGCCTAAACAAAGAGACTTCTGCCAAATGTTTACACAGCAGCTGTTAAGAGTCAAAACTGTGCCATTTAAATAGTATTTCATAAAATTAAGCAGTCCTAAAAGATCATCTTATTTGCACATTATAGCAAGGAAGTAATGGAAAATCATCTGCTTTTCATTGTTTTAGTACAAATGTCCATCGCATCATACTAGACCAGTGGTCTCTAACTTTAATTGGGGTGTGAGCTACTTTCGGAAAGTAAAACCTCTGAAAGAGCTACTCCCAATGCACGAGCGTTCCTGTGAAAGTGGGTGTGGCCTCACAACTACAAGTATTGCCCCCCAGCAGTGCCAGACACACCAATAATGCCCCCCACCAGTGCCAGACAATGCCCCCCACCAGTGCCAGATTACAGTGCCCCCACCAGTGCCAGATTACAGTGCCCCCACCAGTGCCAGATTACAGTGCCCCCACAGTGCCATATACAATGCCCCCCTGCAGTGCTCACCGCTGCTGGAGCCGGTGCTGCTCCTCCTGTATGAGGGACGGAAGGGGAGGACAGCGCAGCGCGCGCCTCTCCTGTGCAGTCCGGACTCCGAGGAGAGGCAAGGGTGGCAGAGTCTCCGACGGCAGCGCAGCGGCGGGCATTTGAATTATGGCGCCGGTAAGTAAGCCATTTAAAGCTCACGGTCCGGCAGCCAATCAGGTGCCGCCGCTGCCGGTCCACGAGCTCCGATTGGCTGATGGCCGGCACCATAGTGAAAATGAAGGTAGCTGGGGAGGAGGAATGCCAGTAACTTGCCAAGCCCGTCTGCTTGCGAGCTACCGAAAATACTATGGCGAGCTACCGGTAGCTCGCGAGCGACAGGTTGGCGATCACTGGACTAGACGATTGTGTCCTGTACTGAAGAAATCTAACAAGTGTGGAATAAACTGCCTAGATATTGAGATTCTGTGTTAGCACAAACCTGTGCAAGAATCTAAAAAACCCAGAGTAAAGTATGACTGCAAAATTAGCCATGGATTTTTCCTGGAGGTACATTCTCATGAAAAGGAGTGACATGTTGGCATATTATCTTTAGCGAACAGCAGAACATTTTTAAAGATCCAGAATAGCCTTAAGACAAAAAAAGATACTATCCCTTTAGAAGTATTATTAATGTAATCCATCTGTATTGGGCCGTGTCACTGAATGCCTTTCTGCCATTTCATCTTGGATGACATCTCGCCACCTCAAACTTAATATTTCCAAAACAGAATGAATTATATTTCCACCGGCCAATAGTAGTTTCCAACCTGATATCTCTATCACTGTTGAGAACTCTGCAATCACCCCTACCCCACAAGCTCGCTGCCTAGGTGTCATTCTTGACTCTGAACTGTCCTTTGTTACCCACATTCAATCTGTCTCAAGATCATGTTACATACATCTAAGAAACATATCCAAAATACGCCCTTATCTTACACAAGACACAGCAAAAACTCTAAAGGCCAGTACTCACGGCCCGATTTGGGAGAGATGTGTGCTGAGCGAACCGCTCAGCACACATCTCTCCCGGCGCTCAGCACAGTGCGATCTGTGCTGAGCATGCGGGGGGAGACGGGGGGGCCGCTCATTTCACCCTGCGGGTGAAGTGAGCGACCCGCTAGATTGGCCTGCATGCAGGCCAATCTAGCAGCAGCGATAGCGATGTGCGGGGCCGCGCATCGCTATCGCTGAGGGGGCTACACACGGAGCGATGTTGCTGAAAATCTAAGCAATCTAGTCAGATTGCTTAGATTATCGCTCCGTGTGTACCCCCCTTAATCCATGCTCTCATTATCTCCCGCATTGATTATTGTAATAGTCTCCTGACCGGTCTTCCCAAACATAGGCTCTCACCACTACAATCCATTTTGAATGCAGTTGCGAGGCCAATCTTCCTTGCCAGACGTTCATCGTCTGCAGATCCGCTCTGTCAGTCCCTCCATTGGTTACCGGCATTCTACCGTATTAAATATAAAATACTTTTACTCACATACAAGGCTATTAACCAAACTGCACCAACATACATCTCTTCACTCATATCAAAATATCTCCCTACCCGACCTCTCCGCTCTGCACAAGATCTACGTCTCTCATCCACACGCATTACTTGTTCACACTCAAAATTACAGGACTTTATCCGGGCTTCACCCACTCTGTGGAATGCCCTCCCACGCACAGTAAGACTCGCCTCTAGTCTCCAAACCTTTAAATGTTCCCTGAAAACTCACCTCTTCAGACAAGCCTATCAAATTCCAGACCCACCCACATAACCTTCAGTGCTTCCCTATCTAATTACATCCTCTGTAGAGTATTCATAACATCACATATCTTGTCTTTCTTTAGTCTCACACCCTCCTGACACTTGGATAACTTTGTGGGGTATCATCATACAACCCATTAAGAACCTAGCAATCTGGTGGACCATTATGCAATAGGTAGCATCTATCCTTGTGTATCTATGCCTATTTCCCTATAGATTGTAAGCTTGCGAGCAGGGCCTTCCTACCTCTGTCTGTCTGTTTTTACCCAGTTTTGTTCTATTACTGTTGTTCTAATTGTAAAGCGCAACGGAATATGCTGCGCTATATAAGAAACTGTTAATAATAATAATAATAATAATAATAATAATATATATGCTTACTACTGTATAACTGGCATGCAGGTCTTTCTTAGAGAAGATGTACTGGAAAAGCTTTACTTAGATGACTCGGGGTAGATGTATTCAATGTCAATATGGGGGAGAAGTGTATCAGCGCATATTATGTGCTTCTCCTCTATGTACGACAGCAGCAGTGCGTGTAAGGTGACTGTCCATATCGGAGCTGCTGTCTACAAGATAGCACTCCAATGTAGGATGACAGATCTGACACCTGCAGCTATCGTTGCCCATACATCAAAACAGGGACAATGTTTGGCTGTGGCAGGTGCCGGCTCTGGGAAACATGCGAGACTTGCAAGACCTCGCACCTGCCTGGGGGGGATTTTCACTCGCCCTCAATGGCAGCTAAGACTCAGTAGAGATGCGAAGCGGCAAGAGTGATACAGGCACGATATGTGCTGGTATTATACTGTACATCTACCTGTCTATGGCTAAATCAAGGATAAATCACGTCAGACCATTTTCCAACTTTAATGTGACATTGAAATCAACAAGTGAAACACATTCAGATTCAATTGTTTTTGTCCTGAAAACAACTGAATAGCTCTTTTGGGCCCCCATCACTTAGCGGAGTGCAAAAAAGAATTGAATCGACTCTTAAGACAGACGTGAAACACAAAACACACAATACCCCAACTTCACAACAGGACTGACTGCAGCTACCATGAAGCATACAGCTAGCCTCAATACAACATGCAGCAAGAGGTGCCTAGTACGAGTGAGCTGCCAGGTCCCGTGCAACTACGCTAGCGCTGGGCGTCTTTTTTGCCAAAATTGCAAATGACTTGCAATGCGATGCAACTAGGATGCACCTGTGTGCAACTGAGTCTGTATATAAAGCATAGCGGACATTGGCATGGAAAACTGCAATGGCCACTGCATCGTAGCATTTCGTATGCAGATTCAGAGACTTATTTGCACAGACATACAAGCATCGCATATAAAATTTATCAGCACAGTCTCTTAGTGCATCCTGGCCACATCGCGTTACTACTAAGACGCAATCTCTGCAAAAAAAAAAAGACACCCAGCGCTAGCAGAGTCTCATGGGACCTGTAGTTCCAAAAGGGGCTGTTTGGCACGGCTGCAGCAAGATGTAGGAGGACACATATGTACGAAAACTTTAAAGCAGCTGCAAGAATTTCTGGCGAGAACTGGAAACTCCATCTCTGCGACAGGATCTGATAAGGATCCTGGGGTTCTGGATCCCGGCAGTCAGAATGCCGACACAGCTCAGAATACTGACGCCGGGATCATAGCATGGACCCCACTGCTGGCGCCGGGATCCTGAACGAAAAGCTGCTGGAACTGCACAGAAGGAAACGAGAGAAAAAAAACCTGGAGATACTGTATGAATTATTTCATTCACCACACAAGATAGAGTTTCTAAACTCTGAGATAATAGTGAAACTGGTGTCTAGGGTTGCCACATACAGTAGTATAGACTACAGAAATCGAAAAACTTCTAAAAACTTGTTACAATAATGAAGCTAGTAAAGGCAACAGAGGAAGCACCTTGTGTAGCAAAGGATCATGTTGCAGCAGGTCTGGTCTAAGTGGAAGACGCCACTGGGGACCTACTGACATTCTGGATATCTCGGTGTATGACAACTTGCGTGGCCAGTCTGGAGTCACTAGGCTTACCAACATCTGGGAATCCCTGATGAGCTTGAGAACCTGAGGCAACATTGAGGTCAGTGGAAATAGATATGCTACATGAAAATTCCTTAGAATAGGCACGGCATCCACAGCGTAAGCTATCTCCTGGATCCCGTGCAAAACCTCAAATAAGTGTCAAGAGGTTATGAGATCCACTGGCGGAAAGCTTCACTTCCGAAGTAACTTCTGGAGGCTCACTGGATTGATATTCTTCCCCCGGGAGAATAGTGTTTTTCTTGAGGAAGTCCATTTGTCAGGTTCCCACAACTGGAAAAAATCACCACGAAGAACGCAGAATAAAAATCTATGCCCAGGAATAAGATTCTGGCTGCCTTTGTTACTGCAGCCCTGATCAATGTGCGTTCGCGATATGTTACACTTCCGGACTAACTGTTGAAGTACGACAAAATGCGAACAGGCTGCCCGCCCAACGGACCGCCTGTCTCAGAGTTAGAATACTGTCTCGAAGCTTGAGCACACAGATGTACAATGCCATCATCAACAGTGTCCAAAAAGGCCTGAAGCCAAAAACAGATTCACGGCACCAATTGGGTTATTGTGACATGGTCACAATAAACCCAATTAGAGAGTGTCCAATGAATGTATTTGGAATATAAAAACTTAAACTAGCCTCTCCTGGAGACTGATGAATGGTGTCAGACAGTAAGAGCCAAGAGGGATGCCAAGCAACCTTTCGAATTTGTGGAGAATTACTCACTAAAATTTCAACGAGAAAACCTGGTATACCAAACATACAAGACCCTGACACAGCAGTTGTACCCACCATCCATAAGATCTGTGCTTCGGACTCGAAAACTCAGGTTACCCAAATAGCTGAACGCGTTGACAAAGTATCAGTTTAGCTGTATTAGAGAAATATCAGCACCATGCGATCTGGGCAGTTATGTAATTGAGCAGTTTACATGTTGTACATGATCAGACTGGCTAAAGGAGGCGTGAGATACCTGGAAATGCGGACCCCGCCAACAGGGCAGTCATCGTGAGAAAAAGGTGTGGGGTTACCTAGCGGATCTCTAAAGGACACTGAACCCAAAACAGGGTAGGGTTGAGCCAAACTTGCAAACACAGCGACTACAGTGGGAGAAAGTTCCACTTGCAAACATAACCTGTTTACAGGAACGAAGAACAGGAGATTCGGCAGGAGATTCTAGGTCACCATGATGAGAATGGAAAAATCAGATTAAAAAAAGTAACTACTTTGCTGCGCTGACTGAATGGACTGACATCCATACACTTGGCGAGCAGTGTGGAGGGAGTGGCGCACAGCAGCCATGAGGTCTGTCACACCCTGAGAATAAGTCTGTTTACCAGAGGACATAAAAACATTATAACCTGAACACTGAGGATGATATACTTGATACTATGTCACAGTAGGCAACTGAATATCAGGCAGAGGACCACGGTTAGGTGGTATATACTAGAGATGAGCGGGTTCGGTTCCTCGGAATCCGAACCCCCCCGAACTTCACCCATTTTACACGGGTCAGAGGCAGACTCGGATCCTCCCGCCTTGCTCGGTTAACCCGAGCGCGCCCGAACGTCATCATCCCGCTGTCGGATTCTCGCGAGATTCGTATTCTATATAAGGAGCCGCGCGTCGTCGCCATTTTCACTCGTGCATTGGAGATGATAGGGAGAGGACGTGTGCAGCGTTCTCTCAGTTGTGTTCAGTGTGCTTGCAAATATCTACGTTCTCTGCCTGAAAAACGCTCCATATCTGTGCTCAGTGTGCTGCAAATATCTGTGCTCAGTGTGCTTTATTGTGGGGACTGGGGACCACCAGTATTATATAGTAGGAGGACAGTGCAGAGTTTTGCTGACCAGTGACCACCAGTATTATACGTTCTCTGCCTGAAAAACGCTCCATATCTGTGCTGCATTGTAGTATATAGTAGGACAGTGCAGAATTTTGAGGACCAGTGACCACCAGTATTATATCAGTACGGTACAGTAGTCCACTGCTCTACCTACCTCTGTGTCGTCAAGTATACTATCCATCCAGCGACCTTGGTGCACCTCTTTTTTTCTTTGCATCATGTGCTGTTTGGGGACTATTTTTTGAAGTGCCATCCTGTCTGACACTGCAGTGTCACTCCTAGATGGGCCAGGTGTTTGTGTCGGCCACTTGGGTCGCTTAGCTTAGTCATTCAGTGACCTCGGTGCAAATTTTAGGACTAAAAATAATATTGTGAGGTGTTCAGAATAGACTGGAAATGAGTGGAAATTATGGTTATTGAGGTTAATAATACTATGGGATCAAAATTACCCCCAAATTCTATGATTGAAGCTGTTTTGAGGGTTTTTTGTAAAAAAACACCCGAATCAGACAAAAAATTTTCAGGGAGGTTTTGCCAAAACGCGTCCGAATCCAAAACACGGCCGCGGAACAGAATCCAAAACCCGAAAAATGTCCGGTGCACATCACTAGTATATACAGTACCTATGTGACAGACGGGTGTAGTATGGAATGCCGGCGGCCGGGCTCCCGGCGACCAGCATACCGGCACCGGGAGCCCGACCGCCGGCATACCGACAGCGTGGCGAGCGCAAATGAGCCCCTTGCGGGCTCGCTGTGCTCGCCACGCTGCGGGCGCGGTGGCGCGCGTATTTTATTCTCCCTCCAGGGGAGGTCGTGGACCCCCACGAAAGAGAAAAAAAAGCGTCGGTATGTCGGCTGTCGGGATTCCAGCACCGGTATACTGTGCGCTGGGATCCCGACAGTCGGCATACTGAAGACCACCCATCACAGACAGCACTGCAAAATGTGAACCCCGGGACATTATAACTAATGTGACGACACAGCCTGCACTTCATGTCGCACAGTGTTCAAATATGCACAGTTACTTTGCTAGCCCTGGTCCTTCCAATGAACTCCACTAATTGACAATATGTTATTAGTTATATCGCAGGCAAAATTTTATTGGATTGTGTTATTATACTGTACAGTTATATTTTATCTGTTATATTTGGAATATGTAATTTATTTGGTTTTACTGTGTTCAATGTAATGGTTAACAGGAATAAATTTAGGCCAGAGTATTTAATATAGTTAAAGAAGCCCATTGTTCTAAATCCCCTGACTGTACAATCGGGTGGTCTTCTGGTTGCCGAATGTCGGGATCCCGGCGCACAGTATACCGGCGCCGGAAACCCGACACCCAGCATACCGACACATATTCTCCCTCGAGGGGGTCCACGACCCCCCTGGAGGGAGAACCGTGCCCGCAGCGTGGCGCCGGTATGCTGGTCGCCGGGAGCCCCGGCCGCCGGCATACCATACTACACCCGTACAATCAGATATGATTAGGATGAGTATGTTAAAATAAACAAACTGCTTATCCCTTGAGCAGCAGGTAATCTGGTCACATACACCCCATTCTGTACCAGAACCCAGACAACTCAGCTGCACTCCTCATCAGACTCTGACATCCTAACTAAACTGCTTGTGTTATGAATAGACAGGATAGGGTATAAAAAGAGTAATGAGCTCTACTGGTGGGTAATTTCTGCAGAGAAGTTCAAGAGAGTTACCTCTGAGGTGTAACTCTCTGGAACTATGGTGGTCATTCCGAGTTGATTGCTCACTAGCAGATTTTAGCAGCCGTGCAAACGCTATGCCGCCGCCCACTGGGAGTGTATTTTAGCTTAGCAGAAGTGCGAACGAAAGGATCGCAGAGCGACTACAAAATAATTTTGCGCAGTTTCAGAGTAGCTTCAGACCTACTCAGCGCTTGCGATCACTTCAGACCATTCAGTTCCTGTTTTGACGTCACGAACACGCCCTGCGTTCGCCCAGCCATACCTGCGTTTTTCCTGGCACGCCTGACTTTTTCCGAACACTCCCTGAAAACGATCAGTTGACACTCAGAAACGCCCTCTTCCTGTCAATCACTCTGCGGCCAGCAGTGCGACTGAAAAGCTTGCTAGACCTTGTGTGAAACTACGTCGTTTGTTGTAATAGTACGACACGCGTGCGCATTGCGCCGCATACGCAGAAGTGCTGTTTTTTTTGCCTGATCGCTGCGCAGTGAACGAATGCAGCTAGTGATCAATTCGGAATGACCCCCTATGTGCAAACAAAACATAGGCGACAAACATAAGCAGCTATACCAAAAATTGGTACTAAGCTTGTTAATAACACAGTAGCTGCAGGGTATTGGAGGGGAGGCAATCAAGTTGTCAACTGCAGTGTGCTTCCTCAGCCAGGGTATCAAACTTGTAGAATTTTGCAAACGTGTTTGACCCCGACCAGGTAGCAGCTCGGCAAAGTTGTAAAGCCGAGACCCCTCGGGCAGCCGCCCAAGAAGAGCCCACCTTCCTCGTGGAACGGGCTTTGACTGATTTAGGATGCGGCAGTCCAGCCGCAGAATGTGCAAGTTGAATCGTGCTACAGATCCAGCGAGCAATAGTCTGCTTTTAGAAGCAGGAGCATCAGCTTGTTGGGTGTACGCAGGATAAACAGCGAGTCAGTTTTTCTGACTCTAGCCGTCCTGGAAACATAGATTTTTAGGGCCCGGACTACGTCCAGCAACTTGGATTCCTCCAAGTCCCGAGTAGCCGCAGGCAACACAATAGGTTGGTTCAAATGAAACAATGTGATTTTAGGAAATCCAACACTACGTTGAGATCCCAAGGTGCCACTGGAGGCACAAAAAAGGGGCTGAATATGCAGCACTCCCTTAACAACGTCTGAACTTCAGGCAGCGTCTTTCCTAGCCTTTAACAGCGTAGGAATCACTTCATCTGGAACGCCCTTTTCCGTTAGGATCCGGCGTTCAACCGCCAAGCCTTCAAACGCAGCCGCGGTAAGTCTTGGAACAGACAGGGCCCCTGCAGTAACAGGTCCTGTCTGAGAGACATAGGCCATGGGTCCTCCGAGATCATTTCTTGTAGTTCTGGGTACCAAGTTCTTCTTGGCCAATCCGGAACTACGAGTATAGTTCTTACTCCTTTCTTACTTACTATCCTCCGTACCTTGGGTATGAGAGGAAGAGAAGGGAACACAAACTGACTGGTACACCCACGGTGTCACTATTGCGTCCACAGCTATCGCCTGAGGGTCTCTTGACCTGGCGCAATACTTTTTTAGCTTTTTGTTGAGGCGGGACGCCATCATGTCCACCTGTGGCCGTTCCCAACGGTCTACAATCTGCGTGAAGACTTCTGGATGAAGTCCCCACTCTCCCGGGTGGAGGTCGTGCCTGCTGAGGAAGTCTGCTTCCTAGTTTTCCACACCCGGAATAAACACTGCTGACAGTGTTAGCACATGATTCTCCGCCCATCGGAGAATCCTTGTGGCTTCTGCCAACGCCATCCTGCTTCTTGTGCCGCCTTGTCGGTTTACATGGGCGACAGCCGTGATGTTGTCTGACTGAATCAGCACCGGCTGGTTTTGAAGCAGGGGTTCTGCTTGACTTAGGGCATAGTAAATGGCCCTTAGGTCCAGAATATTTATGTGTAGGGAAGTCTCCTGACTCGACCATTGTCCTTGGAAGTTTCTTCCCTGAGTGACTGCTCCCCAACCTCGGAGGCTTGCACCCGTGGTCACCAGGACCCTGTCCTGAAAGCCGAATCTGCGGCCCTCGAGAAGATGAGCACTCTGCAGCCACCACAGCATAGACACCCTGGCCCTCGGGGACAGGGTGATCAGCCGATGGATCTGAAGATGCGATCCTCACTTGACTAACAGGTCCCACTGAAAGTTCCTTGCATGGAACCTGCCGAAGGGAACTGCTTCGTAAGAAGCTACCATCTTTCCCAGGACTCGCGTGCAATGATGCACAGACACCTGTTTTGGTTTCAGGAGGTCTCTGACCAGATATGACAACTCCTTGGCCTTCTCCTCCGGGAGAAACACCTTCTTCTGTTCTGTGTCCAGAAACATGCCCAATATCAGCAGACGCGTTGTAGGAACCAGCTGCGACTTTGGGATATTCAGAATCCAGCCGTGCTGTTGTAGCACTTCCTGAGATAGTGCTACACCGATCAACAACTGCTCCTTGGACCTCGCCTTTATAAGGAGATCGTCCAAGTACGGGATAATTATAACTCCCTTCTTTCGAAGTAGTATCATCATTTCGGCCATTACCTTGGTACACACCCTCGGTGCCGTGGACAGACCCAACGGCAACGTCTGGAATTGGTAATGGCAGTTCTGTACGACAACCTTGAGGTACTCCTGGTGAGGTGGGTAAATGGGGACATGTAGGTAAGCAGCCATGATGTCCAGTGACACCATAAAATCCCCCTCTTCCAGGCTTGCAATAACCGCCCTGAGCGATTCTATTTTGAACTTGAACTTCCTTATATAAAAGTGTTCAAGGATTTTAAGTTTAGAATGGGTCTCACCGAACAGTCTGGTTTCGGTATCACAAACATTGTGGAATAGTAACCTCGTCCCTGTTGAAGGAGAGGAACTTTGATTATCACCTGCTGGAGGTACAGCTTGTGAATTGCCGCCAGTACTACCTCCCTTTCCTTGGGAGTAGCAGGCAAGGCTGATTTGAGGTAACGGCGAGGGGGAGATGTCTCGAACTCCAGCTTGTATCCCTGAGATACCTGTAGAACCCAGAGATCCACCTGTGAGCGAACCCACTGGTCGCTGAAGTTCCGGAGACGGGCCCCCACCGCACCTGGCTCCACCTGTGGAGCCCCAGCGTCATGCGGTGGACTTAGTGGAAGCAGGGGAGGATATTTGTTCCTGGGAACTGGCTGTCTGGTGCAGCTTTTTCCCTCTACCCTTGCCTCTGAGCAGAAAGGACGCGCCTCTGACCCGCTTGCCTTTCTGAGGCCGAAAGGACTGTACTTGATAATACGGTGCTTTCTTAGGCTGTGAGGGGACCTGAGGTTAAAAAGTCGACTTCCCAGCTGTTGCTGTGGACACGAGGTCCGAGAGACCGTCCCCAAACAATTCCTCACCCTTATAAGGCAAAACTTCCACGTGCCTTTTAGAATCAGCATCACCTGTCCACTGCGAGTCCATAATACTCTCCTGGCAGAAATGGACATTGCATTAATTCTAGATGCCAGCCGGCAAATGTCCCTCTGTGCATCTCTCATATATAAGACTACGTCTTTAATATGCTCTATAGTTAGCAAAATAGTATCCCTGTCAAGGGAATCAATGTTATCTGACAGGGAATCAGACCATGCTGCTGCAGCACTACACATCCATGCTGAAGCAATAGCAGGTCTCAGTATAGTACCTGAGTGTGTATACACAGACTTCAGGATAGCCTCCTGCTTTCTATCTGCAGGCTCCTTTAAGGCGGCCGTATCCTGAGACGGCAGGAAAGGGTACGCCATTAGTAACCGTTTAGAAATCACTAGTTTCTTATCTGGGGAACACCACGCTTCTTCACACAATTCATTTAACTCATCAGATGGGGGAAAAGTCACTGGCTGCTTTTTCTCCCCAAACATAATAACCTTTTTTGTGGTAACCGGGTTAATGTCAGAAATGTGCAATACATTTTTCATTGCCGTAATCATACATCGGATGGCCCTTGTGGATTGTACATTTGTCTCATCCTCGTCGACACTGGAGTCAGACTCCGTGTCGACATCTGTGTCTGCCATCTGAGGTAGCGGGCGTTTTTGAGCCCCTGATGGCCTCTGAGACGTTTGGGCAGGCGCGGGCTGAGATCCCGGCTGTCCCAAAGCTGTTACGTCATCGAACCTTTTATGCAAGGAGTTGACACTGTCGGTTAATACCTTCCACATATCCATCCACTCTGGTGTCGGCCCCGCAGGGGGCGACATCACACTTATCGGCTCCTGCTCCGCCTCCACGTAAGCGTCCTTATCAAACATGTCGACACAGCCGTACCGACACACCGCACACACACACAGGGAATGCTCTGACTGAGGACAGGACCCCACAAAGTCCTTTGGGGAGACAGAGAGAGTATGCCAGCACACACCACAGCGCTATATAACCAGGGATTTACACTAAAGCGAGTGATTTTTCCCTATAGCATTTATAAATTTAGTGCCCCCCCTCTCTTTTTTACCCTTGAAGCCTGGAAACTGCAGGGGAGAGCCTGGGGAGCTGCCTTCCAGCGGAGCTGTGAAGAGAAAATGGCGCCTGTGTGCTGAGGAAGATAGCCCCGCCCCTTTCTCGGCGGACTTCTCCCGCTTTTTTATATGCTTTATGGCAGGGGATTATGCACATATACAGTTTATTAGCTGTATTATGTGCTATTTAGCCATGTAAGGTACTCTAATTGCTGCCCAGGGCGCCCCCCCACCCAGCGCCCTGCTCCCATCAGTGACCAGAGTGTGTGGTGTGCAGAGGGAGCAATGGCGCACAGCTGCAGTGCTGTGCGCTACCTTAATGAAGACCGGAGTCTTCAGCCGCCGATTTTCAACTTCTCTTCGGTTCTTCTGGCTCTGCAAGGGGGACGGCGGCGCGGCTCCGGGACCGGACGACCGAGGACTGGGCCTGTGTTCGATCCCTCTGGAGCTAATGGTGTCCAGTAGCCTAAGAAGCCCAAGCTAGCTGCAAGCAGGTAGGTTCGCTTCTCTCCCCTCAGTCCCACGTAGCAGTGAGTCTGTTGCCAGCAGATCTCACTGAAAATAAAAAACCTAACAAATACTTTCTTTCTAGGAAGCTCAGGAGAGCCCCTAGAGTGCATCCACCTCTGGCCGGGCACAGATTCTAACTGAGGTCTGGAGGAGGGGCATAGAGGGAGGAGCCAGTGCACACCAGATGTAGTACCTAATATTTCTTTAAAGAGTGCCCAGTCTCCTGCGGAGCCCGTCTATTCCCCATGGTCCTTACGGAGTACCCAGCATCCACTAGGACGTCAGTGAAATAAAAAAAAATTACTGGCAAAAACGATGCAGTGGAAAGTCATGAAAAACTGGTTACTCATATAGATCTATTTAAGCCACTACCAGTCTTAGAAGGGGTAAGTCACATTTGCAGTGTTGTGACTTGTGTCCAACTGAGTGTAACCCCTTTCAAAGCAAAATAAAGTGGACAGATTCCGGTATATATAAAATCTTCATTTAAATTTTATGATTTATACACAGCATTTTTATAAACATTAATGTCCATGTTTTTTTATTTTATTTTTGCAGACAATCTAATTTAAAACAGTGCATGCAGTTTCAAATGAAAAACAAAAAACAAAAACAGGCCACATAGGTAAAACACTAGAAGGGCAACAAAGAGTACTCTCACCTGCTGGATGCCCAGACACAGGTAATATATACTGTCTGGCTCATAGCGCTCGCCATTCGGTCGGGTTATCTCTTTTACAAACTGTGCTAAACCGTAGTTCAGCTCTGCAGCTGTGCAGGCTAATATGTCCTCTTTTATACGCATAGGTTTAGCTGGAAAAAATAAATAAAAATAAGGATGGAAAAATAAAAATGACAAATGACCATAAAGCTAATGGGAGAATAAAAATAATGTAATCTAGGGAGTACCTCTTGCATACACACAGCTGAAGCTATCACTTTGTGGGCTGATGCAGTATCCAGTCTAACAAAGGCTGGGTACACAGCTGAGTGGAGCCACTGGCCCACACGCCGACTGAGTGACTGACTTGATATGCCTGTCCAGACATCACAACTGGGTGGGCATTTAAATTTCGCTGCCCAGGTGTGATGTCATTGTCAGCGGTTCAAGCGCTGCATAATGGCAGGTTGTTCATTCACACATGCAATATATCGACATTGATTGTGCTGAACAAGCACAAGCTTGTTCACAAGCATATTGGGTGTACAACTCCCACCAATCTGCTAGTGATATTTATCATTCGTTGGTATATTAAACGATAGTCGGATAGTGTGTACCCAGCATAAACTCACTAATACTCTTTGCAGTTGACTGACGCCTCCTTCACATCCAAATTAGAATGATAGAATGTATCAGATAGGAAATCTCATTCTGATACATTTACCCCCCATAGTCTCTACCTCCTTGTTGTCCTTTCTCCCCACCACAGGGAGGAAATCAAAGCTCTTCTCTTTGCTTCTCCCATTTATACCTGTCCTACTGATCCCATCCTCTCAGAGCTCTTACACTCCCCTTTCTACACTAAGAGGCCCTACACACTGGGTGATTTTTTGAAAGATATGAACGATCTCATTTAGAAATGAACGAGAACTCGTTCATATCTTTCAGTGTGGATACTCCAGCGATGAACGATGCGCGTCCCTGCGCTCGTTCATCACTGGTCTCCCGTCGGCTGTGCATGCAGGCCAATATGGACGATCTCGTCCATATTTGCCTGCACTTCAATGCAGCCGCGTGACGGGGGGAGTGAAGAAACTTCACTCCCCCCGTCACTGCCCCCCCGCCGCCGGGTCGCTCGTCGGCCGTATCCGCCGTCGGGCAGCTCGGCGGCGGGTCGGCCAGTGAGTAGGGCCCCTAACTTCTGACAACACCTCAGCCAACCTTCCCCTTTCTACTGGATTATCCACTCATCTTCAAACATGCCCTCGTGTGCCAATCCTCAAACAACTTTCTTTTGACCACAACCTCCATCCCGTCGCCTCAACCTCATTTTGCCAACTCTGTCCTTGCATCTCTCAAACTAGTTTTCTCCCCCTCCATGCTATAAAAATAAAACACTTGCCCTGACCCTAGTCACCCATGACCTCTTCCCTGCTAAATCCAAAGGCCACTTCTCTATCTTCATCCTTTTTTACTTTTAGGCAGCAATTAACACCACTGACCACCCATATTTCTCTGCTCCCTTCACTCACTCAGTCTTTGTGATACTGGGCTTGATTCAGATCCTGATGTACCGGCTTTTCCATGCAACAAAGAACTGATCTTTTGTACTTTGCGCATGTATAGGACTCGTACTAGCACCGATGCTGTATCCAAGAATGCAGCACGGATCGCTATCGCATGCAGGAGGCATTTACGTACACCATAAGTATGCATTATCATATCACAGCATTGCTGCCGCATGTCAACCGAATCAGGCCCACTGATTGCCCTTGGCTCGGTATCCAGAGGATAGGTCGACAGGTGAACAGTCAACATGCATTAAGGTCAACACAAGGATTTTTGGGGAATTTTACATGTTTTACCAACTTTTGCTTGATTTACTATCCACGTGGACTACGATTGGGAATAGTAATTATGGCGAGCACGCACAGTGGTAGCAAAGCAAGCCACCTTGCCCCAAGTGTGACAAGGGTACACGTTTACGCTGTGTTCACATATGATGAAACATACAAAAATAATACTTTTCTGAGTTGACCATCGTCACGTTGACATTTTGTCCCTGTTGACCATATGGGGTCGACGTAATGACAGTCTACCTAGACAATGTAGATCTTCTATACCACACCCCTCTGCCTTTCCTCCTCTTTCTCCAAGCAATAGTACTCCATCACAACCCCCCCTCCCCAGTACTGCCCTAGGTCACCTACTCTTTGCACTTTCTCCTTTCTCACTTCGTGACCCTCAGCTCTTTGGTCTACAGTAACATTGTTATGCTTATACCAACCACACGTCTCTGCAACTTCTTCCCTTTTATTTTTTCCTGGATTTGAGACTCTTTACCCATTATTTCTACTTGGTCATCTATTTGCTATCTCGAGCTTAATATGTCCAAAACGGAACTTACTGTCTTCCATCCTTCTGGTATCTTCACTCCTGCCTTAGAGTCCCCATTGCTCCATTCACACCTCAAATCCAGTCACTTATACAATCCTGTCTGTACCATTTCCATAACACTGTAAAGAATTATACCCATCCGGCTAGCCTCGTTTCTCCAAAAGCCCTTACTACTTTCCTCTACTCTAAATAGTATGGCCTGCCCTTGTTTTATCTCTCCCTTTAGTCTCACTAACTAAGCTAAATGGTATATGCTAGTAATAGTAACTATGCCTATACCTGCGAGTACGTTTTTATGTTACTTTGTTTACCATGTCTTGACGCCGCCAAACGTTTGTGACCTATAGATAAATACTATAAATGCTTATAAAACATCTAGTTACATTACTGAGGCATGTGGCACAAAGTGCATTATGTCTTACTGAAACCACTAATTCCTACTAAATTGACATGTTTGCATTCTCAAATATTGGTTCATCCAACAAAATGCTGCTTACAGTGTGTATAGTTAACATGGAACGCCAATGTAAATGTAAGAAGAGGTAAGGTAAGAGACTAACAACCACTTTGTTAAAGGTTCATGTTCTACTTACGCCCAAAACGTAGTTCCTCGCCTTTGCTTGGCTCACCACCTTCATACTTTCGCTGCACCCAGGATTTCCAGGCATTGACACCATATGTGAAGCTCAGGTTTGTGCTGCTCCGTTGACTGATGAGAGAGTCCCGTGAACAGCTTTCTCTTTCTGAAAGAAGCATACGCTTGGGACCCTGTTGTGAGTGTAGATACAAACCACAATACCCAGTTATTTCATATAGTCACTCAAATACAGGAACAAAAGAAACAGTAGAACCCTCCTTTTCCAATCCAAATGCGTTCAAGGTACTCACTTTCCTTAAAATCCGGGAAGCCTCTTGCTCAGAAGCATCATCGGAACCCACCAGACCACAGTCAAACAGGAAATCCACACTTTGATTGATATCTGCAGAATCTGCATATGCAAGTGGCATGACATTCATTTTACAAGGGTCATGGAATCACTAGTACTCATTACATACACTGAACTGTAAGAAAAACTTACTTTTAGGGAAGTCAGCCTCTAGATCCTGTCCAGGTTCCTCCAGAACATTTGCCATCTTAACAGCCATTGCCAGTACATCATCTCGTGTTGATCCAAATATATCACAATCTTCCAAAAGGCCCTCTGCACTTTGATCACTGGAAAGCTCTGAAAAGATGGATATAAAAATGCAATATTCCAAAACATACAAAACTTATTTAACAGATGATAGCCTTTACAATGTTTCACTTCTGTATAAGTTAAACCAGTGATTCACAAACTTTCTTGAATCACTATCAGCATTTTATTTTTCACAGAAGCCCTACGCCAAAAGGTTCTTATTGAGAGTAAATTGTGTTTATCTGTCATCATTCGGTATAGGTTTGTGGTTGTGGACAGGGTTGCACTGGTTTGTCCAAATATTTTACGATTAGCAGCAACATATACTGGTTATTTGGGCCTGATCTACCAACCCATGGTACCGTTGTAAAAGCCCAGGAGCGCCCAGTTTGGGAACCACTGAGTTAAACATAAGCATACACTTTTAAAGTGTTTTCAATTAAATTTTTCACAAAAACTCATTCTGTTTTATTTTAGTTTCCAAGTCATACCGCACAAATCTGAAGACTTGTCAAGCTCTTCTGCTTCTGCAATCATCTCAGCCATGGCCAGAATATCAGCTTCTAGTGGGTTGGATGGAATTTTCACTTTCAGTTCTTCGATTGTGTCCACAATCTTATCAGTGTTCTCCAGAGTGGTAGGCAGCAGCACAGGTACAGGCACCTAGTGCAAAACAAGTAAGATGATAAAAACTACCCTAACAAGGTGCAGAAGAAAGAAAAAAAAATGTAAATTATGCATTGCAAGCACAAAAAGCCCAATATAAAAGCCATGTGTTAAACAATAAAAACTCAAAGCACACATCATGGCAGTGGGAAAATAGAATTTTAATTAACTACCGGTAAATCCTTTTCTCTCATAGTCCGTAGAGGATACTGGGAATCCATTTAGTACCATGGGGTATAGATGGGTTCACTAGGAGCCTTGGGCACTTTAAGAATTTGATAGTGTGCGCTGGCTCCTCCCTCTATGCCCTTCCTACCAGACTCAGTCTAGGAAACTGTGCCAGAGGAGATGGACATACTTTGAGAGGATAGATAAGAAAAGTGGTGAGATTACAAACCAGTGCACACACACTAATAGGAAAGCCATGCTTACCCAACTTGAAACATGAACAGCAACAGCTGAACAAACCAGAATACTTAACCAAGTAAAAGTGCAGGAAGAACGAAGCACCCGACGGGCGCCCAGTATCCTCTACGGACAATGAGAAAAGGATTTACCGGTAGGTAATTAAAATCCAATTTTCTCTTACGTCCTAGAGGATACTGGGAATCCATTTAGTACCATGGGGAAGTACAAAAGCTCCCATACCGGGTGGGAGAGCGCTGAGGTTCCTGCAGAACTTATTGGCCTCTGAGGACCTTCCGTTTGGTCAAAGTATCGAACTTGTAGAACTTTGAAAATGTGTTTGAACCTGACCAAGTAGCTGCTCGGTAGAGCTGTAAAGCCGAGACACCCCGGGGCAGCCGCCCAAGAAGGACACACAGACCTAGTAGAGTGGGCCTGTACAGACTTTGGAACCGGCAATCCTGCCGTGGAATAAGCATGCTGGATAGTGAGCCTGACCCAGCGTGCAATAGACTGCTTTGAAGCAGGACACCCAATTTCATTGGGATCATAGAGAACGAACAGCGAGTCGGATTTTCTGTGACGAGCTGTTCTATTTACATACACCCTCACAAGATCCAAAGACTTTGAAGTAGCAGATGTGTCAGTCACAGCCGGAACCACAATAGGTTGATGTGAAAAGCGGACACCACCTTAGGAAGAAATTGCTGACGAGTTCTGAGTTCAGCTCTGTCCTCACGGAAAATTAAGTAGGGACTTGTGAGAAAACGCCCCTAGTTCCGACACACGTCTTGCTGAGGCCAAGGCCAATAGTGTGACGTCTTCCACGTAAGATACTTTACGTCGACCTCCTGTAACAGTTCAAACCAGTCCGATTGGAGGAACTGCAGCACCAAATTTAGATCCCAAGGTGCCGTAGGAAACACAAAGGAAGGTTGAATGTGCAGAACAACTTTCAAGAACGTCTGGACCTCAGGGAGAGAAGCCAATTGTTTCTGAAAGAAAATAGACAACGCCGAAATCTAGACTTTAAGAGAACCTATGCGTAGGCCCACATCCACTCCCAACTGCAGAAAAAGCAGGAGACATCTCAAAGTCCACCGTGGATTATTGTCTGCTCTCACACCAAGAGACATACCACTTCCATATACAGTGATAATGTTTAGACGTTACCCCTTTCCTGGCTTGGATCATAGTCGGGATGATTTTGTCAGGAATCCCTCTCCTGGTTAGAATCAGCCGTTCAACATAGCCGCAGTAAGTCTGGATAGACGAACGGGCCCTGTTGAAGAAGATCCTCGTGAAGAGGTAGAGGCCACGGATCTTCGAGGAGCATCTCGAGAAGGTCCACGTACCAGGCCCTTCTTGGCCAGTTCGGAGCAATGAGAATTGCTTAAACCTTTTCCCTTCTTATTCTTTTTAGAATTCTTGGGATCAGAGGAAGTGGAAGAAACACGTACACCACCTGGTAGATCCATGGAGTCGTCAGAGCGTCTACCGCCACTGCTTGTGGGTCTCTCGACCTGGAACAATACCGCTTGAGCTTTTTGTTGAGACGAGAGGCCATCATGTCGATTTGTGGATATCCCCAGTGACGTGTCAAGCACCTGACCACCTCCGGGTGAAGGCTCCAGTCCCCCGGGTGCAGGTCGTGTCTGCTGAGGAAATTTGCTTACCAGTTATCTACTCCTGAAATGAAGACCGCCGACAACGCTACGGCGCGTTTTTCCGCCCAGAGGAGAATTGTTGACACCTCTGACATTGCTGCTCTGCTTTTCGCTCCACCCTGTCGGTTTATGTACGTTACCGCCGTTACATTGTCCGTCTGGACTTGAATGGCCTGATTACGAAGTAGCGATGAGGCCTGAGGAGGGCGTTGTAGATTGCCCTGAGTTCCAAGATGTTTATTGGAAGGACGACTTCCTGACTTGACCATCTTCCTTGAAACTGCACCCCCTTGGTGACTGCTCCCCAACCTCTGAGGCTTGTGTCTGTGGTTAGCAGAATCCAATTCTGAATCCCGAACCTCTGACCCTTGATGAGGTGAGAAGTCTGTAGCCACCACAGAAGGGAGATTCTGGCTTTTGGCGACAGACAGATCCTCTGGTGCATGTGAAGATGCTATCCGGACCATTTGTCCAACAGATCCAGCTGGAAGGGCCTCGCACTGAAGTGCCTCGTGAGAGGCCACAATTTTCCCCAGAAGGCGAATGCACAGATGCACTGAGATCAGGGCTGGCATCAGGACAGCCCGAATCATCGACTGGATTTCCATAGCCTTCTCCAAAGGAATGACCACTCTGAGATTCCGTGTCCAGTATTATACCCAGGAAGAAACACCTCTGCGTCGGTTCCAGGTGAGATTTTGGAAAGTTCAGAATCCACCCGTGATCCAGGAGTAGTCTGGTTGATAGGCGAATGCTGTCCAACAACCTCTCCCTGGACGGTGCCTTTATCAGAAGATCGTCCAGGTATGGAATTATATTCACTCCTTGTTTGCGGAGTAGAAACATCATCTCTGCCATCACTTTGGTGCTGTGGAGAGACCAAATGGCAGGGCCTGGAACTGGTAGTGGCAGTACTGCAATGCAAACCATAGATAAGCCTGATAAGGTTGGCCAGATCGGAATGTGAAGGTACGAATCCTTGATATCTAGAGACACTAGGAATTCCCCCTCCTCCAGAACAGAGATCACTGCTCTCAGAGACTCCATCTTGAATTTGAACACTCGTACGTACGGGTTCAACGACTTGAGATTCAGAATCGGTCTTACCGAACCGTCCGGTTTCGGTACGACAAACAGATTGGAATAATATCCCTTGTTTTGCAGATGAGGTGGAACTGGAACAATGACCTGAGTCTGTACCAGTTTTTGAATGGCGTTCTGTAATGTTATACTTGGTTCCTGTGAAACTGGTAAGCCTGATTAGAAGAATCTGTGAGGTGGGAGCTCCTGAAATTCCAGTCTGTAGCCCTGGGAAATAAGATCTATTGACCCAGGGATCCTGACATGATGTTGTCCAGATGCGACTGAAATTTTGTCGGGCTCCCACCTGTCAGTCCACCAGGCATGGCGGTCCACAGTCATGTCGAGGGCTTTGAGGAAGCTGAGCTTGAGCTCGGTTCCTTTGAACCGGCAGTTGCTGGTTTGTGTGGTTTACCTCTAGCGCCTCTCGCAGCTGTAAAAGAACCTCTGGTTTTGACCTTAAACTTGGCAGTCCGAAAGGACTATAGATTAGGTCCCAAGTAGGCTTTCCTGGCTGGGAGAGCTGTAGAAGGAAAATACGTGGACTTACCCGCAGTAGCTTTGGAGATCCATTTGTCTAGTTCATCTCCAAATAAGGCCTCTACTGTGAAGGGTTGGCCTTCCACGCCTTTCCTGGAGTCCGTGTCGGCAGTCCACTGACGTAGCCATAAGCCTCTGCGTGCTGACATTGCCATAGCAGTGGTGCATGCATTAAGTAAGCCTATTTCTTTTATGGCTTCCATCATAAAATTTGCAGAGTCCTGTATATGTCGCAGGAGTAAAACAATCTCCCCCTTAGGCAAGGTACGTAACCCTTCAATTAGGTTACCCGACCATTTTGCAATGACCTTAGTAATCCACCCACATGCTATAGTGGGTCTCTGTGCTACCCCAGCAGCTGTATACGAAGATTTGAGTGTATTCTCAATTCTACGATCGGCCGTGTCTTTTAGGGAGGCTGCACCAGGGACAGGCAACACAATTTTCCGTGGCAGCCTGGATACCGATGCATCCACTATCGGTGGATTTTCCCATTTTTTTCTATCCTCAGGAGGAAAGGGAAAAGATGATATCAATCTTTTAGGGATTTGAAATTTCCTATCAGGATTAACCCACGGTTCTTCAAACCGTTCCATTGACACAGGAAAAGTGGCTGAGTATATCTTTATTATATTAAAATAAGATTCCTCAGTCTCCTCTGTTACCTTATCAGGGATATGCAGAACCTCTCTGATAACCTCTTTGGGAGCCTCTATTCCCTGTGACCGAGTAGCCTCCCCCACCTCTGCGCCCACCTCCCACTCCTTCATGTCTGACCCCTCATCATCAGAGTCAGACTGCAGGATATGGGCCAAAGGACGTTTTTGCGGACAAATGGTAGGGGACTGAGACACTGGTTTGGGTACTCAGTCTCTATTCATAAACTCGGTCATCGATTGTCTTAAGTATTGTGTCTCTTTCTCATTGCTGGATAATTTAGTAGAAATATTAGAGATCGTTCCCCTAATGGAATCCAGCCAAGCTGGCTCCGCCCCGCTAGCCTGGGAAGGTACACTGCACTGAGTACACTGTAGTGAACCCCTTGGGAAGGAGGAACACTGTGCCTTACATGAAACACATTCTTTGTCTGACATACTGCGACAGTGACAGCACACACACACAGGAAAAGGTTAAATGTACAACTAACCCACAAAGAACCCTTGAAGAGAGACACAGAGATAGCCTGGAGCCAGCACACAGCGCCCTTACTGCTAATGCCAAGCTTAGCCGGGTCGCAGACTAAGTACCCAGATTGGAGACTTGGTACACTGGTAAGCGCACCCCCCCTGCTATGACCCCCTGGTACCACTCAGGTAATCTGGAGTCTCTCCGGAGGAGCTGTGCGTCCCTGTCAGTCAGCGTCTGTGTCCACTGCAGAGGGAAAATAGCAATGGTGAGCTACTGGATCCGCTCATAGTGAAGCTCCGCCCCTTTAATGGTGAATGGTCTTCCCGCTTTTTTATACTGGCTGAGGTAATTTTTAGTGTTTAAAATGGAGTCAAATCTGTAATGCCAGTCTGGGTACTGTGTACACCCGTAATGTACTTTGACTCAGTTCGCTCCCTCAGAAGCGGTGCATCCGCACTGTGTACCGAGTCTTCAGACTTCGATGCCCCCGTAGAAGCCGTGCGTCTCTGTACCCTCATGCCGCCATATTCGCCAGCGACTCGCTAACCGGGACGCCGGCTTAGTACTCACCACTCTTCTTTCTTCTGGCTCTGTTAGGGGTTGCGGCGTGCTGCGGGAATGTACGCTTGCCGTGGTGGGGCGTGCGAATAGTTCCCTCAGGAGCTAATGTCCTGTCAGCGGGGAACGGAACAATTAACCCTTCAAGAGGTTGGTTGATTGGTTGGTTTGGCGAAGTGACCGGTTCATCCGGGCACGTTTTCTAAACTGAGTCTGGAAGGAGCGGCATAGTGGGAGGAGCCAGAGCACATTATCAATTTCCTGAAGTGCCCAAGGCTCCTAGTGGACCTGTCTATTCCCCATGGTACTAAATGGATTCCCAGTATCCTCTAGGACATAACAGAAAAATAGATTCCTGCTGAAGAGGCAGGACATTAAAGAGATGATGTTGAAAAACAATGAGTATGAGCAAAAAAAGAAAAAAGAAGTAAAAAAAAAAAAAAAAGTAGAAAAGAACTTACCGGGAAGGGCATAGAGAATGGAACAGGCACTTTCTGAGAATATAAGTTCATGGGTATTGGCACAAAAATGGGCACAGGAATAGGCAGCACTATGACCTGTGGTCTCCAATCCTCCTCTACAATGGAAAATAATATAAAAATGTTATCTCTATATACATAAGATAATAGAACAGAGGCAGCTCCTACAGGATAAGCCTATACAGGTTGAGTCTCCCTTATCCAAAATGCTTGGGACCAGAGGTATTTTGGATATGGGATTTTTCCGTATTTTGGAATAATTGCATACCATAATGAGATATCATGGCGATGGGACCTAAATCTAAGCACAGAATGCATTTATGTTACATATACACCATATACACACAGCCTGAAGGTAATTTTAGCCAATATTTTTTATAACTTTGTGCATTAAACAAAGTGTGTCTACATTCACACGATTCATTTATGTTTCATATACACCTTACACACACAGCCTGAAGGTCATTTAATACAATATTTTTAATAACTTTGTGTATTAAACAAAGTTTGTGTACATTAAGCTATCAAAAAACAAAGGTTTCACTATCTCACTCTCACTCAAAAAAGTACGTATTTCGGAATATTTGGATATGGGATACTCAACCTGTATAATACGTGCATACTTGTTTGAACTGAATGCACTGGGTGGTTAATTGATTTTATTAAAGGTAGAAACATGGGGGTGTTTTCAAGGTGCTATGCTCTAATAAATATTTAAGTAGCTTATAAAAGGTGACTTACTATATTAGACAATAGGACGACTTGGATACTCAGCATTGTCCATCAGTAACAGTATGTAGTCTGCTTTCCTCCATTAATGTTTTGTATTGAGATTTGAATCGTTGTGTAAATGTATACACTCACCTGTTTGACAATCTTTGCTTTTGGTTTCAACCCGACATGACACCCCACGATTCTGCATCAATGGTTTGCACATGGCAGCCTTGTTTTTGCGTGGTACAGTGGGACTAGGTGGGGGAGGAGGAGCTGGGGCAGTCTGTGGAGAGTGTGTTTTTGGTGAAGCCTAAGAGAAAACAAATATTCACAAAATGCTCTGAAAAATGTACACACAGTCCTAAGCCCCTCACAGTCACAATCAAGGTTTACGTTTCACACACAGAGGTGAGACTTTTGTTTTTATGTAATCTGTAAAAATAAAACAAAGGATGTTTCAGGGATGCAACTTTTTGCACCAAAAAGTTAAAATCCCATCTCTTAGATTTTATTTTTCACAATGGGAAGTTCCATCTTTATTACTTTACAGGCTTACAAACAAAATTGAAAGTTAGTAGGATTCCGTGTAATGATTGACATTTACTGCATGACATGCTTAAGCCCCACCCATTATTACGTTCTTAAATCTTTTATGACCAGACCAACGCTCTTTATGCAATGCATCGGCTGTGAAGAAAATACTCTTATTTTTATTTATATCCCAAAGTATAATACAGTATTCTTGCTCTTGCAAAAAAAAGCTTTTTTGTATCAGCCTACGTGCGCTCTGGGACTGTGGGGTATGGTGTAGGGAGCACTGCAGGCACCAAGGAGTTAAACCTCTTCAGAGTGCAGCAGAGGCTCCTCCAGCCTGCTCATAGGAAGGAAGTCCGTTTTTAACTTGGTGCCTACAAGCACAGGCACTTTTTTTTATGGAGAGGGCTGTTCAACAGCCCTGTTGAAACTTCCTAATTTTTATTATTTTCTTTTGTTTTACTCTCTCAGCAGTAGTGCTGATGTCAGCGCTGCTGCAGGAATCCATGCGCCCCATCTGGCAGCTGGTGGACGGACCTCCACAGCCGCTTTCACCAGCACATAAAGGAGCAGCGGCAGACAGGGGATGAGGTAAGCGACATCCCACTACAGCGAGAACCTGCCCAGCGCTAAACACCACCGGTGAGGAGGGAGCAGGCCCCTGCGTTCTCTCAGAGCCACCACTAGACCGTCAGGGATATTAATGCCATACAAAGGGCTTTCGCATAAGGCGTCCCCAGGGTTCCAGGAGGGGGCAGAAATCCCCTGTAGCTCTGCTCCCACCCGTTTGGCTACTGACTGGATTGTGTTTTGGCACCAAGGGGCACCCCCTCGCTCTCCTCCATTTCACTGCTGACCAACCATTGTTAACACCATGCAGCAGAACTGCAGAGAGGACAGTGTGACTCTGCTCCGTACACCTAACTGTCCTGGTGAGGTTATTTGTCACCCACTCCACTTCTCTCTGCAGGTGGTTGGGTATTTATGTGCCTCTGATCAATCTCTTCTGATACTGTGAGCATCTGCATGCGGTATCGTACCCCCCCAAGATTTCAGCCACCTCCGTGGCATCTAGATGTACATGGTGGCTTTGCTTGTGAAAAGCAGCTAATGTATCTAGAAAAGCTTGAGAGGCTCTCCCCTCTGCCGTGGACATTCTTTTTGGACCAGCATTAGACAAGATGGTAGCCACTATTTCGGCTTCCAAACCACCTTCCTACCTTCTGTGGCACCATAGTCCAAGAAAACTTCCTTTTGTCCACAAAGTTACGTGAGAGGGCAGTCAACCTCGCATATACAGGTATCTTCAGCAAAACCTGCCAGGCCTACGGGTCGTCAGCCCTGGGTTGATCGCCGTTCAAACCAAACAACCTGACAAACACACAGTGCCACTCAGGCTCCCCAACTGGACTCATCCATGGTGGGTGGTCGCGTTCTGCAGTTCACCGACAACTGGCTAGTCTCCATGTCAGACTCCTGGGTGTCAGGTTTAGTATCTAGACTCTAGAGGATACGCTCACCTTTGAGCGGATGCCCTCTCCAATTTTTTACATCAGTCTGCCAGTGGACGTCAGCAAGGATCCTTCCTGATGACAGGGGTCATTGTTCCCGTTCCCTATCCTCTAAAGGGGTACGGGTATCTACTCCAATGTGGACCTGTTACAAAAACCAGACAGATCAGACCCATTCTCAACCTTAAGAAGTTGAATCTTTTTCTTTGCATTCTCAGATTCAGGATGTAGTCTCTCCGGTCCATCATGCAAGCACTGGAACCAGGAAACTTCATGGATGATATTCTGGATGCCTACTTCCACATTCCTGTTCGGACAGACCATCAGCGTTTCTTGCGCTTTGCAGTATGGAACAACCACTATCCGTTCCAGTCCCAGCCTTTCGGCCTCTCCACAGTACCGAGTGTCTATACCAAAGTCATGGTGACCCAGCTGCGCTTGCATGGAGCCAGGATTCTTCCATACCTGAATGACTTTCTACTCTTAGCTTAATCTCAAGTGGTCTTACAACAGTATCTGCATGTCACCCTTGCGGTGTTACAATCACATGGCTGGCTGATCAAGTCCAGCATGACACCATCCCAGTCCATGCTTCATCTACGGTGCAGCAAGTTTTCTCTACCCAGGAACTTTAATCAGGACTTTCATAACACATCGCAATTAAAAGTCCTGGACAAGATGGTCTCCTGTTTCGTTATGACGGAGTAAGCCCAGTTCCTTTCCAAACCGCTGCAGCTTGAATTGCTTCGCCAGTGGAACTGGTCACACCTGTCTCAAATCTAGCTGGATTTCCATTTCCAGAGAAACCAGTCTTGTACTCCTATGGTAGCTCTGGTCAGCCCATCTCACCATGGGCCACCCGTTCCTGAACCAGGACTGGGTCATTCTGACCACGGCCCCCAGCCTATGTGGATGGGGGGGCAGTCACAGGAGCCCACTCCTTCCAAAGACACTGGTCAGCTCAGGAGGAGACTCTCTCCATCAGTTTCCTGGAGCTCCGGCCACTCTACAGAGCTCTCTGCCATGCGGGTCGACTACTCGAAAAAGCCCGTCAAGATACAGACAGACAATGCAATAGCCGTTGCATATAGCAACCACAAAAGCGGCACCAGAAGTCACGCCACCATGCAGCAATTGAGTCACATTATCTGGTACGCGGAACATTTTCTGCCAGCTCTGTTGGCAGTCTACATGCCCGGAGTCCAGAATTAGGAGGCGGACATACTAAGCCGACAAGACATCCATTCCGGAGAATGGGCATTTCACTCGGACGTATTCCACCTCCTGGCGGCTTGCTGGGGCCAGTCGCTGATCGTTCTGATGGCCTCACGCCAAAATTACAGGCTACCTCGGTACAGATCACGATCCAGGCCTGTTTCTGGCTTACGCTCTGGTAGCTCCCTGGCCCTTCTGAAGGTGTATGTATTTCCGCTGGTCATTCTCTTACCAACAGTTCTCACACACCTGAAGCAATCGCAGCCATCCTGGTCACTCCAGATTGGCTGAAAAGGGCTTGGTACACAGCTCTCTGCAGCCTGTCGATAGAGCCTCCATATCGCCTGCCTCTTTTTCCAGATCTGCTGTCCCAGGGCCCTTGCCTTCACCTCGACCTTCCCCATCTAGCTTTAACGAGATGGCTTTTGAGAGGTTGGTCTTAAGGGCTCAGAGTTTTTGGGCCAAGTCATCTACACGATGCTCTCAGCTACGAAACAGTCTTCGGCTCACATATATCACAGGATGTGGCGGAGGTACTTTCAGTGGTGCTCAGCCCATCATTTCAGTCCGTTAATATATCGGGTGTCCAGAGTTTTGGCTTTCCTTCATGCCGGTTTAGACTTAGGACTTCGGTTGGCCTCCCTACAGGTGCAGAGGTCTGCCCTTACTGTATTTTTTTTTCAATGAAATGTGCCCATTTCTATAGCTATTCATACTGTACCTTTCTGCAAGGGATGCCACACTTGTAGCCTCCTTTTGTCTCCCCTGTTTAACCATGGGACTTTTTCTTGGTCCTTGGGATGCTTCAGTGTGCTCCATTACAGCCATTGGACTCTGTGGATCTGTCTTGGCTTTCTTGGAAGACTGTCTTGTTAGCCATTGCTTTGATGCGCCGGGTTTCAGACTTTGGCGCTTTCTCTCACAGATACCCTTTCCTAGTTTTCAACTCTGATCTAGCAATCCTGCTCACTAGGATGGTTTATCTTCCTACAGTCATCTCTGGGTCCCACATCTCTCAGGAGATTGAGGTACAGTCCTTATCCCCTGCAACGTCAGATGTCCTAGAGACGTCCTTGGTCACCTTGGACGTTGTGCGTGCACTCCGGACTTACGTACTCAGAACTCAGCCATTCCGCAAATTGGACTCCTTTGCCATACGCCAAGCTTACCGGCTGACTGGTTCCGGCATCCGTGAGGGCTCACTCACCACGGTGCTTCTGCTGAGCAGATCTGCAAGGTAGCTACGTGTTCCTCCGCGACCACCTCCATCAAAATTCTACAATTCGACACCTTTGCCTTGGCAGCACGTTCCCACCCATAAAAGGGACAGCTTTGGGACGTCCCACAGTCCCAGTGTCCACCTAGGCTAATAGAAAAAAGGGATTTTTGTCTTATCTGTAAAATCCTTTTTTCTGAAGCCATGGTTGACACTGGGCGGCCACCCTCACACTCCCTTTTCTTCTGGCACCCCGTGCTCCCGTTCTCTTGACCGGGGGAGTAAGTGTGTGGCATTCTCTTTCGGTTTCTTCTCTCCTGTACCTGTTCGAGGCTTGTTAAGTAGCAAACTGACTTCCTTCCCATGAGCAGGCAAAGTATAGGGGAGGAGGAGCCTCTGCTGCACTCTGAAGAAGTTTAACTCCTTGGTGTCCGCAGTGTTCCCTACAACATACCCCCACAGTCCCAGTGACCACAAATTCAGGAAAAAGGATTTTACAGGTAAGACAAAAATATTACCTGTAAAATCTCCCTGCTCTACAAAATCTCCCTGCTCTACTCTATACCCAGTTTCCCAGTGTCCCCCATGGATGATAGAGAAAAGCAGTAAACCAAGTCTAAGCTCAGCCCCATATATACTGCCAAGCTGTTAGGGCACCAATCGTTTTAACAACTAACCAAGAAGAAAATAAGGGACATTGAGCCAATAAGAGAGGGAAAAGGGTACACAAATTCCTCCCACAACAGGGTGTAAGAACCACATAGCGCAGAAGGAGGGCATCCAGCAAGGATAAACTTTCCTCTCACGCACACATACAATTGGGAGACCTTGTCTTCTGCCCACAACAAGTGAAAATATTGCATGTGAAAAGCAGAGATAAGCGGGTTCGGATTTACTCGGTTCTTAACGACAGAATTATCGCAATTGGCTAACCAAAACACGTGACGTCCATGAGCCAATAAGGAGATTTGGGTAAATCCAAGTAAATCCGAGTAAAACCGAACCCGCTCATCTCTAATGAAAAGACAGCATGCATATAACTTTCAAAATATATAGACAGAAGTCCAAGCAGCTGCCCAAAACAGATGATCAGTAGAAACCCTATGCATGCTGTATAAGACACTCACCGAAACGGCAGAATCTACCCCCAGACCCAGATTTGCAGGACGGGTTTTTCTGTTCTATAGTAAGCTTGTCTAGATTCTGAAGTGATCCACCTAACAATAGTCTGCTTGGATGAGGTCCAACCTATCTTCTGCACATCAAAGATGATCATTTAAGACTCTGAAATTCTATGAAGTTACTTCCATGTGGTTATGAGAACATCTACCAATAGAAGGGGATGACCTTCTTTAAAAGTCCAACTACATCTCAAAGTTGGAATGACTAAACTTAGATTAAGGGGGGAAACAGAATACTGCCTTAGGCTGTAAGGAAGGCTTTGTTCATAGAACGTCCTTGTTTTCATGACAAAATCGGATATGGAGCTTTGCAAGATATATCTCCAAGCTCTGAAACCCTTATCAATACCGAGACTGACAAGAGAAAAGTTGTTTTCTATGTAAGAAATATAAAATACCAACTCCAATGGTAAAGAAGGAATTAAAAAAAAAACCACTGCCTAAATCAGCTTGCAAAAACTCCTGAAACTTGGCAAAGAAAGAGGAAAACCTTTTTCTCTCCACGTGGTAGCTTGTAGCTGATATTTGTTTTTTCTAATTCAGCATGGACTCTACAATACTGCCAATATAAAGTCTTGGTATCATGGCTGGGACAGATTAAAGCCTAAAGGGGGGTACCCACGGAGCGATATTATATCAGCATGATCGCTCCGTGTGTAGCCCCCTCAGCGATAGCGATGCGCTATCGCTGCTGCTAGATTGGCCTGCATGCAGGCCAATCTAGCGGGTCGCTCACTTCACCTGCTGGGTGAAGTGAGCGCCCCCCCCCCCCCCCCCCCGTCTACCCCCGCACGCTCAGCACAGATCGCGCTGTGCTGAGCGGCAGGAGAGATGTGTGCTGAGCGGTTCGCTCAGCACACATCTCTCCTGCATCGGCCCGTGGGTACTGGGCTTAAGACCCTGATTTAATTAACAGGTTATACAGGCAAAGGGTAATTGTTAATTTCTGCAAAAAAGCAACAATAGGTGCCATAATCTTTGCAAATACACTCTTCCAGGCTAAAAGGTAGAGCTTGACAATGATAAATGTTGAGAGTGGACATTTGCCCATCTTACATGGAGACAAAGACCCCTTGAGGGTTGAAACGTGTCCTGTTTTTGTATTGATTGTTACGATCCGCAAGTGATCCTATAATTACAGATCTTGGTTTATCTCAGGTATTGGTGACCAGTGAGGTGCAAGGTCAGGCAAAGCAGAGCTTTTCCTATCATACTCCAGTATAAAGACAGAGTTTGACTATATAAAGTATATGAAAAATACAAAGAATGTGTTAAATATTATGTTTGTATTATTCTAATTATTTTTAGAGTCAAAACTCTGGAGTAAAAAGTCTGACAGGTGAGAGGCAGTGCCTTCCCTCCTATCTCTGTTCAAAACTCCTCATCAAATTTCCAGCAGTATATACTGCTGCACCTGTGTATAATGCCCACAGGAAACCTTGGGCTCATATACTGTATGTGTGTGTAAATCGGGCTCTGGTACTAGCTAACCTGTGGCTCTCCAGCTGTTGTGAAACTACACATGCTAGCTTACTCTGTACAGTTTTAGCATTTTCTAATAGCAAAAGTGTAGCAGGGCATGCTGGTTAACAGCAGCTGGATAGTCAAAGGTTGGCCAGACCTGAGCTAGTCTTCTGAGCCATTTAACTCACCACACGTCCCTATATTACATCTATAGTGTCTACTGAATACATCTGTTCATTCTGGCAGGGGTTCCTGAAGTATTTTTAGATGAATACATTTTCTGCTGAGATAATGCACTAGCTGTTGCCATTTATATCACCCCATACATTAAAGGCAAATGTTTCTTGTAGCTTCAATTTTTCAGATTTCTTTGATTATACAGGATGTGTCAGTGTATTCTAATAACTATGACAATCTGTATGCAACTATAGGATGGCATGGACTTAATTCAGCAGCAATTAGACACAGACACCCATTAAATTCTTTTAAGTGTGTCAGCGTCTAATTGTTGTTAAGTCTGTGGAGTGCTGTCCTAATGCTGAATATATTATATATCCGCTTGACAAAACACCAATTGTATCTGAAACATTACTGACTTGCATCTTGTTTATTGCAACTGTTCCAGAAAGCAATCTATTTTTGGCTTTCTATAATATATTCTGTACAGTACACACACAAAAAAAACTTGATACCAGGTTCAAACTAGCAAACAAAGGGGTAGATGTTTGAAGCAGTGAAAGGAGTGGAGAAGTGAGCCAGTGGAGAAGTTGCCCATGGCAACCAGCTTTAAGGTAACATTTATCAAGTGCATTCTATAAAATGAAATACAACAGCTGATTGGTTGCCATGTGCAACTTCTTCACTTTTTTCAGTTTTATAAATCTCCCCCTGAATGTACTAAGGGTCTATTCAATGCCTGTCGGATCCGACAGGTCAGTATTAAATTAGTACTCAATTTCTGACAGGTTTTACCAGTTTTCAACAATGCCGATCCAATTTTTCTTGAAACCTGTCAGAATTGGCTGCTAACTCAACAAAACAAGTGGATACACGGCTAATCGGCCGATCCATGTGTTTTCCGACAAGTTGAAATTGCCAAGTCGGAAAAACGGCACCTCTATTGAATAGGTTGAATCCTGATTCAACCAAAAAAAGTCGTAAACTGCCATCTTTCCGACTTGACGGCAATTCCGACTACAATTGAATAGACCCCATAAAAACCCAACAACCACCAGGGTGTACCAAACATACAGTGCCTTGCTAAAGGTATTCACCCCCCTTTTGCATTTTTCATATTTTGTTGCCTCACAACCTGGAATTAAAATGGATTGTTTGAAGGTTTACATCATTTCATTCACAGAACATGTCTACAACTTTGAAGAAAATTTTAATTTTTTTTTTATTGTGAAGCAAACAAAAAGGACAAAATAACTGAAAACTTCAGCGTGTATAACTATTCACCCCCCCTAAAGTCAGTACTTTGTAGAGACACCTTTTGCGGCAATTACAGCTGCAAGTCACTTTGGATAAGTCTCTATGAGCTTGCCACTGGGATTTTGCCTATTCCTCAAGGCAAAACTGCTCCAGCTTCTTCATGTTGGATGGTTTCCGCTTGTGAACCGCAATCTTCAAGTCTGACCACAGATTCTCAATTGGATTGAGATCTGGGCTTTGACCAGGCCATTCCAACACATTTAAAGGTTTCCTCTTAAACCACCCGAGTGTTGCTTTAGCAGTAAGCTTTGGGTCATTGTCCTGCTGGAAGGTAAACCTCTGCCCCAGTCTCAAATCACAGGCAGACCGAAACAGGTTTTGCTCAAGAATATCCATGTATTTAGCACCATCCATCTTTCCCTCGACTCAAAACAGTTTCCCAGGCCCTGCTGCTGAAAAACATCCCCACAGCATGATGCTGCCACCACCATGCTTCACTGTGGGGATGGTGTTCTTGGGGTGATGGGATGTGTTGGGTTTGTGCCAGATATAGATTTTCCTTGGTGGCCAAAAAGTTAAATATTAGTCTCACCTGACCAGAGCACCTTCCTCCATACATTTGTGGAGTCGTCCACATGCCTTTTAGCAAACTCAAAACATGCCTTCTTATTTTTAACACTAAGTAATGGCTTTTTTCTGGCCACTGTGGAGTGTACGGTTTGTTGTGGTCACATGCGCAGATACACCAGTCTCTGCTGTGGAACTCTGCAGCTCCTTCAGGGTTACCTTTGGTCTCTGTGCTGCCTCTCTGGTTAATGCCCTCCTTGCCTGGTCTGAGTTTTGGTGGCCGGCCCGCTCTTGCCAGGTTTGTTGTGGTACCATGTTCTTTCCATTTGAAGATGATGGATTTGATCAAACCCAACCCTGACTTGTACGTCTCAACAACTTTGTCCCTGACTTGTTTGGAGAGCTCCTTGGTCTTCATGTTGTGATGCCTCTTGCTTAGTGGTGCTGCAGCCTCTGGGGCCTTTCAGAAAAGGTGTGTTTATACTGACCGATCATGTGACACTTAGATTGCACACAGGTGGACTTCATTTCACTAATGATGGTAGTAATTGGTTGCACCAGAACATTTGAAGGGCTTCATAGCAAAGGGGGTGAATACATATGCACATGCCAATTTTCAGGTTTTAATTTATAAAAACTATTTTTTATATACATTTTTCTCATTTCACTTCACCAACTTACACTATTTTGTGCAGATCCATCACATAAAATTCAGATAAAAAAAAATAAAAATTAAATTGCAGGTTGTAATGTAACAAAATAGGTAAAAAGCAAAGGGGGTGGGCGGTGGGGTGAATACTTCAGTAAGGCACTGTACATCTGAACACTTGCAATATTACTAAAACAATCATCTGAACCAAGTATGACACAGTACAGTGTGTACTGTATATTTAGAAGACCTCAAAATAAATTGTTTGCATTAACCAGTATTGGGAAGGAGGTTATGATTCCTTTATGGATGAGTAAGCAGCCTCAATGTTCTTTCCTTTACTTCAAATAAGTTGCTACTATGTGAAGAGCAGTATATATCTGGCACTATCAGATAATAAGTCACAGCTTGCAATGACAGCGGTTGGCATAACTTGGGATCCTCACTATAACTTGCCTTACTATTTAAAGAAAGACTCCACTTGAGTTTTGTTTTTTGTTTTTACATTAAGAGCCTGATTCACAGTTGCAGACAAGTTTAATAAATGGATCTTTGATTATCGCACTGTTCATAAGTCTAACCCAAGTATATGCAATGGAGCATCTATGGGCGATTCAGAGTTGCACGCATCTCAGTCATCTCTCCACTTACTGAGGGTATATGTTATAGGCATGCAGGAGGCAATGCAGGCTAGGCAGAGATCAGCATATGTAGACATCGGTCTAATTTCAGAAAGATTTCTTGCACCTGGGGCAGTACATCTGTCAAACCGAAATGCAGGTGTCCTAAGGTGAGCTCTGGAAGGACAGAAACACTATTCCTGCAGTCATGCCAAATGGCACTACTCAGCACACCAAGTCCTGTGCGACTCTGCTTCCGCTGAGCATGTTTTTTTGCTCAAACATGCAATGCGAGGAGACAAAACAGCTTCACAAGTCTGCACTGATCAATATGATATGGAACACTTGCACTTCTGTTTATGAAAGCCTGAATACAAAGTTGTACATTGCAGCAACATTTCCTCATGCCAAGTTCCATTGTGCTTCAAGATACAATGTATGCTGTCCTTTTGCATACGATGTATCTTGGGTGATCCTGGCCGATCCCAGCCACGCCTGCGGGGTCGGACCAGATTAAATGTGCAGCACATTCAAATCTGGAGGATCCGATCCAATGCTCACGGGAACGCGCATCAGATTGTAAACTCCAAAATGCCAGATTTCATCCGATAAACCAGATTAAATCAGGCATTATCGTCCTAGTGTATGGGGCCCGTAAGACTAATTCCTGTGGAGACACAGAACAGCATCTCTAGTGCACCGTGAGGAGAGTTCCACTGCATCTGCCATGCGATTAAGACACGAATATGAAGTCACTATGCTATAACGTACAGGGTGGCTCATTCGCACGGTATCCGTTCACATGGTCGACCATGTTATGGTCGACAGTCATTAGGTCGACCACTATTGGTCGACATTGGCATGGTCGACATGGACGCATGGTCGACACATGAAAAGGTCGACACATGAAAAGGTCGACATGAGTTTTTTTAACTTTTTTTTTCTTTTGGGGAACTTTTCCATACTTTACGATCCACGTGGACTACGATTGGAACGGTAAACTGTGCCGAGCGAAGCGAAGGCACCATGCCCGAAGCATGGCGAGCGAAGCGAGCCATGCGAGGGGATGCGGTGCACTAATTGGGGTTCCCAGTCACTTTACGCAAAAAACGACACAAAAAAAAGAAAAAGTTAAAAACACTCATGTCAACATTTCCATATGTCAACCTTTCCATGTGTCGACCATTTTAATGTGTCGACCATGTCAATGTCGACCAATAGTGGTCGACCTAATGACTGTCGACCATAACATGGTCGACCATTCATACCGGAACCCATTCACACTAGGCGTCTCGTGTCACATGGCGTATTGAGGCTAGGTGTATGAGAACACATCTGTAGGATAGAGCTGAGGAAAGTGGCTGATTACTGCACAAGCTGATAGATGGGTGCTGTAAGAACTCGGAATATAGGCTCAGACAGGGGCTGTGTTTGTCTCTAGAGACAAGGTTGGCCATAGTCCTAGATGGTAAGAGCTTTAATACACGCTACTGGAGTGTATATAACAAACATGTAGATAAGCATTCATGTGGTCTATTTTACAAATGTAACCCATTATATAACTAAACTGAAATATAAAAAAGTAAAAACCACAGCTTCCTTCTAGATATTAATTTTATTACTCATTTGGGTACTTCATGTGGAACAGCCTGTACTATTCTACATACCAAAGAGTATGAGCATTGTCACAAACTTGCATTTACACAGGTGTAAGAGGTATTTTTCAAACACACTTTTTCAGCTTGTCATCTGGAATTTCCCCTCAAGTAATCTTCACTTACCCTATCGACATCTGGTTTTTGCTGTGAATTTGCAGGAGCTTTGGATCCAACATTTTGACCTGTAAAGTAGAAGAAATAAAAAAAAATAAAAAAACAGTAACGCAACATATTACAGAGTAAACTTAAATTGTTCAAAAAATGTGAGAGAAAATGGTATTTAGTGCACAATTAGCACTACAGATTAAGAAATCTATGAATTTTTCTATTAAATGCTTTTCTCCAGTCTAATTGCAGAGACATCAGCACGTCTCACAATTAAACACCCCCAAAATGACAATGTACAATGCAGCTGCTGAAATTCCCCGGAGCATCTTACAATAGCCAATACAATGGGATGTAACCAAGTACTATGGTAGGTAAGACTACAAAGAAACAGTCTCATATGGTGCATGATCAAAAGTGTATGTAAGTGACTGTGTGGAGGACATGGTCTCCTAAACAGTATGTAGAGAACAATATATCCATATGACAGCGACTAGAAAAGGAATGGATAAACGGATCAGTATCCAGCCTGCTGCTTTGCAGCATTCCATCACTGAAGACTCACTACTTTTTGCCCAAGAGGTTGCCACTGCTTGTGTTGAGTGAGCTCTTAGAATTTATAGCACTTTACACCCACTCTAATTGTTTGCTTGAAGGATTATTACTGTAATTATCTAGAAACGGTTTGCTTGGAACGGACATAACTTTCTGAGGTGTTTCATCAAGAATAAACTTTTTATATTCCAAGACCCTCTGTCCTGGATAACTATATAGTATTTGCACTCCATAAATCTAGAAAATGCAGTTTCCTCTCCTTGTTATTATCCGTTTGTGGTTACAATTTTTGGCAAGAAAGTTAGATTGGTTCTTAGAATTACTTTATTCTACAGAATCCAGCAATGCACTTGTAAAAATATTATGTCCATTGTCTAGGGAACTGACAGCATGTCCCGACCTTCCCATCACCAGCATGTCATCCAATGGATCAGACAACCTCTATTCAAATAACGTCTCAATTCGACTTTTTCAAGTCGAATTGAGATGAGGGACCCAGAGGGGGAGAGGAGCAGCCGCTGGGAGATCAGCGGAGACAGCCGCCGGAGATCAGCGCTACATTAGCGCTGCAGGAGGATGTCACACAGCTGCCCGACCTCACGGCAGTGTCCACCCAGCTCCAGCAAGCGTGACCTTACTTGCTGGAGCCGTGTGGAAGCTGACGTGAGCGGCGCGGCTGTGTGACCTCCTGCTGCAGCGCTGATCTCCCCTGTATGCCCGCGGCTGTCCCGCCCTCTCCTCCTCTCGGGTCCCACATCTCAGTCCGACATTTTTTTATGTCGGACCGAGATGGTCGAAAGGGGGCCAAAACGCCCCGTTTTCGACACAAGCACGTGGATCGGAAGCTATTTCGCGTTTCGACCTTAAAAAGTAGAAAACGGTCGTCTTTTCGACAGACGGCAGTTTTCGACACCGATTGAATATACCCCTATATCTGAAACCCATACTTCTTCAGGGTCTTGCTCTTTTTACTCTTTAATTAGCATAGAAATTGTTCCGAATCACAAAAACAAGACGCTATGAGGTCTTTGAACTGGTCTGGAGGGAGGAGGATTCCCTGAGTTTGAGAACTGCAAGTCATGCAAAGACTGCTCATTCAGCAGTTAAATGTTTAAACACAGGCTTCATGTTGCTGTACTTGTTCTCCTTTTCCTCCTCCACAGGCTCTAAAGTACAAGAGTACTAAAGAAGGGTACAATGCTCACTATAGCTAACTATTACAGTAATTAGCATAATGCAAAGCACCTCTAATTAGGGGCTTACTGTGCCTCGAGCATCTGTTTTCAACTGTTTGGAGTTAGACTTAACTCCAAACAGCCTAAAAAATAAACGATAACGACATAATCGACCAGTGTATGGGGGCAATATTGGTGACCGACGAATGATGCACGCTCCCGCACGCCGTTCAGTGATCCCCAACATTGAGCTGACATACAGCTCAACCCGTCAATTTTGGACTGAGCTGCTTATTCGGCAATGCCGTCGCTGAGGGTTATCACTGAACGATAACGTTCAGTGTGTACGCACTGTATCGTTGAACACTATCGTTCAACGATCTAGTCGTCAGTCGCCGGCATTCCACAATCGGGTAGTGTGTACCCGCCTTTAGCCTCCATTCTGCATTAAGCTGCTACTGCAGCCACAAACAATCCCAGCATTGTGTTTTCCGGAACAGGTAGTGTTATTCAACGCTTCTGACTCCTATCCCTCACCTGGTTACCTACAGTGCTTTCTTATGACGCTGTGAGCATGTATGTGATAGACACCAGTATTTATGACTCTGGGGTACATGGGGCCACAATTCTTCCTAAAGCAATTTGGTGTGTTATGGAGTATACTTGTAATCAATTCCATTCTATATACAGGCAATGCAAGATTGATAACTATAGGAACAGAATGTGATATCTTTCCAATACACATCTTTTTGGATTTTTCAGCATTTAAAATGTGTATTATAAGTTCTGAGTATTCCTTAGCACATGTGGAACAGAATGTTATGGCAAGAGAACTTTTATTGTGAATCTATCTAAAAAACTAGCACACAGAGAAATAGTATAAAACAAGTATTAAATGTAATTCAAAATATATTACTGTGACAGCTTGTCATCACATGACGTCATAAATATCAAAGCCAAAATATACATAGCTTTTGAGTACAAAGGCTAGTATGGTGTAACGAACTCAGACAGTTCAGAAGATATTAGGGAAAGAGTTTATATGTTAATCCCTGTGACATCAAGTACATAGAAACATACATATAAACATAGAATTTGATGGCAGATAAGAACCACTTGGCCAATCTAGTCTGTCCCTTCTTTTTTACCCTTTAGGCAATCTCAACCCTTTTTGAACCTTAATTCTTTGTAAGAATATTCATATGACTATCCCAAGCATGTTTAAATTGCTCTACAGTCTTAGCCTCTACCACCTCTGATGGGAGGCTATACCACTTATCCACAACCCTTTCTGTGAAGTAATTTTTCCTTAAATTTCCCCTGAACCTCCCCCCTCCAGTCTCAGTGTATGTGCTCGAGTTCTAAATCTTCTCTTCCTTTGAAGAATGTTTCCCTCCTGAACATTAAAACCCTTGACATATTTGAAAGTTTCTATCATGTCCCTCCTTTCCCTTCTCTCCTCCAAACTATACATGTTAAGATCTTTTAGCCTTTCCAGATAAGTTTTGTGATGTAGGCCATGCACCATTTTAGTTGCCCTTCTTTGTACACTCTCTAATGTATTTCTATCCTTCGGGAGATATGGTCTCCAGAACTGGACACAGTATTCCAGATGGGGCCGCACCAATGACCTATACAGTGGCATTATCACTTCTTTTTTTTACCGATTCCTTTCCCTATGCAAACAAGCATCTAACTTGCCTTTCTCATTGCTTTGTTGCATTGCTTTACTGCCTTCAAGTCACTTGAAATAGTGACTCCTAAATCCTTTTCCTCCTCAGTAGTTTCCATTATAGTACCCTTTACATTATATTCAGCCTTTGGGTTTTTGAGACCCAAGTGCATGATTTAGCATTTTTTAAGCATTAAACTGTAGTTGCCACGTTCTTGACAATTTCTCAAGCCTAGCTAGGTCATCAATCATTTGTTTTACCCCTCCCGGTGTGTCTACCCTGTTGGAAAACTTTTATATCATCTGCAAAAAGGCATACTTTCCCTTCAATACCATTTGCAATGTTACCAACAAAGATATTTAAGAGAACTGGACCAAGTACAGGTCCCTGGGGTACTCCACTGGTAACATTGCACTCAATAGATTGCACTCCATTTACTACAACTGTCTATTTCCTATCCTGCAACCAGGTTCTTATCAATTTAACCGTTTTATAATCCACCCCCACGCTTTCAAGTTTATTTAGCAGTCTGCGATGTGGGACAGTGTCAAATGCCTTACTAAAGTCTAGATATTCTACATCTACAGCTCCTCCTTGATCTATTATCGTCACAGAGTCAAAAAAGTCAGTAAGATTTGTTTGGCATGATCTCCCACCAGTAAATCCATGCGGTTTTGGATCCTGTAAGTTCTTTGATTTAAGATATTCCACAACTCTTTCTTTTAATAGTTTTTCCATTACTTTCCCTACTACTGATGTAAGGCTTACTGGTCTGTAGTTACTTGCTTCTTCCTTGCTTCCACTTTTGTGCAGTGGAACTACATTTGCTCTTTTCCAGTCCTCTGGAATGGCACCTGTATTTAGTGACTGGTTAAATAATTCTGTTAAGGTGTAACCAGCACATCTTTTTAGCTCTTTGAGTATCCTTGGGTGTATCCCATCTGGCCCCGTTGATTTATCCACTTTTAGTTTTGAAAGTTCTGTTAGGACCTTCTCCTCTGTAAATGTACTTTCATCTACCTTATTTTTATGAATGTCCTTGCAACTTAAACTGTGGCCTCATCCCTTCTTCTGTAGTAAATACTGAGCAAAAAAAATGATTCAGGGGGATCTGCTATTGCCTGGTCTCCCTCCACCAAATGCTCACTCTCTGTCTTAAGTCTTATTATTCCTCCATTTGATTTTTTCCTTTCACTTATATACTTATAAAAAGTTTTGCCCCCTGTATCTACTTGACTGGCCCATTATCTCTTCATGTGCAGCTACTATTTTTGTCATAAGCAAAAGCAGTATTGTCTAAGCTCAAAAAAAAAAAAAACCTGGGTTGTATACAACAAATACATAAATCATATATTGCTAGAATCACTTTTTTTTTTTTTTTTGAAACACAAAAGGAAGATTTTGGTACTTACCGATAAATCCATTTCTCTGAATCCACTCGGGGAAACCGGAGATCTTAAACAGCTGGGGTGTGAAGACCGCAAACCGGGTGGCACGATTTATTAATTAAAAAAAATGATTCACAGCTTGCTCTTCCCCCTTCACGCCCCCCTATCCCTCCAGTTTGAAACAGAGAAGAGGGAACATGAAAGCCTCACGCTTCGCGAGAAGGAGCCCAACATGTCAAAACAGCAACCATGAACTGTCAAAACAGTGAAATAATATAAACTTGTTTGACCAAATTTTACAAGAACACGAAAGGCTGACAGCACCGAGGTGTACGTCCAGTCTCCCCGAGTGGAATCAAAGAAATGGATTTATCGGTAAGTACCAAAATCGCTTTTCTCTCTCATCCACTAAGGGACACTGGAGATCTTAAGCAGCTGGGAATGTCCCAAATATACTCCCATGGGCAGGAGTGCTGTCCGGAGCCAGGAGAATTAAACAACCAAAATTTTAATCTCTAGATGCAAAAGTATCAAATTAAAAGCGAGTGAACGTGTGTGCTGATGACCACGTTGCAGCTCTGCAAAGCTGGGCAGTGGAAGCTCCTCTAGCCACAGCCCAAGAAGCCCTCACTGATCTGGTGGTATGAGCACCCACCCAAAACTGAACTCTCCTACCATTTGAGATATATGCTTGCTTGATGGTCAGTCTTATCCATCTAGCCAAGGTTTGTTTTGAATCTGGCCAACCCCTCCTGGGACCATCAAACAGAACAAACAAGACGTCTGTTCTCCTAAGAGAACTAGTAACCTGAACGTACACTTTTAAAGCTCTGACCACATCCAGGGAAACGTCCTCTGATCGCCCCTGGAATGATGAAACTACAATTAGCTGGTTCATGTGAAAACCAGATACCACCTTAGGTAAGAACTCTACCTTTGTACAGAGTTCCGCCTTGTCTTCATGAAAAACAAGAAAGGGGCTCTTACATGACAAGGCCCCTAATTCCGAGACCCGTCTGGCCGATGCTAAAGCCAACAGTAAGGTCGTTTTCCAACACACATTTTAGATCTACCCGCTCTAGAGGTTCAAAAAGGTCAGATTTCAGGAATTCCAACAGTAAATTGCGATCCCTCGGAGCCGTGGGAGTACGAAAAGAAGGTTGAATTCTCAAGACTCCTTGTAGAAAAGTCTGAATCTCCTGCAGGGATGCCAGTTTATGTTGTAAAACTGAAAGCGCCGAGACCTGGACCTTCAATCAGCAATCTAGTAAGGCAAATTCTCTAGGGTTCCAACCCTTAGGCTGGCACCAGTCTATAAATCTCTTCCAGATCCTATGGTAGTGTGCCGCCGTGACCGGTTTCCTTGCTGCTAACATGGTAGGGAGACCCTTCTCCCTTAAATTCCTGGTTTCAAGAACCACGCCATCAAACGCAGTCGGTTTAGATCCAGGTACAGAAAAGGGCCTTGTGATAGCATATCTTCCCCTCTGCGGCAGCCTCCAAGGCGCGTCCGCCAGAAGCTTCTTCAGATCCGCATACCAACTTCTGCAAGGCCAATCTGGCGCTATCAAGATTACTCACGCTCTTTCCTGTTTCACTTTTAACACTCTTGGTAGTAATGTAAACGGTGGGAATATGTACACCAGGCCGTAATTCCAGTGCACTGTCAGTGTGTCCACTGCTTCCGCTGCTGGGTCCCACGTCCTGGCCACATATCTCGGCAACTGATGGTTGTTCCGAGAGGCTGTGAGATATACCTGTGGAAATCCCCAACTTCTTACCACTGCTTCGAAAGACCTGGGAGTGTAGACTCCACTCTCCTGGGTGCATATCCCGACGGCTGAGATAATCCGCCTTCCAGTTGTCCACTCCTGGAATGAAGGTTGCCGACAGGACTAGGTCGTGTCTAGGATAGAATCCTTGTAGCTTCTCTCAAGGCCACGCAACTCTTTGTTCCTCCCTGACTGTTTATGTATGCCGTTGCTGTTACAATGTCCGATTGCACCCTCATATGTCGAGCTGTTACTAGACTCTCCGCTTGAAGGAGTGCATTGTAGATGGCTCGTAGTTCCAGTACATTTATTGGTAAGCTGCTCTCGAGACCATCTCCACTGAAATTGATTGTTGTCTAGCACTGCACCCCATCCTCCGAGGCTGGCATCCGTCGTCAGAATTGGCCAATCCCAGATTCCAAACCTTTTTCCTCTCGATAGGTTCCTGTGAACCGACCACCAAACCAACGAAGTCCTGGCTTGAGGAGACTAGCAAATTCTTCTGTGAAGATGTAGATGCTTGCCTGCTCCTTGAGCAATCAGATTTAATTGAAAAGGTCTGGATTGTAGTCTGCCGTACTAGATCGCTTCGAAAGATGCCACCATCTTTCCCAGAAGCCAACGATACTGTCTGATTTTGTAAGACCAGTCGAACCATCTCCTTGATGTCTCGAATCTTGTCCTCCGAAAGGAACACTCTCAAAATTGTATTGTGTCCAAGATAAGAACCAGGAATTGAATTCTCTGCATTGGTTGTAAATTGAATTTTTTGAAATTCACAATCCAACCATGCTGAATTAGAACTTGATGAGTGACCGGAGCATCTTTGATCAACAGGCCCTGGGACGGAGCCTTGATCAGGAGGTCATTCAGATCGTTACTCCTAATGATCTGAATTTCGCTACCATGACTGCCATGATCTTTGTGAAGACCCAGGGTCGATGACGGGCCGAATGGCAGAGCTCTGAATTGGTAAGGAGTCTTGCCAACAGCAAACCTTAAATATGCTTGGTGTGGCGACCAAATTGGGACATGGCAGTACGCGTTCTTTATGTCCAACGACATCATGAACTCCCGTTGTTCCAGACTCTCAATCACAGACTATCGATTCCATTTTGAATCTGTAAACAGTCAGGAATTCATTTAACACCTTTAAATTGAGAATTAGTCTTACAGACCCATCCTGCTTTGGTACCACAAAAAGATTTTAATAAAAACCCGTTCCTCTCTGAGGGACCGGAACTGGAGCAATTAGCTCTGTTATAAGTAATTTTTGAATAGCAGTGTCCAATGCTCTTGCTCTTTGTAGTAAAGAATTGTCTGTGAGGTCGTGTTTGAAAAACCATTCGGTAACCCTGGGAAATAATATTGTTGATCCAGACTTCTGTGGAGGTTTCAGCCCAGGCTTCCTGAAACCCCATCAACCTTGCGCCCACCTTGGGAGACCCAAGGTGAGCTGGGAGACAGTCATGCCACGGTCTTGTCGGCAGGCTTAGAATCCAGCTTTCGGGTTGTCAACTGGCAACGGGCTCTGCCTCTGTTTCCACGAGCTTGTCCACCAAAGCCTCTACCTCTGGCACGAAAGGACTAAGACCTAAAAGAATTAAACACCGGACCAGAGTAGCTTCTTCTTACCGGTTGAGCGGTTCTAAGATACGTAGTTGGCAGAAATGTTGATTTCCCCGCCGTGGCCTGCAAAATCCACTTGTTCCATTCTGGACCAAACAGCGCTTCCCATATTAAATGGGATCGCATCCACTGCCTTTTTATTAATCCAAATCCACTTGCCAATCTGAGCCAGATCCGCCTGGCAGATATTGCCGAAGCTGAAATACGTGATGCTATCCTACTAGCATCTTTTGTGGCTTGGTAAATGTAAGTGGCCGATTCACGGATACGTTCCACTAGTCTAACTATATCTTCCTGATTATTGTCTTCCGCAACTTCTTGAACTATTTGTCCTGCCCAAGCAACAATAGCTCTATTGACCCATGCACCTATAATGGTAGGTCTCTGTGATGCACCTGCAGCCATGAAGATGGACTTAAGAGCTGCATCCAACTTGCGATCTGATACATCCTTAAGTGTAGTCACATTCGGTACAGGCAAGATTGTCTTTTTTGACAATCTAGCCAGAGAAGCATCCACAATTGGTGGTACATCCCATTTGGACATCACTCCCTTAGGCAAAGGGTAGTTAACTGTAAATTTTTGGGGCAACTGGAAGAGTCTATCTGGCTGCTTCCATGCTTCTCCCAGCTGATCCTGAAGTGTCTGAGGAAATGGAAACACTGCCACTGTCGGCTTCTGTGATTCAAACAGATCAAATACTTCAGGCTTCTTAATTTCCTCTGCTTTGACATTAAATACCCATTTAAGAGCCTCAATAAGGGATTCCTTTTACCTCTGAATCCTCCTCCTGAGGACTCCCATCCAATATTTCCGCTTCTTGCAGGACAGGAAGAGGTCTCATTACAGATTTGCGTACAAGCTTTTCCATCTGTGCTGGCGGAGTAAGCCTAATGAGGAATTCTACCATAGTTTTTGAGAACCTGGCATCCCATTCTAAATGTTGCTTACGGGACTCAACCATCTCTTTAGAGATAGTCGCCAGGGCATTCTCCCATGACCCTGATGGACCTCTCCCTGGCTGAGCGTCCATTCCCAAACATGTGTCGCACACCCTGGAGCTGCCAACACCTGTGCTCTTTTTCTCATATTTTGAACATACATAACATATTTTGGTTGGTGCTATAGACGCCATGTCCAACCCTCACACACTCTCCAAACAGCAGTGCTTTCACTCTATTAGTATAGATGGAGAAAGACTGCAGGGATATGGGGAGCAGTGAAGTTAGGTCTAAGCCACACAGCTGGAATAGAATAAAAAAAAAAAAAAAATGTTTTTGTAAGAAAAACAAACAGCCAAACTTTTACAAACCCCACACCACTAACTGTTGAAACAAGTTGATCTGTGCCAGGGTTTATATTTCTGATGCTCCCTCCTCCGCAGGACCTGTCAGCAGCGTCCCTTGGAAGATAATATATATGTCATTAACCACATGTTGGAAGTCACAGAATATCCTCAAACAGTATGCTTTTTATCTATAAGCCAGCGCTTAATAACAGCTTTTGCTTCTCCAAACTGCACTGCAGACTGTAACAATAACATGGCTGCTTTTTTGACTAAACAGGGGAGGGAGTGTTAACTCCGCCTCCCCTCTTTGAAAGCCCGATCTGCCAGCGAAGCCAATTTAGGTACACAAGATGGCCACAACTAAAATTTTGTATTCACCTCGCTGATAGGCTTCCCTGCAGCGAGGGGGGACCATCCCGCCTTGTACACTCCGGAGGATCCGACTTCGCTTCTGATCACCCCTCAGGCTGTAATACCCGCCAGTGTCTCCGGCTTCCTCCTGTTGCTGTGTGACGCTCGATAAGCCGCCAAGTGGGACCGCTCTGCACCCCCGCAGCATGGCTGCCTCATGCGCTAGTCCGCCCACCAGTCACCTGAGCCGCGCGGTGACCCGCCGCTATGCTCCGGAGCTGCTCACCCTGCCTGTGCTTAATAGCCAAGTGGGGGACATCTATATTTAGGAGCTGCGCTATCTCCCCTCAGCCACCTGTACTACTCAATGTTAAGGTGGGTACACACTGGCCGATATATCGGCCGTTCTCTTGAACGACAGATACATCGCGGGTCCGTCGGCCAGTGTGTTTGGCCAATATGTCTGAACTCCGTCGTTCACAGACATATCAAGTCGGCCCCGCAGCACAGCAGACGGCCAATATATCTATCGATATATTGGCACGTCGCTGTGCGAGTACGGGCGGTCGGCCGACCACCCGTAAACATGCTGCGGCGGCCGGCGGTGATTGACAGCTGAATTGGGCGGGCGTTCATGACGTCAGTCCCCGACAGATCAGGCAGTGTGTATGCTCAACACACAGCCCGATCCGTCCATAGATATATCTGCCGATCAATTGATTGGCAGATATATCTGTAAGTGTGTACCACCGTTAGAGGAAAATCTTCTGTCAGAGATGCTGATCCCTTCCACCTGGATCTTAAGGTGGGTACACACTGGAAAGATATATCTGCAGATCAATTGATCTGCAGATATATCTATGGACGGATCGGGCAGTGTGCTGTGTATACACACTGCCCGATTCGTCGGGGATTGACGTCATGAACTGGGCGGGGAGTGTACACACGCCTGCCCAGTTCAGCTGTCAATCACCGCCGGAGCATGTGTACGGGCGGTCGGCCGACCGCCGTACACACAGCGACGTGCCATTATATCGGTAGATATATTGGCCGTCTGCTGTGCTGCGGGGCCGACGCGATACGTCTGTGAACGACGGAGTTCACAGACGTATCGGCCGTACACACTGGTTGACGGACCCGCGATATATCGTCCGTTCAAGAGAACGGCCAATATATCGGCCGGTGTGTACGGGCCTTTAGTCTTTATTGTACTCCTAAAGTACACCTCGGCTCAGCCTGCACCCTCCTTTCTGTTAGGTGGAATAGGACTACTGATTAAAAAAAAAATCATAAGATAACTTCTGTGGAGCAAGAGCTCCTTTCTGTGCTTACACCTCCTAACACAATGTTTCAAACTGGAAGGATAGGGGTGTGTGAACTGGGAGCAGCCAGCTGTGAATATTTTTTTGTTTTTATTTCATTGTGCCACCTCCGGTCTGCAGTCTTCACACCCCAGCTGTTTAAGATCTCCAGTGCCCCCTAGTGGATGAGAGAGAAAGTATTTTTCATGTGCAATATAATTTCATAGTAGACCTTAACCAGTGAATCATAAAACAGGTATACTGGAAAAGGTATGTAACACAACAGTAACAGCACTCCTGGTCAGAGTTGTCCACCCAGAGCAGTATGCATTTGGCTCAGTCTAACCTCTGTATTATATGCAACATATATCAAGAATAATATGTTTTATTCATATCATTCTTGATATATATGAGGAAAGTATGGTGTGCTACGAGTAAAACATTATTCTTGATATATGTCACATATAATACAGAAGTTGAAGATATTAGGGCATCAACACTAGTAGTCACTTCAGCTGTGACACTGGGAAGAACCTGAATAGATCATCATTAAACATTACTAAAATAAGAATTTACTTACCGATAATTCTATTTCTCGGAGTCCGTAGTGGATGCTGGGGTTCCTGAAAGGACCATGGGGAATAGCGGCTCCGCAGGAGACAGGGCACAAAAAAGTAAAGCTTTACTAGGTCAGGTGGTGTGCACTGGCTCCTCCCCCTATGACCCTCCTCCAGACTCCAGTTAGGTACTGTGCCCGGACGAGCATACACAATAAGGGAGGCATTTTGAATCCCGGGTAAGACTCATACCAGCCACACCAATCACACCGTACAACTTGTGATCTAAACCCAGTTAACAGTATGACAACAGAAAGGGCCTCTTAAAGATGGCTCCTTAACAATAACCCGAATTAGTTAACAATAACTATGTACAAGTATTGCAGATAATCCGCACTTGGGATGGGCGCCCAGCATCCACTACGGACTCCGAGAAATAGAATTATCGGTAAGTAAATTCTTATTTTCTCTATCGTCCTAAGTGGATGCTGGGGTTCCTGAAAGGACCATGGGGATTATACCAAAGCTCCCAAACGGGCGGGAGAGTGCGGATGACTCTGCAGCACCGAATGAGAGAACTCCAGGTCCTCCTTTGCCAGGGTATCAAATTTGTAAAATTTTACAAACGTGTTCTCCCCCGACCACGTAGCTGCTCGGCAGAGTTGTAATGCCGAGACCCCTCGGGCAGCCGCCCAAGATGAGCCCACCTTCCTTGTGGAGTGGGCTTTTACAGTTTTAGGCTGTGGCAGGCCTGCCACAGAATGTGCAAGTTGAATTGTGTTACAAATCCAACGAGCAATCGACTGCTTAGAAGCAGGTGCGCCCAACTTGTTGGGTGCATACAATATAAACAGCGAGTCAGATTTTCTGACTCCAGCCGTCCTTGCAATGTATATTTTTAAGGCTCTGACAACGTCCAACAACTTGGAGTCCTCCAAGTCGCTAGTGGCCGCAGGCACCACAATAGGTTGGTTCAGATGAAATGCTGATACCACTTTAGGGAGAAAATGCGGACGAGTTCGCAGTTCTGCCCTATCCGAATGGAAGATTAGATAAGGACTTTTATAAGATAAAGCCGCCAATTCAGATACTCTCCTGGCAGAGGCCAGGGCTAGTAACATAGTCACTTTCAATGTGAGATATTTCAAACCCACCTTTTTCAATGGTTCAAACCAATGGGATTTGAGGAAATCTAAAACTACATTTAGATCCCACGGTGCCACCGGAGGCACCACAGGAGGCTGTATATGCAGTACTCCCTTGACAAAAGTCTGGACCTCAGGGACAGAGGCCAATTCTTTTTGGAAGAATATTGACAGGGCCGAAATTTGAACCTTAATGGATCCCAATTTGAGACCCATAGATAATCCTGATTGCAGGAAATGTAGGAAACGACCCAGTTGGAATTCCTCCGTCGGAACCCTCCGATCCTCGCACCACGCTACATATTTTCGCCAAATGCGGTGATAATGTTTCACGGTGACTTCCTTCCGTGCCTTAATCAAGGTAGGAATGACTTCTTCTGGAATGCCTTTCCCTTTTAGGATCTGGCGTTCAACCGCCATGCCGTCAAACGCAGCCGCGGTAAGTCTTGAAAAAGACAGGGACCCTGCTGTAGCAGGTCCCTTCTCAGAGGTAGAGGCCACGGTTCGTCCGTGAGCATCTCTTGAAGTTCCGGATACCAAGTCCTTCTCGGCCAATCCGGAACCACTAGTATTGTTCTTACTCTTCTTTGCCGTATGATCTTCAATACCTTTGGTATGAGCGGCAGAGGAGGAAACACATACACTGACTGGTACACCCAAGGAGTTACCAGTGCGTCCACAGCTATTGCCTGTGGATCTCTTGACCTGGCGCAATATTTGTCCAGTTTCTTGTTGAGGCGAGACGCCATCATGTCTACAATTGGTCTTTCCCAACGGTCTATTAACATGTTGAAGACTTCTGGATGTAGACCCCACTCTCCCGGATGAAGATCGTGTCTGCTGAGGAAGTCTGCTTCCCAGTTGTCCACGCCCGGGATGAACACTGCTGACAGTGCTATCACGTGATTCTCCGCCCAGCGAAGAATCTTGGCAGCTTCTGCCATTGCACTCCTGCTTCTTGTGCCGCCCTGCCTGTTTACATGGGCGACCGCCGTGATGTTGTCCGACTGAATCAACACCGGCTTTCCTTGCAGGAGAAGTTCCGCCTGGCTTAGAGCATTGTAGATTGCTCTTAGTTCCAGAATGTTTATGTGAAGAGACTTTTCCAGACTCGTCCATACTCCCTGGAAGTTTCTTCCTTGTGTGACTGCTCCCCAGCCTCTCAGGCTGGCGTCCGTGGTCACCAGGATCCAATCCTGAATGCCGAATCTGCGGCCTTCTAATAGGTGAGCCTTCTGCAACCACCACAGAAGTGACACCCTTGTCTTTGGTGACAGGGTTATTCGCAGGTGCATCTGCAGATGCGACCCTGACCATTTGTCCAACAGATCCCTTTGGAATATTCTTGCATGGAATCTGCCGAATGGAATTGCTTCGTAAGAAGCCACCATTTTTCCCAGGACTCTTGTGCATTGATGTACTGACACTTTTCCTGGTTTTAGGAGGTTCCTGACCAGATCGGATAACTCCTTGGCTTTTTCCTCTGGAAGGAAAACCTTTTTCTGAACCGTGTCCAGAATCATTCCTAGGAACAGCAGACGAGTTGTCGGGATTAAATGGGATTTTGGAATATTCAGAATCCACCCGTGTTGTCTTAGCACCTCTTGAGATAGTGCTAAAGCTGTCTCCAGCTGTTCTCTGGACCTTGCCCTTATTAGGAGATCGTCCAAGTATGGGATAACTAATACGCCTTTTCTTCGAAGAAGAATCATCATCTCGGCCATTACCTTGGTAAAGACCCGAGGCGCCGTGGACAATCCGAACGGCAGCGTCTGAAACTGATAGTGACAGTTTTGAACAATGAACCTGAGGTACCCCTGGTGTGCGGGGTAAATCGGAACGTGTAGATACGCATCCTTGATGTCCAAGGATACCATAAAGTCCCCTTCTTCCAGGTTCGCTATCACTGCTCTGAGTGACTCCATCTTGAACTTGAACTTTTTTATGTAGAGGTTCAAGGACTTCAGATTTAGAATAGGCCTTACCGAGCCATCCGGCTTCGGTACCACAAATAGAGTGGAATAATACCCCTTTCCTTGTTGTAATAGGGGTACTTTGACTATCACCTGCTGAGCGTACAGCTTGTGAATGGCTTCCAACACCCTCTCCCTTTCGGAAGAGACGGTTGGTAAGGCAGACTTCAGGAAACGATGAGGAGGATCCGTCTCTAATTCCAACCTGTACCCCTGAGATATTATCTGCAGGATCCAGGGGTCTACCTGCGAGTGAGCCCACTGCGCGCTGTAATTTTTGAGACGGCCCCCCACTGTCCCCGAGTCCGCTTGAGAGGCCCCAGCGTCATGCTGAGGTTTTTGCAGGAGCCGGGGAGGGCTTCTGTTCCTGGGAAGGAGCTGCCTGTTGGTGTCTCTTCCCTCTTCCTCTGCCTCGTGGCAGGTACGACAAGCCCTTTGCTCTCTTATTTTTGTAGGAGCGAAAAGGCTGCGGTTGAAAGGTCGGTGCCTTTCTCTGTTGGGGAGTGACTTGAGGTAAAAAAGTGGATTTCCCGGCAGTAGCCGTGGCCACCAAGTCTGATAGACCAACTCCAAATAACTCCTCCCCTTTATACGGCAAAACCTCCATGTGACGTTTTGAATCCGCATCGCCTGTCCACTGTCGTGTCCATAAGGCTCTTCTGGCTGAAATGGACATAGCACTCACCCGAGATGCCAGTGTGCAAATATCCCTCTGTGCATCACGCATATAGATAAATGCATCCTTTATTTGTTCTAACGACAGTAAAACATTGTCCCTATCTAGGGTATCAATATTTTCAATCAGGGATTCTGACCAAACTACTCCAGCACTGCACATCCAGGCAGTTGCTATAGCTGGTCGTAGTATAACACCTGCATGTGTGTATATATTCTTTTGAATAACTTCCATCTTTCTATCTGATGGATCCTTAAGTGCGGCCGTCTCAGGAGAGGGTAACGCCACTTGTTTGGATAAGCGTGTGAGCGCCTTGTCCACCTTAGGGGGTGTTTCCCAGCGCGCCCTAACCTCTGGCGGGAAAGGGTATAATGCCAATAACTTTTTTGAAATTATCAACTTTTTATCAGGAGCAACCCACGCTTCATCACACACGTCATTTAATTCTTCTGATTCAGGAAAAACTGTTTGTAGTTTTTTCACACCATACATAATACCCTGTTTTACGGTATCTGTAGTATCAGCTAAATGTAACGTCTCCTTCATTGCCAAAATCATATAACGTGTGGCCCTACTGGAAAATACGTTTGAATTTCTACCGTCGTCACTGGAATCAGTGCCCGTGTCTGGGTCTGTGTCGACCGACTGAGGCAAAGGGCGTTTTACAGCCCCTGACGGTGTTTGAGGCGCCTGGACAGGCATTAATTGATTGTCCGGCCGCCTCATGTCCTCAACTGACTGTTTAAGGGAAGATAAACCATCACGTAATTCCACAAATAAAGGCATCCATTCTGGTGTCGACCCCCTGGGGGGTGACATCTGCATATTTGGCAATTGCTCCGCCTCCACACCAATATCGTCCTCATACATGTCGACACCACGTACCGACACACACCGCAAACTCACAGGGAATGCTCTAATGAAGACAGGACCCACTAGCCCTTTTGGGGAGACAGAGGGAGAGTCTGCCAGCACACACCACAAAGCGCTATATATACAAGGGATATCCTTATATTAAGTGCTCCCTTATAGCTGCTTTAATATATATATATATAGCCATTAATGTGCCCCCCCTCTCTGTTTTACCCTGTTTCTGTAGTGCAGTGCAGGGGAGAGACCTGGGAGCCGTTCTGACCAGCGGAGCTGTGACAGAAAATGGCGCCGTGTGCTGAGGAGATAGGCCCCGCCCCTTTTTCGGCGGGTTCTTCTCCCGCTATTTTTCCAGTCAGGCAGGGGTTAAATATCTCCATATAGCCCCTATGGGCTATATGTGAGGTATTTTTAGCCTTGTATAAGGTTTATATTTGCCTCTCAGAGCGCCCCCCCCCAGCGCTCTGCACCCTCAGTGACTGCCCAGTGAAGTGTGCTGAGAGGAAAATGGCGCACAGCTGCAGTGCTGTGCGCTACCTTATGAAGACTGAGGAGTCTTCAGCCGCCGGTTTCCGGACCTCTTCACGCTTCAGCATCTGCAAGGGGGTCGGCGGCGCGGCTCCGGGACCGGACTCCACGGCTGGGCCTGTGTTCGATCCCTCTGGAGCTAATGGTGTCCAGTAGCCAAGCAGCAAATCCACTCTGCATGCAGGTGAGTTTACTACTTTCCCCCTAAGTCCCACGTTGCAGTGATCCTGTTGCCAGCAGGACTCACTGTAAAGAAAAAAACCTAAACTAAACTTTCTCTAAGCAGCTCTTTAGGAGAGCCACCTAGATTGCACCCTTCTCGTTCGGGCACAAAATCTAACTGGAGTCTGGAGGAGGGTCATAGGGGGAGGAGCCAGTGCACACCACCTGACCTAGTAAAGCTTTACTTTTTTGTGCCCTGTCTCCTGCGGAGCCGCTATTCCCCATGGTCCTTTCAGGAACCCCAGCATCCACTTAGGACGATAGAGAAATACAATTTATACGCAGTGTTATAAATCAGTGCCAGAATCTGACTACTATTGTGTATACTGGTTACTTTAATTAACAGTAGTACTATCTGATCATTTGTACTTGAAGGGCACACATTAGATTGCCTCAGGAAACGTATCTAAGAAAGGCCGTGTACACATCTAAAGGACCAGCAATCCTGATAATGTTTGGGATGAATTCCCTTTGTCCTGAACTTTCGGAGATTGGTGGTACACAGAGATTTAATTAACAATGGAACGTTCTCTCTTTCTGTCCTTTAAACTGCACCGGGTTGCACAGTATATTTTCCTATTGGCCGTGCAGCATGGCTGACTAGAAGACATCGCATGCGATCCGCGGTAGCACTAAACGATATGCGCGATTTGACCTTCCAATATGACAAAGGCTTCTGTGCAGAGTCAATCCTGTATAAAAAATGCGTAACATGAACTGTTAGCAGGGGACGAGTATGTGTGACCAACAGCAAGGTGACAGCAAGTCAACACAGCGACGCCGGGATCCCGGCTTTTAGATTTGTACATGTGTGTGAAGTCTGAATCTATATACAAAGTTGTACAATGCAGCAGACCTAATTTTCTCATATGCCAAGTTCTGTTGGACTTCATCTGTGACTTAGTAAGTGTTTAAAATGAATTCCTCTGCAGTTAAGCCCAGCATCTTTAGAGCACTGTGAGTCGTGTTTCGTTGCATCTGCAATGCAAAATGAAAAGATGGTGCTCTAACAGCATTTGGAGTGGCTCAGTTGAGCATCTCGCACCATGTGGTATACTGATGCTAAGGGGTACATTTACTAAAGCTCCTGAAGTTGAAAAGTGGTGACGTTGCCCATAGCAACCATTCAGATTCTCTCATTTCTCTATTGCATCCAAGAAAATGATAGAGATTCTGACTGGTTGCTATGGGCATCATCACCACTTTTCATTTTTAGAAGCTGTAGTAGATTTACCTCTAAGAGTATGAGTACACATCTGTTCATCAAAGCAGCCCATATTCACTAAACTCCCCTATGGGTTAGGCAGGACATATGAACCCGCAAACCAAACAGCAGTTTAAAATAATATAAGGAACAAACCAGCAGTGTAATGTCTTTAAATAACAGTATGCATTTCTATGATTCAATCATTATTCTATTACTATCGATTGCAAATATATTGCTGGGGTTAATTACAAGAGATTCTTATTAAAGTTTGCAATAATATATGTTAATTTATAATATAGTCACATCACAATAGTGCACCATCCCCCAGAAGTGTTTTATTTTTCATCATCTTTTGTAAATTGTATTGCTATGAGTGACACTGGCTGGTATATGGCACAGATATGTGGCAAATGGAAAGACAGCCTGTACTGCAGTTATTACTGAATGTCACATTCAATAATGTACTTCATTACTGTACACTGTAATCATTATAATGTATTTAAGAAATATGACCAGATGATCTCCAAACTATCCACAGGCAGGGATCATAGGAGGCACATGTTTGAAATATCAGCCCATTAGACTGTGGCACACAGTACACCTTGAAAGGCTGTGAACACCACTGGGCCTTGGAAGGTAGAAACATGTGGGAAGTGGATGACAGAAAGAAGGGCAGTAAGTTATGCCCGCATCACACTCTGGGGTCACTAATAATGCTGACCAACTGAGTGACATATATAAAGAAAACAAAAATTATTCAGAAAATAAACTAAAAAGACTCTTGAGCGGAACCGAGCAAACTACACAGAATGTCTGAATGTTGAGCGTAACAAATCCAACTACACATCATGTCTGGTGTACGAGGACCCTATTTAGCAGGGAGATGTGCTCTAGGTTTAATATGCACTGACTCCTGTCATGCGATTTAGCTCCTAAAAGTGTTTTGTGCTCATTAGATGGCTGACATATATCCTATGTATTTACCGGGTGGTCTTCAGTATGCCGACTGACGGGATCCCGGCGCACAGTATACCGGCGCCGGGATCCAGACAGCCGGCATACCGACACTTATTGTCCCTCGTGGGGGTCCACGACCCCCCTGGAGGGAGAATAAAATAGTGTGGCGAGCTTAGCGCGCCACCGTGCCCGTAGCGTGGCGAGCGCAGCGAGCCCGCAAGGGGCTCATTTGCGCTCGCCACACTGTCGGTAAGCCAGCGGTCGGGCTCCCGGCGCCGGTATGCTGGTCGCCGGGAGCCCGACCGCCGGCATAAAGTAGTGAACCCGTATTTACCAAGTGAGTAAGACCTGCACTGTACAACGTCATGTGCATGAAGAGACGCTCCTACTACACATACCTTTTTTACTGTGAAGCAGGCTTTCCGGCCCTTTTTGTGTGTCTAAATTCGGCTGGTTTTGTTGGTTGTAGAAACGTAACAGACACTGTTGATTGCAGAAATGTTTAATTTCCCCACGCCAGTGAATGGTTTCCACCAATTTCCCCTGACGTTTGCAGGCGTGACATCGTGCTGCCTACAAAGAAATGGTAATGTTTCTTACAAAAATACGCAGATGGATAATCAGCATAGGTCTGACTAAACTCCGAAATTATTTAATGCCATCTAAAAAAAAAATTACATTCTTTAGCTATAGCAATGTTATGTAAATAGATCATCCCTTTCTTGCAAGTGGTACCATATATACTAGAGTATAAGTCGACCCGAATATAAGCCGAGGCACCTAATTTTACCACAAAAACCTGGGAAAACTTATTGACTCGAGTATAAGCCTGGTGTGGGAAATGCAGCTCTAGCCGTACACAAACCTCATAGTGCCAGATGTGCCCCACAGTGCCAGATACTTACCCTCCGTCGCTCCCGCGCTGTCTACTGAAGGAGGGACACTGAGAGCGCAGCTCTCCTGTGTCCCTCCTGTGTCTCCGGCGGCAGCGGCGTGTTAAAGGAAGCGCCGGTTCGTGCACTTCCTTTAACACACACACGCCACTGCCGCCGGAGATGCAGGAGGGACACAGGAGAGCCGCGCGCTGTGCTCTCCGTGTCCCTCCTAACGCTGACTCGAGTATAAGCCGAGGTGGCTTTTTCAGCACAAAAAAAAAGTGCTGAAAAAGTCGGCTTATACTCGAGTATATAGGGTAATTAACCTTTATATTAGACTATTAGAACCTGGTCCCTTTTAAATACACATTAAATTATCTAATCAGGTCCTCAACCCTATACACATGTGTAAAAAAGCGGTCAATCCCCCCCCATCCCCACCCCAAAATAAATAAATAAATCCACAAACACATTCCTTGCACTTAAGGCAATCACCAAAACAAATTAGTAATCCTGTCTATGTACCCACCATGTATACACGTCTCAGTGGGGCATATAAATCAAAACCTAATTCAAAATTGCAGACCCCACAACCATTAAAATAAAAAGAACAAAAAAAAACCGAAGGGATTGTATTCCTTCCTTGTGCACACATCTTAAGCATATACATTCCCTGTCGTTAAAAGTGCTTCTTGAAAACCCCAAAGTGAAGGCATCTCTTCTTAATTTGTGCTGTACCTTGAAGTACCACAGCAAATACTTGCTCTTGCACTCTTCACTGCAGAAATCCCAAGTGCTGCCATCCAGCTCTTCAGTGACAGCACGCTGACAGGTCTGAGAGCAGTATGTACAGGTTATGCAGCACAGACCAAGGTTCTTGGTAAAGTCCTGCTTGTATAACAGCACACAACCTGTACACAAAGTAAAAAGAAATACAATCTTTAATAAACTTACAGAAAATTTCTTATAACAGGACCAAAATAGTTAAGACTATAAAGTGATTTTGAACTTACAGCTAAATCCTATTCTCCAGTGGTCTATGTGGGGGTTGGGGCTGGGAGACCGGCACGAGGGATCCCGGAGGTCAGCATACCGACCCGGGCAGCACATCCCGTTTGCATGCTGTACAGTATATGCTAAAAGAGGTTTCTGCACACAGAATGGTATTCATAACAGATTCAGCAGAGCAATAGTAGCTAAAGGTTATGGCCCCAGCAGCTACAAACCTCATCACATCCAACTGGGTAAAACATGTGGGGGATAAGAGTGGAGAAACAATTGAAAGAAACTCGAAAAGCTATAGAACCACAATCTCAACTGTCAAGTACATGCAATGTCCCAAGTCCAGGCATCACTGAGGCCAACAGTAGATCTCTAAGAAGTCCCAAAAAATTAATCAGACCAATAATTTGGGACACTACTGCCCCTGAAAAATCCTGCCTCCCAGTTCTGTAGAGATGCATCCACCTAGGAAATTGCAGTGACCTCTAAGACAATTAAAGACAGAAATAAACATCCCTTAAAGCAGTGGTTTCCAAACTTTTTTGAATCACGGCACCCTAGAGTATCAGAATTTTTTGCATGGCACCCCTAAGCCAATAGTTTCTTATTGAAAAATGTAGAAAGAAATATTAAAATTATGTAAATAGTCTTTATAGGTCATCCTTAGGGTAACTTCTGTGGTCAGGGACAAGATTTGCTTCTGATTGTCAATATATTTTATGATTGGCAGCCATTAATACTGGTTTTGCTTTTTACATTGACCATGCAGAATTTGAATTGGTTCTGGACCACCAACCCGAGGCACCCCTGCAAGTGTCCTGAGGCACCCCAGGGTGCCACGGCACACAGTTTGGGAACCACTGCCTTAAAGCAATGGTGACAGTACCATCAAAGTATTCAGCCCTTGGTAGTGACAACTTATCACGTTAAATCAGGAAAGTTCTACCCAACATTAGGTGATCAGACTTCATCTACCACCACAGGGAGGCAATTTATCGCCCCAGAAGACAGATGGTGCTGAAAAGCTGCACTTTCCACCTGTTTAATGAACACATCACAGCACTCTGTAGTGAGCTCAAAATAAGATTTTAAACCTACCAGTAAATCTTTTTCTCCTAGTCCGTAGAGGATGCTGGGGACTCCGTTAGGACCATGGGGTATAGACGGCTCCGCAGGAGACATGGGCACTGTAAGACTTTAGAATGGGTGTGCACTGGCTCCTCCCTCTATGCCCCTCCTCCAGACCTCAGTTAGGACTGTGCCCAGAGGAGACGGACAGTACGAGGAAAGGATTTTTGTTAATCTAAGGGCGAGATACATACCAGCCCACACCATACATACCGTACAACATGGTATATAATAAACCAGTTAACAGCATGAACAAAACAGTTACAGCCAGAGACTGAACACAACTGTAACATAACCCTTATGTATGCAAAAACTATATACAAGCCTTGCAGAATTTCTCCGCACTGGGACGGGCGCCCAGCATCCTCTACGGACTAGGAGAAAAAGATTTACCGGTAGGTTTAAAAATAGGATTTTGGTACTTACCAGGTAAATCCTTTTCTTTGAATCCATAGGGGGCACTGGAGTACTCTTGGGGATATGGACGGTGTTAGCAAGGACTGGGCACTGAATATTCAAATTTCAGTAACTCTCCTCCCCTCCATACTCCCCGAATACCTCAGTGTTTTTTCCTGAGGCGAACAGGATAGAGAGGATGAACAATGGAGAATTCCCTATAATATTATAACATAACGGACAACAATAAAGTTGACACACAACGTAACTGACAACTAACCAGTTGACACCATAACCGATAAATCGGTGAGAATGTGTTACCATAAGATCCCCTGAACTTACCACAACCAGGTAAAACTGCTCTGGGTGGGCGTCCAGTGCCCCCTATGGATTCAAAGAAAAGGATTAACCTGGTAAGTACCAAAATCCTATTTTCTTTTTCATCCACTAGGGGTCACTGGAGTACACTTGGGACGTACCAAAGCTTCCCTCGTGGGCGGGAGAGCTGTTTGGCACCTGTAACACTAGGCGGCCAAAGCTAGATGCCGCAAACGTATTAACTTGTAAAAGCGCACAAACGTGTGCACTGATGACTATGTAGCCGCACGGCAATTCTGCGTCATAGAAACCCCACGACCAGCTGCCCCTGAAATTTCCACAGAACGTGTGGAAAGAGCTGTTACTGATGTAGGCGGCTGTAACCTAGCATGAAGGTAAGCCTGACGTATGGTCAGTATAATCCATCTGGATAAGGTCTGCTTAGAAGCTGGCCAACCCATTTTGGCAGCATCATAGAGAACAATGTATCCGTCTTACAAACTGTAGACGTTCGGGATACATAAACGCGTAATGCGCGTACCACATCCAAAGTTCCAGACTGTCATGTTAACACAGGAACTACTATTGGTTGATTGATGTGAACATATGACACAACCTTTTGCCAGAAAGCGGGATTCGTACGAAGCTCCGCTCTGTCATCATGAAACCCTACAAACAATGGCTTGCATGCCAATGCACCCAAATCTGAAACACGCCTTGCCGAAGCGAAGGCTAGGAGAAAAAATCGTTTTCCAAGTGAGAAACTTAACATCCACTTGATGTAAGGGTTCAAAGTCTGAAGCTGTACAAAATCTAAAACCAGATTCAAGTCCCATGGCGCTGTAGGTGGAATGAATGGAGGCTGTACTCTGAGAACACCTTGCAGAAAAGGTGTGTGAGACGGCAATAGAGCCAATATTCTTTGAAAGTAAATTGACAAAGCAGATACCTGCACCTTTAGTGTAGATAAACGCAGTCCTCCATCTAACCCCGTTTGTAGAAATAACAAAAGACGGGATAACTTGAAAGATTATGTCGGAAACTTCCGAGCTTCACACCAACCTATATAGGCACGCCAAATCCTGTAATAATGAGCTGTCGTAACTGGATTTCTAGCACATAACATGGTTGTTATAACAGATAGTGGAATGCCCTCTCTTCTTAAGAGGGTGGTCTCAACAGCCACCCCTTCAAACGCATCCGCGCTAAATCTGGGTAAAGGAATGGACCCTGTCGTAACAGGTCCGGACGTAGCGGAAGCGGCCAAAGATCGTCTGCGAGTAAGCAACAGAGAGGGCAGCGGAAACGGTGGAAACAGACACCCGAGGCTGTACGGCCACGCAATCGTGAGAGCATCCACTGCCACTGCCTTTGGATCTCGCGTTCTGGACACATACTGGCTTTTGGTGATTGTGGCGAGATGTCATCAGGTCCACTTGAGGTTAACCCCACCTCTGGACCAACATGTGAAACACTTCTGGATTTAATGCCCATTCTCCTGGATGAAAATCCCGATGGCTGAGATCCTCCGCCTCCCAGTTGTCCATTCTCGTAATGAACACTACCTCCAATATCACTTGGTGATGTTCGGCCCAATTGAGGATTCGAGCTACTTCCCGCATTGCCATGCGGCTTCTCTTTCCCCTTTGTTTATTGATGTACGCGACCGCCGTTGCGTTGTCTGACTGCACTTGGACCGTCTGAGACCGCAGCAAGTGCACTACTTGTCGTAGCACATTGTAAATTGGTCGGAGTTCTAGGACATTTATAGACAGCAATCTGTCGTGATCCTCCCAGAGACCCTGGAGCTGACAATTTTGAACTACAGCTCCCCAACCTCTGAGACTCGCGTTTGTGATTAGAACTATCCAATTCCAGACGCCTAACCGATTTCCTGCGGTTAGATTGTGTACTTGGAGCCACCAGAGTACAGAAACTGGAGCTGATAATTTTGAACCACAGCTCCCCAACCTCTGAGACTCACGTCCGTCGTTAGAATTATCCAATTCCAGGCGTCGAACCGTTTCCCTGCGGTTAGATTGTGTACTTTGAGCCACCAGAGTAGAGATACTCTGGCCCGTGGAGACAACCTCACCCTCTAGTGAATCTGCAGATGCAAGGCCGACCACTGTGCGAGCCCATGCAGTTGAAAAGGAAGTGAGTGAAATCTTCCGAACAGAAGCGCTTTCAAAGCCGCCACTATTGTGCCTAACAGGCGAATGCACAAACATACCGAGGCTTGAGCACTAATCGTACCAGATGAAGAATAGTCTGTACTTTCTGTTCTGGTAGACAAATTCCTCGATCTACCGTATCGAGAATCATTCCTAGGAAATGAAGTCGTTGAGACGGAATCCGATGTGAGTTCTTGAAGATGACAAACCAACCGTGCTGAACCAGCACATTGTACCTTAGCAACGCATGTTGAAGGCTCATTTGGTTGAGACGGAGCTTTGATGAGCAAATCGTCTAAGTACGGAACTATTATCACTTACAGGAATATGAGATGAGCCATCAAAACATACATCACTTTGGTGAATACCCTAAGCGCTGACGAGAGGGCAAACGGTAGAGCCTGAAACTGATAATGGATCTGCCGTATTGCAAACGCAAGAACCTCTGATGAGGTGACCAAATCGGAATGTGTAAGTACGCATCCTCGAGATCCAGCGCAATCATGAATTCCTGTGGCTCTAAACCTGCAAGTACTGTCCGCAGAGATTCCATCTTGAATCTGTAGCAAGTATGCAATATTGGCCTGACCAAGCCATCCGGCCTTGGTACCACAACAGACTGGAATAATAACCGTGACCGTGTTGGTGTACAGGGACCGGAATCAAAACTGCTGACTCCAGCAGAGAGTCTGTCGAACTCTTATCTTTTAACACTAAATTGCGGATCCACCCATCTGTGGATATCTGCAACCATGCCAAATGAAACGTCTGAAGGCGTGCTCCCACAACTGGAGAACCGAGATGGGCTGGGAGCCCGTCATGCCACTGGCTTGCCGGTGACCTTAGCGTCCGGACTACTGGCGTTTGTTTGTTGAAAACCACGTCCTCGACCTCGCCTACCAGGCGTGGCTGTTTGTCTACCACGGCCTCGAAAGGGCTGAGGTCTAAAGGATTCGAACGCTGGTCCAGAGTATCCCGTGAAAAATACCTTTGTCCAAATCAGGACCAAACAACCTTCGCATACAGTAATGCTTCTCTCGACCTTTGCCTCCGCCTGCTAAGGATGCAGTTAGAGCGCTTGTCGTGCCACAACGAGTAACGCTGAAAAGCGAGAACTGACTAGGCAGACGTCCGTAGAAGCTGTACATAGATAATCAGCAGCTTCGCAGATTTGATCAGCGAGAAGCATAACGCGGACGTTTTGTAGGGCGAACCTGAGTCCTGTTATCCAGACAAGCAACGCCATAGTTACCCAAATGCCAACCAAACACGGTCGAAGCAACACCCCTGCTGCTGTATACAGCGACTGTAGCATAGCTCCCACGGAGATGTCACTGACTGTGGAAACGGGTAACTAGACTGAAATCGACGAGGTTTAGAAACCTGTGTATCAGGATCCTATTAACATCTTATTTAGAGATTCCACGCTGGAGATCTGTGGCCTAGTAAAGACCACCTTATAAATTGTCAGAGCCTCTTCAGTCCCTGTAAACTTCAGAGACTGACGCACCCACACTATCTGACTGTTGGTCTATTCACCCTTCTCACATTCATCTTGCGCAGTTAGGCCTGGCATAGAATCGTCAGGATTGCAACATAGCAGAAACTGGGAATTTATAAGGCAAATGAAAACTATCTTTGCAAAATAGGAGATGAAATGGGAGTATAACATATACTGTGCATGTGGTAGAACTCACCAGGAACCCACTGGTACAGTGCAGTGAAACAACTTTTCCGTCTTTGCTGGTGACTGACTTATTATGTAACCAGACAAATAAATAGACAAAGACAAACCAATTCCACCTCAGTAAAATTGCGAAAAGTGTATATGGTCAAAGTGCAGTGCACATGGCCAGACCATAAGAAACCTGATCCAAAAATTCCTACCAACACCCCTGCGCCATCCGGTGGAGCAGTGTTGTAGGACAGGAACGTTCTGGAAAAGAAACAGAAAGTATGATTAAAATGGCCTCCAGCCATGTGCTTATAGTCAAAGAACATATAGCATATTTCGTTACATGACATATATATATATATATATATATATACATACACACATATATATATATATATATATACACACACACACATACATACAGTGTTTTGTATACATTTTCTATGGTATAACACTGTCTATGGTATAACAAGTGCTACACGAATGCATATAAAACACAATGCAGCCCCTTCTTTAGCCTAGGCCGTCTATTGCTGCTGCTGTGGCATAATCTCACCTCTCACTCCCCCCCCCCCCCCCCCCCCCCTGCAGCTGCGCTACATGTAATAGGGACAGGGAAACTCCTGACTGCCCAGCATGAGCCCACTAGTTACTAGAGGGCTGTTTTACAGGGACAGACCGCAGCAGCAGTGTGCACTGTCCGCGGTCTGAGTGATCAGAGGCGCCGGCATCTCCCCCCCCCCTGCTACCATTAGCGTGTGCAGGGAGCGCTGGCAGTGCTGAGCTGCCGGCCGTTATTGAGACAGACCGCGGCAGCAGTGAACGCTGTCCGCGGTCTGAGCAGTTACCTTCCCCATAGCCTCCGGCCGTTACAGGAACAGACCGCGGCAGCACTGAACGCTGTCCGCGGTCTGATTGCATTACAGGCAGGAAGCGCTGAGAACGGCGCTTGCAGCGGCCGTCCAGCGCGTTCCTCGGAGCGGCGGCCGGGAATAGGGGAGCGGCGGCGGGGAGCTGAAAACAGCGGTGGCGGGGACGGAGCAGCGGGATGCCTGGGGCGACGCACAGAGCAGTCCCCCCACACGGCGGGGCGGCAGCGTGAGCTGACCGCCCCGGTCAAATACCTTGGTTCCTGTGCTCTGACGGGGCTTCTACAGCAAGCTCCGTTCTGCAGCCTCAGCTGAAGGTAGCTGATGTACTTGGGCTCTGACGGGGCTTCTTCCAGTAAGCTCCGTTCAGTCCTTTCTGCAGCCTCAGCTGTTGTTAGCTGAGCTGCTTGTGGCTGTGAGGGGGCTCCTTTGTGAGGCCCGACACGCCAAGAGCTGCACGCAGCAGCTTCTGTAATCCTGGACCCATAGCTTTTGTGGAAGCTGGGAAAGGATTGTAATGTAGAAAAAATAAAAACAAAAATGTTTAAAAGTAAAAAATGTATGTCCCCCTCTGGAGGTCCACACTTGTGCTTCCTGTCCATGTGAGCACCGAAAAAACACTGAGGTATTCGGGGAGTATGGAGGGGAGGAGAGTTACTGAAATTTGAATATTCAGTGCCCAGTCCATATCCCCAAGAGTACTCCAGTGACCCCTAGTGGATGAAAAAGAAATCTTATTTTCTCCTACATCCTAGAGGATGCTGGGGACTCCTTAAGGACCATGGGGATTATACCAAAGCTCCAGACCGGGCGGGAGAGTACGGATGACTCTGCAGCACCGATTGAGCAAACATGAGGTCCTCATCAGCCAGGGTATCAAACTTGTAGAATTTTGCAAAAGTGTTTGAACCCGAGCAAGTAGCTGCTCGGCAAAGCTTTAATGCCGAGACGCCTCGGGCAGTCACCCAAGAAGAGCCCACCTTCCTAGTGGAATGGGTCTTAACCGAATTTGGAACCGCAGTCCAGCCGTAGAATGAGCCTGCTGAATCGTGTTACAGATCCAGCGAGCAATAGTCTGCTTATAGGCAGGAGCGCCAACTTTGTTGGCCGCATACCAGACAAACAGTGCTTCTGTTATCCTAACCCTAGCCGTTCTGGCCACAAATCTTGAAGGCCCTGACTACATCAAGGGACTTGGAACCCTCCAAAGCACCCGTAGCCACAGGCACCACAATAGGTTGGTTCATATGCAATGACGAAACCACCTTAGGCAGAAAATGAGGACGAGTCCACAACACTGTTCGATCCGCATGGAAAATCAGATAGGGGCTCTTGTGAGACAAAGCCGCCAATTCGGACACTCGCCTTGCAGATACCAAGGCCAATAACACGACCACTTTCCAAGTGAGAAACTTCAATTCAACCGTTTGAAGAGGTTCAAACCAGTGTGATTTAAGGAACTGTAACACCACGTTAAGGTTCCACGGTGCCACCGGAGGCACAAAAGGAGGTTGGATGTGCAACACTCCCTTTACAAAAGTCTGGACTTCTGGGAGAGAAGCCAATTCCTTCAGAAAGAATATACACTGCTCAAAAAAATAAAGGGAACACTAAAATAACACATCCTAGATCTGAATGAATGAAATATTCTTATTAAATACTTTGTTCTTTACATAGTTGAATGTTCTGACAACAAAATCACACAAAAATTATCAATGGAAATCAAATTTATTAACCCATGGAGGTCTGGATTTGGAGTCACCCTCAATATTAAAGTGGAAAAACACACTACATGCTGATCCAACTTTGATGTAATGTCCTTAAAACAAGTCAAAATGAGGCTCAGTAGTGTGTGTGGCCTCCACGTGCCTGTATGACCTCCCTACAACCCACACAAGTGGCTCAGGTAGTGCAGCTCATCCAGGATGGCACATCAATGCGAGCTGTGGCAAGGTGGTTTGCTGTGTCTGTCAGCGTAGTGTCCAGAGCATAGAGGCGCTACCAGGAGACAGGCCAGTACATCAGGAGATGTGGAGGAGGCCGTAGGAAGGCAACAACCCAGCAGCAGGACCGCTACCTCCACCTTTGTGCAAGGAGGAACAGGAGGAGCACTGCCAGAGCCCTGAAAAATGACCTCCAGCAAGCACAAATGTGCATGTGTCTACTCAAATGATCAGAGTCTACTCAAATGATCAGAAACAGACTCCATGAGGGTGGTATGAGGGCCCGACGTCCACAGGTGGGGGTTGTGCTTACAGCCCAACACCGTGCAGGATGTTTGGCATTTGCCAGAGAACACCAAGATTGGCAAATTCGCCACTGGCGCCCTGTGCTCTTCACAGATGAAAGCAGGTTCTCACTGAGAAGATGTGACAGACGTGACAGAGTCTGGAGATGTCAAGGAGAACGTTCTGCTGCCTGCAACATCCTCCAGTATGACCGGTTTGGCAGTGGGTCAGTAATGGTGTGGGGTGGCATTTCTTTGGGGGGCCGCACAGCCCTCCATGTGCTCGCCAGAAGTAGCCTGACTGCCATTAGGTACCGAGATGAGATCCTCAGACCCCTTGTAAGACCATATGCTGGTGCGGTTGGCTCTGGGTTCCTCCTAATGCAAGACAATGCTAGACCTCATGTGGCTGGAGTGTGTCAGCAGTTCCTGCAAGACGAAGGCATTGATGCTATGGACTGGCCCGCCCGTTCCCCAGACCTGAATCCAATTGAGCACATCTGGGACATCATGTCTCGCTCCATCCACCAATGCCACGTTGCACCACAGACTGTCCAGGAGTTGACGGATGCTTTAGTCCAGGTCTGGGAGGAGATCCCTCAGGAGACCATCCACCACCTCATCAGGAGCATGCCCAGGTGTTGTAGGGAGGTCATACAGGCACGAGGAGGCCACAGACACTACTGAGCCTCATTTTGACTTGTTTTAAGGAAATTACATCAAAGTTGGAGCAGCCTGTAGTGTGTTTTTCCACTTTAATTTTGAGGGTGACTCCATATCCAGACCTCCATGGGTTAATAAATTTGATTTCCATTGATCATTTGTGTGTGATTTTGTTGTCAGCACATTCAACTACGTAAAGAACAAAGTATTTAATAAGAATATTTCATTCATTCAGATCTAGGATGTGTTATTTTAGTGTTCCCTTTATTTTTTTGAGCAGTGTAGATAAGGCCGAAATCTGCACCTAAATGGAGCCTAACTTCAGGCCCATATCCACACCTGATAGTGTTTCAACGTTACCTCCTTCCTAGCTTTAATTAGAGTAGGGATGACTTCACCTGGAATACCTTTCCTAGCTAGGATTTGGTGTTCAACCGCCATGCCGTCAAACGTAACCACGGTAAGTCTTGGAACACACAGGGCCCCTGTAGTAACAGGTCCTCCCTGAGAGGAAGAGGTCACGGATCTTCTGATGGCATTTCCTGAAGATCTGAATACCAGGCCCTTCGAGGCCAATCTGGAACAATGAGTATTGTTTGCACTCTTGTTCATCTTATGATTCTCAATACTTTTGAGATGAGTGGAAGTGGAGGGAACACATAGACCGACTGAAACACCCACGGTGTCACCAGAGCGTCCACTGCCACTGCCTGGGGTTCCCTTGACCTGGAACAATACGTCCAAAGCTTTCTGTTGAAGCGTGACGCCATCATGTCTATTTGAGGAAGTCCCTAACGACTTGTCACCTCTGCAAAGACTTCTTGATGAAGTCCCCACTCTCCTGGATGGAGATCGTGTCTGCTGAGGAAGTCTGCTTCCCAGCTGTCTACTCCCGGAATGAAGACCGCTGACAGAGCGCTTACATGATTTTCCGCCCAGCGAAGAATCCTGGTGGCTGCTGCCATTGCTGCTCTGCTTCTTGTCCCGCCGTGGCGGTTTACATGCGCCACAGCTGTGATGTTGTCCGACTGTATCAGAACAGGTAGGTTGTGAAGAAGATTCTCCGCCTGTCGCAGGCCGTTGTATATGGCCCTTAATTCCAACACCTTGATGTGTAGACAAGCCTCCTGGCTTAACCATATTCCCTGAAAATTTTTTCCTTGTGTGACTGCTCCCCATCCTCGGAGGCTCGCGTCCGTGGTCACAAGAACCAAATCTTGAATGTCGAACCTGCGATCCTCTAGAAGGCGAGTACTCTGGAGCCACCACAGGAGAGAGACCCTGGCCCTGGGGGACAGGGTTATCTTCCGATGCATCTGCAGATGGGACCCTGACCACTTGTCCAGAAGGTCCCACTGAAAAGTCCTTGCATGGAACCTGCCGAATGGAATGGCCTCGTAGGCCGCCACCATCTTTCCCAATACTCGAGTGCAATGATGAACGGACACTCTTTTTGGTTTTAACAGGTCCTTGACCATGTTCTGGAGTTCCTGGGCTTTTTCCATTGGGAGAAAAACCCTTTGTTCTTCCGTGTCCAGAATCATGCCCAAAAATGACAGTCGAGTTGTCGGAACCAACTGCGACTTTGGTAGATTTAGAATCCAGCCGTGCTGTTGTAGTACTCTCAGGGAGAGAAACACGCTTTTTAGTAACTGATCTCTTGATCTTGCCTTTATCAGGAGATCGTCCAAGTATGGGATAATTGTGACGTCTTGCTTGCGCAGGAGCACCATCATTTCCGCCATTACCTTGGTGAAAATCCTCGGGGCCGTGGAAAGCCCAAACGGCAACTTCTGAAACTGGAAAAGACAATCCTGTACAGCGAAAACTCAGGTACGCCTGATGAGGAGGATATATGGGAACATGAAGGTATGCATCCTTTATGTCTAGAGACACCATAAAATCCCCCCCTTCCAGGCTGGAGATCTCTGCCCCGAGAGATTCCATCCTGAATTTGAACCTCCTCAAATATAGGTTTAGGGATTTTAGATTCAAAATTGGTCTGACCGAGCCATCCGGCTTCGGGATCACAAATAGTGTTGAATAAAACCCTTTCCCCTGTTGCACTAGGGGAACCTTGATAATCACTTGCTGTTGACACAGCTTTAGTATGGCAGCCAAAACTATTTCCCTCTCTGGGGAAGATGTTGGCAAGGCAGATTTGAAAAATCGGTGTGGAGGCACATCTTCGAACTCCAGTTTGTAGATTTGGGATACAATTTTGACCACCCAAGGATCCAAATCAGACTGAACCCAAACTTGGCTGAAGATTCGAAGACGTGCCCCTACTGGTGCGGACTCCCGTAGCGGAGCCCCAGCGTCAAGCGGTGGATTTGGTAGAGGCCGGGGAGAATTTTGTTCCTGTGAACTAGCCGTAGCCGGTGTTCTTTTCCCTCTACCTCTTCCTCTGGCGAGGAAAGAAGAGCCACGCCCCCTTTTGTACTTATGCGACCGAAAAGACTGCATCTGGTAATTAGGTGTTTTCTTTTGCTGTGGGGGAACGTAAGGCAAAAAATAAGATTTTACTTACCGGTAAATCTAATTCTCGTAGTCCATAGTGGATGCTGGGAACTCCGTAAGGACCATGGGGAATAGACGGGCTCCGCAGGAGACTGGGCACTTTAAGAAAGAATTAGGAATACTGGTGTGCACTGGCTCCTCCCTCTATGGCCCTCCTCCAGACCTCAGTTAAGGAAACTGTGCTCGGAAGAGCTGACAGTACAATGAAAGGATTTTGGAATCCAGGGTAAGACTCAGACCAGCCACACCAATCACACCGTATAACTCGTGATAAACATACCCAGTTAACAGTATGAACAACAACAGAGCATCAGATAACCCTGATGCAACCATAACATAACCCTTATTTAAGCAATAACTATATACAAGTATTGCAGAAGAAGTCCGCACTTGGGACGGGCGCCCAGCATCCACTACAGACTACGAGAAATAGATTTACCGGTAAGTAAAATCTTATTTTCTCTAACGTCCTAGTGGATGCTGGGGACTCCGTAAGGACCATGGGGATTATACCAAACCTCCCAAACGGGCGGGAGAGTGAGGATGACTCTGCAGCACCGAATGAGCAAACACAAGGTCCTCCTCAGCCAGGGTATCAAACTTGTAGAATTTTGCAAAAGTGTTTGAACCCGACCAAGTAGCTGCTCGGCAAAGCTGTAATGCCGAGACCCCTCGGGCAGCCGCCCAAGAAGAGCCCACCTTCCTTGTGGAATGGGCTTTTACTGATTTTGGAGGCGGCAATCCAGCCGCAGAATGAGCCTGCTGAATCGTGTTACAGATCCAGCGAGCAATAGTCTGCTTTGAAGCAGGAGCACCCAGCTTGTTGGATGCATACAGGATAAACAATGAGTCAGTTTTCCTGACTCCAGCTGTTCTGGCTACATAAATCTTCAAAGCCCTGACTACATCTAGTAACTTGGAATCCTCCAAGTCACGAGTAGCCGCAGGCACCACAATAGGTTGGTTCAAATGAAAAGATGACACCACCTTCGGCAGAAATTGCGGACGAGTCCGTAATTCTGCCCTGTCCATATGGAAAACCAGATAGGGGCTTTTACATGACAAAGCCGCCAATTCTGACACCCGCCTAGCCGAAGCTAAGGCCAATAGCATGACCACCTTCCACGTGAGATATTTTAACTCCACGGTCTTAAGTGGCTCAAACCAGTAAGATTTCAGGAAACTCAACACCACGTTAAGATCCCAAGGTGCCACTGGTGGCACAAAAGGGGGCTGAATATGCAGCACTCCCTTTACAAACGTCTGAACTTCAGGAAGAGAAGCCAGTTCCCTTTGAAAGAAAATGGATAGGGCCGAAATCTGGACCTTAATGGACCCTAATTTTAAGCCCATAGTCACTCCCGACTGTAGGAAGTGAAGGAAACGGCCCAGCTGGAATTCCTCTGTAGGGGCCTTCCTGGCCTCACACCAAGCAACATATTTTCGCCATATACGGTGATAATGTTTTGCTGTCATGTCCTTCCTAGCCTTTACCAGCGTAGGAATAACCTCATCCGGAATGCCTTTCTCCGCTAGGATCCGGCGTTCAACCGCCATGCCGTCAAACGCAGCCGCGGTAAGTCTTGGAACCGACAGGGCCCCTGTTGCAACAGATCCTGTCTGAGAGGCAGAGGCCATGGGTCCTCTGTGAGCATTTCTTGCAGTTCCGGATACCAAGTCCTTCTTGGCCAATCCGGAACAATGAGTATTGTTCTCACTCCTCTTTCTTACGATTCTCAGCACCTTGGGAATGAGAGGAAGAGGAGGAAACACATAAACCGACTGGAACACCCACGGTGTCACTAGTGCGTCCACAGCTATCGCCTGAGGGTCTCTTGACCTAGCGCAATACCTTTGTAGCTTTTTGTTGAGGCGGGATGCCATCATGTCCACCTGTGGCAGTTCCCATCGATTTGTAATCTGTGTGAAGACTTCTTGATGAAGTCCCCACTCTCCCGGGTGGAGGTCGTGCCTGCTGAGGAAGTCTGCTTCCCAGTTGTCCACTCCCAGAATGAACACTGCTGACAGTGCTTGCACGTGATTCTCCGCCCAGCGAAGAATTCTGGTGGCTTCTGCCATCACCACCGTGCTTCTTGTGCCGCCCTGGCGGTTTACATGAGCCACTGCGGTGATGTTGTCTGACTGAATCAGCACCGGTTGGTCGCGAAGCAGAGGCTCCGCTTGACTCAAGGCGTTGTAAACGGCCCTTAGTTCCAGGATATTGATGTGCATTCAAGTCTCCTGACTTGACCACAGCCCCTGGAAATTTCTTCCCTGAGTGACTGTCCCCCACCCTCGGAGGCTTGCATCCGTGGTCACTAGGACCCAGTCCTGAATGCCGAATCTGCGGCCCTCGAGAAGGTGAGAACTCTGCGGCCACCACAGACGAGACACCCTGGCCCTGGGGGATAGGGTGATCAGCCGATGCATCTGTAGATGCGATCCGGACCACTTGTCCAACAGATCCCATTGAAAAGGTCCTCGCATGGAACCTGCCGAAGGGAATGGCCTCGTATGACGCCACCATCTTTCCCAGGACTCTCGTGCAGTGATGCACCGACACCTGTTTTGGTTTTAAGAAGTCTCTGACCAGTGTCATGAGTTCCTGAGCCTTCTCCGTCGGGAGAAAAACCTTCTTCTGGTCTGTGTCCAGAATCATGCCCAGGAAGGGCAGACGCGTCGTTGGAATCAGCTGCGACCTTGGAATACTCAGAATCCAGCCGTGCTGTTGTAACACTTCCCGAGAGCATGCTACACTAATCAGCAACTGCTCTCTGGACCTCGCCTTCATGAGGAGATCGTCCAAGTATGGGAAAATTGTGACTCCTTGCTTTCGCAGGAGCACCATCATTACTGCCATTACCTTGGTAAATATTCTCGGTGCCGTGGACAGACCAAACGGCAACGTCTGGAATTGGTAATGACAATCCTGTACCACAAATCTGAGGTACTCCTGATGAGGTGGATAAACGGGGACACGAAGGTAAGCATCCTTTATGTCCAGAGACACCATAAAGTCCCCCTCCCTTGCGATGACCGCTCTGAGCGATTCCATCTTGAACTTGAACTTTTCAAGTATATGTTCAGGGATATTAAATTCAATATGGGTCTGACCGAACCATCTGGTTTCGGGACTACAACATGGTCGAATAATAACCCCCTCCTTGTTGAAGGAGGGGAACCTTGACCACCACCTGTTGAAGATACAATTTGTGAATTGCAGTTAACCCTGTTTCCCTCTCGGGGGGGAAGAATCCGGCAGGGCCGTCAGTGAGGAGGCATCTTCTCAAAGTCCAGCTTGTATCCCTGAGACACAATATCTATTGCCCAGGGATCTAACAGGGAGTGAACACACTTGTGGCTGCACTTACGAAAGTGTGCCCCCACCGGGCCTAGCTCCGCCTGTGGAGCCCCAGCGACATGCGGTGGATTTTCGTAGAGACCGGGGAGGACCTCTGTTCCTGGGAACTAGCTGTGTTGTGCAGCTGGTTTCCTCTGCCCCAGCCTCTGGCAAGAAAGGACGCACCTCAGACTTTGTTTCTTTGTTCGAAAGGCTGCATTTGATAATGACGTGCTTTCCTAGGCTGTGCAGGAATATACGGCAAAATATCAGAATTACCAGCTATAGCTGTGGAGACCAGGTCCGAGAACCCTTCTCCACACAATCCTCAGCCTTCCATATGCCACTTAAGTTGGCATCATCTGTCCATTGCATATTCTACAGGATACATCAAGCAGAAATAGACATAGCTTTGCCTCTAGGACCCAGTATACTCATGTCTCCTTGGGCATGTTTTATGATATATATATCTCTTAAGACAGCATCTTTAATATATACATATATATCTCTATATATACATACATATACATAAATATATATATATATATATATATATATATATATATACACACATACACATACATACATATATATGCATATATATACACATACACACATCCTAGGGTCTCAATTTCTGCTGATAAGGTACCTGTCCACGCCGCCACAGCGCTATAAACCCATGCCGACACAATCGCCGGTCTGAGTAGTGTACCAAAATGTGCACGCTATCTGCAGGATCCCTGAGAATAGCTAGGGCTACCTTTTGGGCAAACGTGACACCCTAGGGGAAGATTCCCATCACATCCTGGCCCTAGTGGGGAAAGGATACTGCCTGAGAATTCTTTGTGGGAAGCTGCAGTCTCTTGTCTGGAGATTCACGCTCTTTTTCCTCAGGAGAGGGGGGAAATTTACCTCAGCTTTCTTCCCCTTAAAATGTGTCAGGGACAGATGAGTCATCAGTGATATGCAAATCATCTTTATTACAATAATCATATATTGAATACTTTTCTGCCATTTTGGCTGTAACTTTGCATTATCGTAGTCGACACTGGAGTCAAACTCCGTGTCGATATCAGTGTCTATTATTTTGGATAGTGAGCATTGTGAGACTCTGAAGGTCTCTGCGCCATAGGAACAGACATCGGTAGATTTCCTGTCTGTTCTCTAATCTTTTGTGCAATAAATTCACCTTAGCACTTACACATATCCAAATAGGTGTCGGCGTTGTCGACGGAGACACCCTCTCACACATATTTGCTCCATCTCCTCCTTAGGGAAGCCTTTTACCTCAGAAATGTCGACACACACGTACCGACACACCACACACACAGGGGATGCTCTATTTGAAGACAGTTCCCCCACAAATCCCTTTGGAGAGACAGAGAGAAAGTATGCCAGCACACACCCCAGCGCTATATGACCCAGGAATCACACAGTAACGTAGTGTTAAACCCAGTAGCTGCTGTATACATTGTTTTTACGCCAAATTTATGTGCTCCCCCCTCTCTTTTTCACCCTCTTCTATCGTGCTTCTGCAGGGGAGAGCCTGGGGAGCTTCCTCTCAGCTGAGCTGTGGAGAGAAAATGGCGCTGGTGAGTGCTGAGGAAGAAGCCCCTCCCCCTCAGCGGCGGGCTTCTGTCCCGCGATTTTGTGTAAAATAATGGCGGGGGCTCATGCATATATACAGTGCCCGACTGTGTATATGCTCTTTTATGCCAAGAGGTACTTAATTGCTGCCCAGGGCGCCCGCACCCCCCCCCCCTGCTTCCAGCAGTGACCGGAGTGTGCGGGTTTAATGTGGGAGCAATGCCGCACAGCTGCAGTGGTGTGCGCTACCTCATATGAAGACTGGAGTCTTCTGCCGCCGCTTTCGAAGTCTTCTTGCTTCACACACCGGCTTCTGGCTCTGCGAGGGGGACGGCGGCGCGGCTCTGGGATCGGACGACCAAGGGTGCGTTCCTGTGTTCGATCCCTCTGGAGCTAATGGTGTCCAGTAGCCTAAGAAGCATGACCTATCTTCAGTGAGTAGGGCTGCTTCTCTCCCCTCAGTCCCACGTAGCAGAGAGTCTGTTGCCAGCAGATCTCTCTGAAAATAAAAAATCCTAACAAAATACTTTATCAGCAAGCTCAGGAGAGCTCACTAAAGTGCACCCAGCTCGTCCGGGCACAAATTCTAACTGAGGTCTGGAGGAGGGACATAGAGGGAGGAGCCAGTGCACACCAGTATTCCTAATTCTTTCTTAAAGTGCCCTGTCTCCTGCGGAGCCCGTCTATTTCCCATGGTCCTTACGGAGTCCCCAGCATCTACTAGGACGTTAGAGAAAAGAAGACTTACCCGCGGTAGCTGTGGAAACCAGGTCTGCGAGGCAATCCCCAAATAAAAAGTTCACCTTTGTAAGGTAAAGCCTCCATATGCCTCTTTGAGTCAGCATCCCCTGTCCATGGACAGGTCCACAGGGACCTTCTAGCAGAAACTGCCATGGCATTAGCTTTTGAACCCAAAAGCCCAATATCTCTCGCAGCCTCTTTCATATATAACGCTGCGTCCTTGATGTGACCTAAGGTCAACACAATAATAAGAATTTACTCACCGGTAATTCTATTTCTCGTAGTCCGTAGTGGATGCTGGGGACTCCGTAAGGACCATGGGGAATAGACGGGCTCCGCAGGAGACTGGGCACACTATAAGAAAGATTTGGTACTACCTGGTGTGCACTGGCTCCTCCCTCTATGCCCCTCCTCCAGACCTCAGTTAGGACACTGTGCCCGGAAGAGCTGACACAATAAGGAAGGATTTTGAATCCCGGGTAAGACTCATACCAGCCACACCAATCACACCGTATAACTCGTGATATTAAACCCAGTTAACAGTATGAAATAAAACTGAGCCTCTCAACAGATGGCTCAACAATAACCCTTTAGTTAGGCAATAACTATATACAAGTATTGCAGACAATCCGCACTTGGGATGGGCGCCCAGCATCCACTACGGACTACGAGAAATAGAATTACCGGTGAGTAAATTCTTATTTTCTCTGACGTCCTAGTGGATGCTGGGGACTCCGTAAGGACCATGGGGATTATACCAAAGCTCCCAAACGGGCGGGAGAGTGCGGATGACTCTGCAGCACCGAATGAGAGAACTCAAGGTCCTCCTCAGCCAGGGTATCAAATTTGTAGAATTTAGCAAACGTGTTTGCCCCTGACCAAGTTGCAGCTCGGCAAAGTTGTAAAGCCGAGACCCCTCGGGCAGCCGCCCAAGATGAGCCCACCTTCCTCGTGGAATGGGCCAGCTGAATTGTGGAATGGGCCAGCTGAATTGTGCTACAAATCCAGCGAGCAATAGTCTGCTTAGAAGCAGGAGCACCTATTTTGTTGGGTGCATACAGGATAAAAAGCGAGTCAGTTTTCCTGACTCCAGCCGTCCTGGAAACATAAATTTTCAAGGCCCTGACTACGTCCAGTAACTTAGAATCCTCCAAGTCCCTAGTAGCCGCAGGCACCACAATAGGTTGGTTCAAGTGAAAAGCTGATACCACCTTAGGGAGAAACTGGGGACGAGTCCTCAATTCTGCCCTATCCATATGGAAAATCAGATAAGGGCTTTTACATGACAAAGCCGCCAACTCTGATACACGCCTGGCCGAAGCCAAGGCCAATAACATGACCACTTTCCACGTGAGATATTTCAGATCCACGGTTTTAAGTGGTTCAAACCAATGTGATTTTAGGAAACTCAACACCACATTGAGATCCCAAGGTGCCACAGGAGGCACAAAAGGGGGCTGAATATGAAGCACTCCCTTTACAAAAGTCTGAACTTCAGGCAGTGAAGCCAGTTCTTTCTGGAAGAAAATCGACAGAGCCGAAATCTGGACCTTAATGGAACCCAATTTTAGGCCCATAGTCACTCCCGACTGTAGGAAGTGCAGAAAACTACCCAGCTGAAATTCCTCTGTAGGGGCCTTCCTGGCCTCACACCACGCAACATATTTTCGCCAAATGCGGTGATAATGGTTTGCGGTTACTTCTTTCCTGGCTTTTATCAGCGTAGGAATGACTTCCTCCGGAATGCCCTTTTGCTTTAGGATCCGGAATTCAACCGCCATGCCGTCAAACGCAGCCGCGGTACAGACAGGGCCCCTGCTGTAGCAGATCCTGTCTGAGCGGTAGAGGCCATGGGTCCTCTGATAACATTTCTTGAAGTTCCGGGTACCAAGCTCTTCTTGGCCAATCCGGAACCACGAGTATCGTTCTTACTCCTCGCCTTCTTATTATTCTCAGTACCTTTGGTATGAGAGGCAGAGGAGGGAACACATAAACCGACTGGTACACCCACGGTGTCACTAGAGCGTCCACAGCTATCGCCTGAGGGTCCCTTGACCTGGCGCAATATCTCTTTAGCTTTTTGTTGAGGCGGGACGCCATCATGTCCACCTGTGGCCTTTGCCAACGGTTTACCAACAGTAGGAAGACTTCTGGATGAAGTCCCCACTCTCCCGGGTGTAGGTCGTGTCTGCTGAGGAAGTCTGCTTCCCAGTTGTCCACTCCCGGAATGAACACTGCTGACAGTGCTAGTACGTGATTTTCCGCCCATCGGAGAATCCTTGTGGCTTCTGCCATCGCCACCCTGCTTCTTGTGCCGCCCTGTCGGTTTACATGGGCGACTGCCGTGATGTTGTCTGATTGGATCAGAACCGGCTGGTTTTGAAGCAGGGGCCTTGCCTGACTTAGGGCATTGTAAATGGCCCTCAGTTCCAGAATGTTTATGTGTAGGGACGACTCCTGACTTGACCAAAGTCCCTGGAAATTTCTTCCCTGTGTGACTGCGCCCCAGCCCCGAAGGCTGGCATCCGTGGTCACCAGGACCCAGTCCTGTATGCCGAATCTGCGGTCCTCTAGAAGATGAGCACTCTGCAGCCACCACAGTAGAGACACCCTGGTCCTTGGAGACAGAGTTATCAGTTGATGCATCTGAAGATGCGATCCCGACCACTTGTCCAAGAGGTCCCACTGGAAGGTCCTTGCATGGAACCTGCCGAACGGAATTGCTTCGTATGAAGCCACCATTTTTCCCAGGACTCGTGTGCAGTGATGCACCGATACCCGTTTTGGTTTTAGGAGGTCTCCGACTAGGACAGCTCCTTGGCTTTCTCCTGCGGGAGAAACACTTTTTTCTGTTCTGTGTCCAGAATCATCCCCAGGAACAGTAAGCGTGTGGAAGGAACCAGTTGTGACTTTGGAATGTTTAGAATCCAGCCATGCTGTTGTAGCACTTCCCGAGATAGTGCTACTCCGACCAGTAACTGCTCCCTGGACCTCGCCTTTATTAGGAGATCGTCCAAGTACGGGATAATTAAAACTCCCTTTTTTCGAAGGAGTATCATCATTTCTGCCATTACCTTGGTAAACACCCTCGGTGCCGTGGACAGTCCAAACGGTAGTGTCTGGAATTGGTAATGGCAATCCTGTACCACAAATCTGAGGTACTCCTGGTGAGGAAGGTAAATGGGGACATGCAGGTAAGCATCCTTGATGTCCAGGGATACCATGTAATCCCCCTCGTCCAGGCTTGCAATAACCGCCCTGAGCGATTCCATCTTGAACTTGAATCTTTTTATGCATGTGTTCAAGGATTTCAAATTTAAAATGGGTCTCACCGAACCGTCCGGTTTCGGTACCACAAACAGTGTGGAATAGTAACCCCGTCCTTGTTGAAGTAGGGGTACTTTGACTATCACCTGCTGGGAATACAGCTTGTGAATTGCCTCTAGTACAGCCTCCCTGCACGAGGGAGTTGTCGGTAAGGCCGATTTGAGGAAACGGCGGGGGGGAGGCGCCTCGAATTCCAGCTTGTACCCCTGAGATACTACTTGAAGGATCCAGGGATCCACCCGTGAGCGAACCCACTGATCGCTGAAATTTTTGAGGCGGCCCCCCACCGTACCTGGCTCCGCCTGTGGAGCCCCACCGTCATGCGGCGGATTTGGAAGAAACGGGGGAGGACTTTTGTTCCTGGGAACCTGCTGCGTGGTGCAGCTTTTTTCCCCTTCCTCTGCCTCTAGACAGAAAGGACCCGCCTTTTCCCCGCCTGTTTTTCTGGGGTCGAAAGGACTGTACCTGATAATACGGCGCTTTCTTAGGCTGTGAGGGGACATGGGGCAAAAATGCTGACTTCCCAGCTATTGCTGTGGAAACAAGGTCTGAGAGACCATCCCCGAATAACTCCTCACCCTTATAAGGCAAAACTTCCATGTGCCTTTTAGAATCTGCATCCCCTGTCCACTGCCGAGTCCATAAGCCTCTCCTAGCAGAAATGGACAATGCACTTATTCTAGATGCCAGCCGGCAGATCTCCATCTGTGCATCTCTCATGTACAAGACTGAATCTTTTATATGCTCTACGGTTAGCAATATAGTGTCCCTGTCCAGGGTGTCAATATTTTCTGACAGGGAATCTGACCAAGCAGCAGCAGCACTGCACATCCACGCTGAAGCAATAGCTGGTCTCAGCATAACACCAGTGTGTGTATATATAGACTTTAGGATAGCCTCCTGCTTTCTATCAGCAGGTTCCTTTAGGGCGGCCGTATCCGGAGACGGTAGTGCCACCTTTTTAGACAAACGTGTGAGCGCTTTATCCACCCTAGGGGGAGTTTCCCAACGTGACCTATCCTCTGGCGAGAAAGGGAACGCCATTAGTAATTTTTTTGAAATCATAATTTTTTATCAGGGAAAGCCCACGCTTCTTCACACACTTCATTTAATTCTTCAGATGGGGGAAAAACTATTGGTAGTTTTTTCTCCCCAAACATAATACCCTTTTTTGAGGTACCTGGGTTTATATCAGAAATGTGTAAAACCTCTTTCATTGCCTCAATCATGCAACGAATGGCCCTAGTGGACATTAAATTTGACTCATCGTCGTCGACACTGGTATCAGTATCCGTGTCGACATCTGTGTCTGCCATCTGAGGTAGTGGGCGTTTTAGAGCCCCTGATGGCCTTTGAATTGCCTGGGCAGGCACGAGCTGAGAAGCCGGCTGTCCCGCATTTGGCATGTCGTCAAATTTTTTATGTAAGGAGTCGACACTTGCACGTAATTCCTTCCATAAGTCCATCCACTCAGGTGTCTGCCCCGCAGGGGGTGACATCACATTTATAGGCATCTGCTCCGCCTCCACATAAGTCTCCTCATCAAACATGTCGACACAGCCGTACCGACACACCGCACACACACACAGGGAATGCTCTTAAAGGAGACAGGACCCCACAAAAGCCCTTTGGGGAGACAGAGAGAGAGTATGCCAGCACACACCAGAGCGCTATTTAATGCAGGGACTAACTGAATTATGTCCCCTATAGCTGCTATAATATTTACTGCGCCTCAAATTTGTGCCCCCCCTCTCTTTTTTACCCTTTTCTGTAGTGTAGACTGCAGGGGAGAGTCAGGGAGCTTCCTTCCAGCGGAACTGTGAGGGAGAAATGGCGCCAGTGTGCTGAGGGATATGGCTCCGCCCCCTTTTCGGCGGACTTTTCTCCCGCTTTTTTCTGTATTCTGGCAGGGGTAATTACCACATATATAGCCTCTGGGGCTATATATTGTGGTTATTTTGCCAGCCAAGGTGATTTTATTGCTGCTCAGGGCGCCCCCCCCCCCCAGCGCCCTGCACCCTCAGTGACCGGAGTGTGAAGTGTGTATGAGGAGCAATGGCGCACAGCTGCAGTGCTGTGCGCTACCTTGGTGAAGACTGAAGTCTTCTGTCGCCGATTTTCCGGACCATCTTCTTGCTTCTGGCTCTGTAAGGGGGACGGCGGCGCGGCTCCGGGAACGAACACCAAGGACGGGTCCTGCGGTCGATCCCTCTGGAGCTAATGGTGTCCAGTAGCCTAAGAAGCCCAAGCTAGCTGCAAGCAGGTAGGTTCGCTTCTTCTCCCCTTAGTCCCTCGTTGCAGTGAGCCTGTTGCCAGCAGGTCTCACTGTAAAATAAAAAACCTAACATATACTTTCTTTCTAGGAGCTCAGGAGAGCCCCTAGTGTGCATCCAGCTCGGCCGGGCACAGAAATCTAACTGAGGTCTGGAGGAGGGGCATAGAGGGAGGAGCCAGTGCACACCAGGTAGTACCAAATCTTTCTTATAGTGTGCCCAGTCTCCTGCGGAGCCCGTCTATTCCCCATGGTCCTTACGGAGTCCCCAGCATCCACTAGGACGTCAGAGAAACTATCTTTGTCTAGGGTGACAATGTCAGATGCCAAGTTATCAGCCCAAGCTGCAATTGCGCTACCTACCCATGCCGACGCTACTGCAGGTCTGAGCAGGGCACCCGTAGCCGCATAAATTGATTTCAAGGTAGATTCCTGCCTACGATCCGCAGGATCCTTTAGGGTCGCCGTATCCGGGGATGGAAGTGCTACCTTTTTGGACAAGCGCGTTAAGGCCTTGTCCACCGTGGGCGAGGATTCCCACCATAACCTGTCCTTTAAGGGGAAAGGATACGCCATAATAATTTGCTTGGGAACCTGCAGTCTCTTGCCAGGAGTCTCCCAAGCTTATTCAAATAAAGCATCCAGCTCACGAGATGGGGGAAAAGTTACCTCAGGTTTCTTTTCTTTAAACATGCAGACCCTTGTGTCAGGGACACAAGGGTCTGTGATATGCAAAACATCTTTTATTGCAATAATCATATATTTAATACTTTTGGCGACTCTTGGGTGCAACCTCGCCTCATCATAGTCGACACTGGAGTCGGAATCCGTGTCGGTATCAGTGTCTGCTATCTGGGTAAAGGGACATTTATGGGACCCTGAGGGGTCCTGTGACACAGTAAAAGCCATGGGTTGCTTCCCAGCTTTGTCTTTGGACTCCTTTGTCCAATCTTTTATGTAATAAAGCCACATTAGCATTCAAAACATTCCACATGTCCACCCAATCAGGTGTCGGCTGTGCCGACGGAGACACCACCACCATCTGCTCTGCTTCCTCCCTAGACGAGCCTTCCGCTTCAGACATGTCGACACACACGTACTGACACCCCCACACACACTGGGATAACTGAAATATGGGGACTGACCCACAATAAGGCCCTTTGGAGAGACAGAGAGAGAGTATGCCAGCACACACCCAGCGACACAATATACTGAAACCAAAAGTCCCAGCCTAAATAGCGCTTTATAAATATACAATTTTGCACCAAATAATGTGCCCCCACCCCTCCCTCGTTTTTGCCCCCTGTTACTGTGTTCAGCAGGGGAGAGTCCAGGAGCAGCTTCTCTGCAGCATGCTGTGGAGAATATGGCGCTGGTTAGTGCAGGAGGATCAAGCCCCACCCCTTGACGGCGGGCTTCGGTCCCGCTCATTTATTTATACTGGCGGGGGTTAAATAATATACTGCCTCTGCAGTATCTAAGAATGCTGCCAGTTTCATTTAAGGTGATTATTGCTGCCCAGGGCGACCCCCCTGCGCCCTGTACCCATGCTGTGCCTTGTGTGTGTGTGGGAGCAATGCCGCGCGGTACCTCAGTGAAGATCTGAAGTCTTCTGCCGCCTTTGAAGTCTTCTTGCTTCATATACTTACCCGGCTTCTATCTTCCGGCTCTGTGAGGAGGACGGCGGCGCGGCTCTGGGACGAACAGCAAGGACGACACCTGTGTTCCGACCCACTGGAGCTAATGGTGTCCAGTAGCCTAAGAAGCAGAGCCCATCAGTCCAGGAAAGTGGGTCTGCTTCTCTCCCCTCAGTCCCACGAAGCAGGGAGCCTGTTGCCAGCAGTGCTCCCTGAAAATAAAAAACCTGACAAAAGTATTTTCAGAGAAACTCAGGAGAGCTCCCCTTCAATGCACACAGTCTCCTCTGAGCACAGGATCTAAACAAGGTCTGGAGGAGGGGCATAGAGTGAGGAGCCAGTGCACACCCATTCTAAAGTCTTTTACAGTGCCCATGTCTCCTGCGGAGCAGTCTATACCCCATGGTCCTTACGGAGTCCCCAGCATCCTCTAGGACGTAAGAGAAAATAAGATTTTACTTACCGGTAAATCTATTTCTCGTAGTCCGTAGAGGATGCTGGGGACTCCGTAAGGACCATGGGGAGAGACTGGCTCCGCAGGAGACATGGGCACTTTACGAAAGAATTTAGTTCCTGTTGTGCACTGGCTCCTCCCTCTCTGCCCCTCCTCCAGACCTCAGTTAGAGAACTGTGCCCAGAGGAGATGGACAGTACGAGGAAAGGATTTTTGTTAATCCAAGGGCAAGATTCATACCAGCCACACCGTATAACTTGTGATAACAATCCAGTAAACAGTATGACAATGACATAGCATCAGTTCACGCCCGATGCAACAATAACGTAACCCTTATTGAAGCAATAACTATATACAAGTATTGCAGAAGAAGTCCGCACTTGGGACGGGCGCCCAGCATCCTCTACGGACTACGAGAAATAGATTTACCGGTAAGTAAAATCTTATTTTCTCTAACGTCCTAGAGGATGCTGGGGATTATACCAAAGCTCCCAAACGGGCGGGAGAGTGCGGATGACTCTGCAGCACCGATTGAGCAAACATGAGGTCCTCCTCAGCCAGGGTATCAAACTTATAGAATTTTACAAAGGTGTTTGTACCCGACCAAGTAGCAGCTCGACACAGCTGTAGTGCCGAGACCCCTCGGGCAGCCGCCCAAGAAGAGCCCACTTTCCTAGTGGAATGGGCCTTGATCGATTTAAGTAACGGCAATCCTGCCTTAGAATGCGCCTGCTGAATCGTGATACAGATCCAGCGAGCAAGAGTTTGCTTTGAAGCAGGGCCGCCAAGCTTGTTGGCTGCATACAGAACAAACAGTGCTTCTGTTTTTCGGACTCTAGCCGTCCTGGCTACATAAATTTTCAAAGCCCTGACCACATCAAGGGACTCGGAATCCTCTAAGTCCCGTGTAGCCACAGGCACCACAATAGGTTGGTTCATATGAAAGGATGAAACCACTTTTGGCAGGAACTGAGGACGTGTCCGCAATTCCGCTCTATCCATATGGAAAACCAGATAGGGGCTTTTATGTGATAAAGCCGCTAATTCCGACACTCGCCTAGCCGAAGCCAGGGCTAATAACATGACCACCTTCCAAGTGAGATATTTCAATTCCACCGTTTTCAGTGGTTCAAACCAGTGTGACTTTAGGAAGTCCAAAACCACTTTAAGGTCCCAAGGCGCCACCGAAGGCACAAACGGAGGCTGAATATGCAGTACTCCCTTAACAAAAGTCTGAACTTCTGGGAGAGAAGCCAATTCTTTTTGAAAGAAAATGGATAGGGCCGAAATCTGGACCTTAATGGAGCCTAATTTAAGGCCCAAATCCACTCCAGTTTGTAGGAAGTGAAGGAAACGTCCCAGATGGAATTCTTCCGTAGAAGCATTCCTGGCCTCACACCAAGAAACATATCTTCGCCATATACGGTGATAATGTTTTGCTGTTACTTCCTTCCTAGCCTTTATCAGCGTAGGGATAACCTCAACCGGAATACCTTTTTCCGCTAGGATCCGGCGTTCAACCGCCATGCCGTCAAACACAGCCGCGGTAAGTCTTGGAACTGACAGGGTCCCTGTTGCAACAGGTCCTGCCTTAGAGGAAGAGGCCACGGATCTTTCGTGAGCATTTCCTGCAGATCTGGATACCAGGTCCGTCGTGGCCAATCTGGAACGAGGATTGTTCTCACTCCTTTTCTTCTTACTATTCTCAACACCTTGGGTATGAGAGGAAGAGGAGGAAATACATAGACGGACCGGAACACCCACGGTGTCACGAGGGCGTCTACCGCTACTGCCTGAGGGTCTCTTGACCTGGCGCAATACCTTTGTAGCTTTTTGTTGAGACGGGACGCCATCATGTCTACCTGTGGCAGTTCCCATCGATTTGCAATCTGAGTGAAGACTTCTGGATGAAGTCCCCACTCTCCCGGGTGTAGGTCGTGTCTGCTGAGAAAGTTTGCTTCCCAGTTGTCCACTCCCGGAATGAACACTGCTGACAGTGCGCTTACATGATTCTCCGCCCAGCGAAGAATCCTGGTAGCTTCCGTCATTGCCGCTCTGCTCCTTGTGCCACCTTGGCGGTTTACATGAGCCACTGCGGTGATGTTGTCTGACTAGATCAGAACTGGTTGGTCGCGAAGTAAGGCCTCCGCTTGACGTAGGGCGTTGTATATGGCCCTTAGTTCCAGGATGTTGATGTGCAGACAAGTCTCTTGACTTGACCAAAGACCCTGGAAATTTCTTCCCTGTGTGACTGCTCCCCAACCTCGGAGGCTTGCGTCCGTGGTCACCAGGATCCAATCCTGAATGCCGAATCTGCGGCCCTCGAGAAGGTGAGCACTCTGCAGCCACCACAGGAGCGACACCCTGGCCCTGGGGGACAGGGTGATCAACCGATGCATCTGTAGATGTGATCCGGACCACTTGTCCAACAGATCCCATTGGAAAGTCCTCGCATGGGACCTGCCAAAGGGAATGGCCTCGTATGAGGCCACCATCTTTCCCAGGACTCGAGTGCAATGATGCACAGACACCTGTCTTGATTTCATAAGGTTCCTGACCACAGTCATAAGTTCCTGGGCTTTTTCTATCGGAAGATCAACCCTTTTCTGGGTCGTGTCCAGAATCATGCCCAAGAAAGGCAGACGAGTCGTAGGAACCAACTGCGACTTTGGGATATTGAGAATCCAGCCGTGTTGTTGTTAACACTTTCAGTGAAAGAGATACGCTGTTCAGCAACTGCTCTCTTGATCTCGCTTTTATGAGAAGATCGTACAAGTACGGGATAATTGTGACACCCTGCTTGCGCAGGAGCACCATCATTTCCGCCATTACCTTGGTGAAAATCCTCGGAGCCGTTGAGAGACCAAACGGCAACGTCTGAAATTGGTAATGACAGTCCTGTACCGCAAATCTTAGGTACACCTGATGAGGTGGATAAATGGGGACATGAAGGTACGCCTCCTTTATGTCCAGTGACACCATAAAATCCCCCCCTTCCAGGCTGGCGATGACCGCTCTTAGCGATTCCATCTTTAACTTGTGCCTCTTCAAGTATAGGTTCAGAGATTTTAAATTCAATATGGGTCTGACCGAACCGTCCCGGAACCACAAACATGGTCGAATAATAACCCCTTCCCTGTTGAAGGAGGGAAACCTCGACCACCACCTGCTGAAGATACAATTTTTGTATTGCATTTAACACTATCTCCCTCTCTAGGGGGGAAGACGGTAGGGCCGATTTGAAAAACCGGCGAGGAGGCACCTCTTCGAATTCCAGCTTGTAACCCTGAGACACAATTTCTATTGCCCAGGGATCCACCTGGGAGTGAACCCACATGTGGCTGAAATTCCGAAGACGCGCCCCCACTGGCCCCGGCTCCGCCAGTGGAGCCCCAGCGTCATGCGGTGGATTTTGCAGAGGCCGGGGAGGACTTCTGTTCCTGGAAACTAGCTGTATTGTGCAGCTTCTTTCCTCTGCCCCTCCCTCTGGCAAGAAAGGACGCACCTCGGACTTTCTTGTTTCTTTGTGAAAGAAAGGATGCATTTGAAAATGCGGTGCTCTCTTAGGCTGTGAGGGAACATAAGGCAAAAAATTTGACTTTCCAGCCGTAGCTGTGGAGACTAGGTCCGAGAGACCTTCACAGAACAATTCCTCACCCCTGTAAGGTAAAACCTCCATATGTCGTTTTGAGTCGGCATCACCTGTCCATTGCCGAGTCCACAGGACCCTTCTGGCAGAAATCGACATAGCGTTTATTCTAGAACCCAGCAGACTAATGTCTCTGGACTTCAAGGTACCCTCCTGTTTGCGATCAGCAGCATCCAGGAGGGTAGCCGTATCCTGGGACGGTAGGGCTACCTTTTTGGATAAGCGTGTTAAAGCTTTGTCCACCCTAGGGGAGGATTCCCATCGTAACCTGTCCGTTGGCTGGAAAGGATACGCCATAAGAATCAGTTTGGAAATCTGCAGTTTTTTATCTGGAGATTCCCAAGCTTTTTCACATAACTCATTCAGTTAGTGTGAGGGGGGAAAAGTTACCTCAGCTTTCTTTCCCTAATACATATAAACACTTGTGTCAGGGACAGGGGTTTCCTCTGTGATGTGCAAAACCTCCTTAATTGCTATAATCATATATCGGAGCGATTTATCCAACTTTGGCTGTAACTTTGCATCATCGTAATCGACACTGGAGTCAGAATCCATGTCTGTATCTGTGTCAACAATATGGGATAGTGGGCGCTTATGAGACCCCGACGGTCCCTGCGACATAGGATCAGGCACTGGTTGAGACCTTGCCTGACCCAATGCATCAGCATTGTCTAATCTTTTATGCAAGGAATTTACATTATCATTTAAAACCTTCCACATATCCATCCAATCAGGTGTCGGCGCCGTCGGCGGAGACACCACATTCATTTGCTCCCGCTCCTCTCCCACATAGCCTTCCACATCAGACATGTCGACACAAGCGTACCGACACACCACACACACAGGGAATGTCCTTTCTGAAGACAATTCCCCCACGAGGCCTTTTGGAGAGACAGAGAGAGAGTATGCCAGCACACACCCCAGGCTATATAACCCAGGAATAACACAGTAACTTAATGTTAACCCAGTAGCTGCTGTTTATATACTTTTTTGCGCCTAATTATGTGCCCCCCCTCTCTTTTCAACCCTCTTCTACCGTGCATCAGCAGGGGAGACCCTGGGGAGCTTCCTCTCAGCGTGCTGTGGAGAAACAATGGCGCTGGTGAGTGCTGAGGGAGAAGCCCCGCCCCCTCGGCGGCAGGCTTCTGCCCCGCTTAAATTTTATTTCTTTGGCGGGGGCTCCTACATATATACAGTGCCCAGCTGTATATATGTGTTCATTTGCCAGAATGAGGTCCCAAATGCTGCCCAGGGCGCCCCCCCCTGCGCCCTGCCAGTGACCGGAGTATGTGTAGGTGTGTGGAGCAATGGCGCACAGCTGCAGTGCTGTGCGTTACCTCCAGTGAAGATCACAAAGTCTTCTGCCGCCTGTGAGGTCTTCTTGCTTCTCATACTCACCCGGCTTCAGTCTTCTGGCTCTCCGAGGGGGACGGCGAGGGGGAGATCCTGCGTACAGATCCCTCTGGAGCTAATGGTGTCCAGTAGTCCAAGAAGCAGGACCTAGCTTCAGAGAGTAGGGCTGCTTCTCTCCCCTCAGTCCCACGATGCAGGGAGTCTGTTGCCAGCAGAGCTCCCTGAAAATAAAAAACCTAACAAAAAACTTTCTATCAGCAAACTCAGGAGAGCTCACTGAAAAGCACCCAGCTCCTCTGGGCACAGAATCAAACTGAGGTCTGGAGGAGGGGCAGAGGGGGAGGAGCCAGTGCACACCAGGAACTAAATTCTTTCTTAAAGTGCCCATGTCTCCTGCGGAGCCCGTCTCTCCCCATGGTCCTTACGGAGTCCCCAGCATCCTCTAGGACGTTAGAGAAAATAAGATTTTACTCACCGGTAAATCTATTTCTCGTAGTCCGTAGTGGATGCTGGGTACTCCGTAAGGACCATGGGGAATAGACGGGCTCCGCAGGAGACTGGGCACTTCTTTAAAGAAAAGATTAGGTACTACATCTGGTGTGCACTGGCTCCTCCCTCTATGCCCCTCCTCCAGACCTCAGTTAGGCAAACTGTGCCCGGAAGAGCTGACATTACAAGGAAAGGATTTTGAATCCAGGGTAAGACTCATACCAGCCACACCAATCACACCGTACAACTCGTGATAACTATACCCAGTTAACAGTATGAAAACAACTGAGCCTCATTAAACTGATGGCTCGAAACAAAAAACCCTATAGTTAAGCAATAACTATATACAAGTATTGCAGAATTCCGCACTTGGGACGGGCTCCCAGCATCCACTACGGACTACGAGAAATAGATTTACCGGTGAGTAAAATCTTATTTTCTCCGACGTCCTAGTGGATGCTGGGTACTCCGTAAGGACCATGGGGATTATACCAAAGCTCCCAAACGGGCGGGAGAGTGCGGATGACTCTGCAGCACCGAATGAGCAAACTCAAGGTCCTCCTCAGCCAGGGTATCAAACTTGTAGAATTTTGCAAACGTGTTTTATCCCAACCAGGTAGCAGCTAGGCAAAGTTGTAAAGCCGAGACCCCTCGGGCAGCCGCCCAAGAAGAGCCCACCTTCCTCGTGGAATGGGCTTTTACCGATTTAGGATGCGGCAGTCCAGCCGCAGAATGTGCAAGTTGAATCGTGCAGCAGATCCAGCGAGCAATAGTCTGCTTAGAAGCAGGAGCACCCAGCTTGTTGGGTGCATGCAGGATAAACAGCGAGTCAGTTTTTCTGACTCCAGCTGTCCTGGAAACATAGATTTTCAGGGCCCGGACTACATCCAGCAGCTTGGAAGCCTCCAAGTCCCGAGTAGCCGCAGGCACCACAATAGGTTGGTTTAAATGAAACGCTGATACCACCTTAGGGAGAAATTGGGGACGAGTCCTCAATTCTGCCCTGTCCATATGGAAGATCAGATAGGGGGGCTCTTACAGGACAAAGCCGCCAATTCTGACACACGCCTAGCCGAAGCCAAGGCCAAAAGCATGACCACTTTCCACGTGAGATATTTCAACTCCACGGTCTGAAGTGGCTCAAACCAATGTGATTTTAGGAAATCCAATACAACGTTGAGATCCCAAGGTGCCACTGGAGGCACAAAAGGGGGCTGAATATGCAGCACTCCCTTAACAAACGTCTGAACTTCAGGCAGTGAAGCCAGTTCTTTTTGAAAGAAAATAGACAGGGCCGAAATCTGGACTTTAATGGATCCCAATTTTAGGCCCATAGTCACTCCTGACTGTAGGAAGTGTAGAAATCGACCCAGCTGAAATTCTTCTGTTGGGGCCTTCATAGCCTCACACCAAGCAACATATTTTCGCCATATGCGGTGATAATGTTTAGCTGTCACATCCTTCCTAGCTTTTATCAGCGTAGGAATGACTTCAACCGGAATGCCCTTTTCCATCAGGATCCGGCGTTCAACCGCCATGCCGTCAAACGCAGCCGCAGTAAGTCTTGGAACAGACAGGGCCCCTGCTGTAGCAGGTCCTGTCGGAGCGGCAGAGGCCAAGGGTCCTCTGAGATCATTTCTTGTAGTTCCGGGTACCAAGTCCTTCTTGGCCAATCCGGAACGATGAGTATAGTTCTTACTCCTCTCTTTCTTATTCTCCTCAGTACCATTGGTATGAGAGGAAGAGGAGGGAACACATAAACCGACTGGTACACCCACTGTGTCACTAGAGCGTCCACAGCTATCGCCTGAGGGTCCCTTGACCTGGCGCAATACTTTTTAGCTTTTTGTCGAGGCGGAACGCCATCATGTCCACCTGTGGCCTTTCCCAACGATTTACAATCAGCTGGAAGACTTCTGGATGAAGTCCCCACTCTCCCGGGTGGAGGTCGTGCCTGCTGAGGAAGTCTGCTTCCCAGTTGTCCACTCCCGGAATGAACACTGCTGACAGTGCTATCACGTGATTGTCCGCCCATCGGAGAATCCTTGTGGCTTCTGCCATCGCCTTCCTGCTTCTTGTGCCGCCCTGTCGGTTTACATGGGCGACCGCCGTGATGTTGTCTGCCTGAATCAGCACCGGCTGGTTTTGAAGCAGGGGTTTTGCCTGACTTAGGGCATTGTAAATGGCCCTTAGTTCCAGAATGTTTATGTGTAGGGAGGCTTCCTGACTCGACCATTGTTCTTGGAAGTTTCTTCCCTGAGTGACTGCCCCCCAACCTCGGAGGCTTGCATCCGTGGTCACCAGGACCCAGTCCTGTATGCCGAATCTGCGGCCCTCGAGTAGATGAGCACTCTGCAGAGACACCCTGGCCCTCGGGGACAGGGTGATCAGCCGATGCATCTAAAGATGCGATCCGGACCACTTGTCTAACAGATCCCACTGAAAGATCCGTGCATGGAACCTGCCGAATGGAATTGCCTCGTAAGAAGCTACCACCATCTTTCCCAGGACTCGCGTGCAGTGATGCACAGACACCTGTTTTGGTTTTAGGAGGTCTCTGACCAGAGATGACAACTCCTTGGCCTTCTCCTCCGGGAGAAACACCTTCTTCTGTTCTGTGTCCAGAATCATACCCAGGAACAGCAGACGCGTCGTAGGAACCAGCTGCGACTTCGGGATATTCAGAATCCAGCCGTGCTGTTGTAGTACTTCCTGAGATAGTGCTACTCCGTCCAACAACTGCTCCCTGGACCTCGCCTTTATAAGGAGATCGTCCAAGTACGGGATAATTATAACTCCCTTCTTTCGAAGGAGTATCATCATTTCGGCCATTACTTTGGTAAATACCCTCGGTGCCGTGGACAGACCAAACGGCAACGTCTGGAATTGGTAATGGCAGTCCTGTACCACAAAACGGAGGTACACCTGGTGAGGTGGGTAAATGGGGACATGTAGGTAAGCATCCTTGATGTCCAGTGATACCATGTAATCACCCTCTTCCAGGCTTGCAATAACCGCCCTGAGCGATTCCATTTTGAACTTGAACTTCCTTATATAAGTGTTCAAGGATTTCAAATTTAGAATGGGTCTCACCGAACCGTCTGGTTTCGGTACCACAAACATTGTGGAATAGTAACCCCGTCCCTGTTGAAGGAGGGGAACTTTGATTATCACCTGCTGGAGGTACAGCTTGTGAATTGCCGCCAGTACTACCTCCCTGTCCTGGGGAGTAGCTGGCAAGGCTGATTTGAGGTAACGGCGAGGGGGAGACATCTCGAATTCCAGCTTGTATCCCTGAGATACCACTTGTAGAACCCAGAGATCCACCTGTGAGCGAACCCACTGGTCGCTGAAGTTCCGGAGACGGGCCCCCACCGCACCTGGCTCCACATGTGGAGCCCCAGCGTCATGCGGTGGACTTAGTGGAAGCAGGGGAGAATTTTTGTTCTTGGGAACTGGCTGTATGGTGCAGCTTTTTCCCTCTACCCCTGCCTCTGGGCAGAAAGGACGCGCCTCTAACCCGCTTGCCTTTCTGAGGCCGAAAGGACTGTACTTGATAATACGGTGCTTTCTTAGGCTGTGAGGGAACCTGAGGTAAAAAAGTCGACTTCCCAGCTGTTGCTGTGGATACGAGGTCCGAAAGACCATCCCCAAACAATTCCTCACCCTTATAAGGCAAAATTTCCATGTGCCTTTTAGAATCAGCATCACCTGTCCACTGCCGAGTCCATAATACTCTCCTGGCAGAAATGGACATCGCATTAATTCTAGATGCCAGCCGGCAAAAGTCCCTCTGTGCATCTCTCATATATAAGACTACGTCTTTAATATGCTCTATGGTTAGCAATATAGTGTCCCTGTCAAGGGAATCAATGTTATCAGATAGGGAATCAGACCACGCTGCTGCAGCACTACACATCCATGCTGAAGCAATAGCAGGTCTCAGTATAGTACCTGAGTGTGTATACACAGACTTCAGGATAGCCTCCTGCTTTCTATCTGCAGGCTCCTTTAAGGCGGCCGTATCCTGAGACGGCAGTGCCACCTTTTTTGATAAGCGTGTGAGCGCCTTGTCCACCTTAGGGGATGTCTCCCAGCGTAACCTATCCGTTGGCGGGAAAGGGTACGCCATTAGTAACCGCTTAGAAATTACTAGTTTCTTATCTGGGGAACCCCACGCTTCTTCACACAATTCATTTAACTCATCAGATGGGGGAAAAGTCACTGGCTGCTTTTTCTCCCCAAACATAATACCCTTTTTTGTGGTAACCGGGTTAATGTCAGAAATGTGCAACACATTTTTCATTGCCGTAATCATACATCGGATGGCCCTAGTGGATTGTATATTTGTCTCATCCTCGTCGACACTGGAGTCAGACTCCGTGTCGACATCTGTGTCTGCCATCTGAGGTAGCGGGCGTTTTTGAGCCCCTGACGGCCTCTGAGATGCCTGGGCAGGCGCGGGCTGAGATGCCGGCTGTCCCAAAGCTGCATCATCGAACCTTTTATGCAAGGAGTTGACACTGTCGGTTAATACCTTCCACATATCCATCCACTCCGGTGTCGGCCCCGCAGGGGGCGACATCACACTTATCGGCACCTGCTCCGCCTCCACGTAAGCGTCCTCATCAAACATGTCGACACAGCCGTACCGACACACCGCACACACACAGGGAATGCTCTGACTGAGGACAGGACCCCACAAAGTCCTTTGGGGAGACAGAGAGAGTATGCCAGCACACACTAGAGCGCTATATAACAGAGGGATAGACACTATATACAAAGTGAATTTTCCCCCTATAGCTGCTTATATCACAATTTGCGCCTAAATTTATGTGCCCCCCCTCTCTTTTTTACCCTTTCTGTAGTGTATACTGCAGGGGAGACCCTGGGGAGCGTCCTTCCAGCGGAGCTGTGAAGAGAAAATGGCGCTGGCTGTGCGGAGGGAGATAGCCCCGCCCCTTCAACGGCGGGCTTCTCCCGCTTTTTATATCGTTAATGGCAGGGGTTTCTGCACATATACAGTGTTAAACACTGTATTATGTGCTTTTTATTGCCAAAAATAAGAATTTACTTACCGATAATTCTATTTCTCGGAGTCCGTAGTGGATGCTGGGGTTCCTGAAAGGACCATGGGGAATAGCGGCTCCGCAGGAGACAGGGCACAAAAAATAAGAATTTACTTACCGATAATTCTATTTCTCGGAGTCCGTAGTGGATGCTGGGGTTCCTGAAAGGACCATGGGGAATAGCGGCTCCGCAGGAGACAGGGCACAAAAAGTAAAGCTTTTACAGGTCAGGTGGTGTGCACTGGCTCCTCCCCCTATGACCCTCCTCCAGACTCCAGTTAGGTACTGTGCCCGGACGAGCGTACACAATAAGGGAGGATTTTGAATCCCGGGTAAGACTCATACCAGCCACACCAATCACACCGTACAACTTGTGATCTAAACCCAGTTAACAGTATGATAACAGAGGAGCCTCTGAAAGATGGCTCCCTAAACAAAATAACCCGAAATAGTTAACAATAACTATGTACAAGTCTTGCAGATAATCCGCACTTGGGATGGGCGCCCAGCATCCACTACGGACTCCGAGAAATAGAATTATCGGTAAGTAAATTCTTATTTTCTCTATCGTCCTAAGTGGATGCTGGGGTTCCTGAAAGGACCATGGGGATTATACCAAAGCTCCCAAACGGGCGGGAGAGTGCGGATGACTCTGCAGCACCGAATGAGAGAACTCCAGGTCCTCTTTTGCCAGGGTATCAAATTTGTAAAATTTTACAAACGTGTTCTCCCCTGACCACGTAGCTGCTCGGCAGAGTTGTAATGCCGAGACCCCTCGGGCAGCCGCCCAGGATGAGCCCACCTTCCTTGTGGAATGGGCCTTAACAGAATTAGGCTGTGGTAGGCCTGCCACAGAATGTGCAAGTTGAATCGTGTTACAAATCCAACGAGCAATCGACTGCTTAGAAGCAGGTGCACCCAACTTGTTGGGTGCATACAGTATAAACAGCGAGTCAGATTTTCTGACTCCAGCCGTCCTTGAAATGTATATCTTTAAAGCTCTGACAACGTCCAACAACTTGGAGTCTTCCAAGTCGTTTGTAGCCGCAGGCACTACAATAGGCTGGTTCAGGTGAAACGCTGACACCACCTTCGGGAGAAAATGCGGACGCGTCCGCAGCTCTGCCCTATCTGAATGGAAACTTAAATAAGGACTTTTATAAGATAAAGCCGCCAGTTCTGATACTCTCCTGGCCGAAGCCAGGGCCAGTAACATAGTCACTTTCCATGTGAGATATTTCAAATCCACCTTCTTAAGTGGTTCAAACCAATGGGATTTGAGGAAATCTAAAACTACATTTAGATCCCACGGTGCCACCGGAGGCACCACAGGAGGCTGTATATGCAGTACTCCTTTGACAAAAGTCTGGACCTCAGGAACTGAGGCCAATTCTTTTTGGAAGAATATAGACAGGGCCGAAATTTGAACCTTAATAGATCCCAATTTGAGACCCATAGACAATCCTGATTGCAGGAAATGTAGGAAACGACCCAGTTGAAATTCCTTCGTCGGAGCATTCCGACCCTCGCACCATGCCACATATTTTCGCCAAATGCGGTGATAATGCTTTGCGGTGACTTCTTTCCTTGCCTTAATCAAGGTAGGAATGACTTCTTCAGGAATGCCTTTTTCTTTTAGAATCTGGCGTTCAACCGCCATGCCGTCAAACGCAGCCGCGGTAAGTCTTGAAAAAGACAAGGACCCTGCTGAGGCAGGTCCCTTCTCAGAGGTAGAGGCCACGGATCGTCCGTGACCATCTCTTGAAGTTCCGGGTACCAAGTCCTTCTTGGCCAATCCGGAGCCACTAGTATCGTTCTTACTCCTCTTTGCCGTATAATCCTCAATACCTTTGGTATGAGAGGCAGAGGAGGAAACACATATACCGACTGGTACACCCAAGGTGTTACCAGCGCATCCACAGCTATTGCCTGCGGATCTCTTGACCTGGCGCAATACCTGTCCAGTTTTTTGTTGAGGCGAGACGCCATCATGTCCACCATTGGTTTTTCCCAACGGTTTATTATCATGAGGAAAACTTCTGAATGAAGTCCCCACTCTCCCGGGTGAAGATCGTGTCTGCTGAGGAAGTCTGCTTCCCAGTTGTCCACGTCCGGGATGAATACTGCTGACAATGCTATCACGTGATTCTCCGCCCAGCGAAGGATCCTGGCAGCTTCTGCCATTGCACTCCTGCTTCTTGTGCCGCCCTGTCTGTTTACATGGGCGACTGCCGTGATGTTGTCCGACTGGATCAACACCGGTCTTCCTTGAAGCAGAGGTTCCGCCTGGTTTAGAGCATTGTAGATTGCTCTTAGTTCCAGAATGTTTATGTGAAGAGACTTTTCCAGGCTCGTCCACACTCCCTGGAAGTTTCTTCCCTGTGTGACTGCTCCCCAGCCTCTCAGGCTGGCGTCCGTGGTCACCAGGATCCAATCCTGTATGCCGAATCTGCGGCCCTCCAGTAGATGAGCCTCCTGCAACCACCACAGAAGAGATACCCTTGTCCTTGGAGACAGGGTTATCCGCTGATGCATCTGAAGATGCGATCCGGACCATTCGTCCAGCAAATCTCCCTGAAAATGTTTTGCGTGAGATCTGCCGAATGGAATCGCTTCGTAAGAAGCCACCATTTTTCCCAGGCCTCCTGTGCATTAATGCACTGATACTTGGCCTGGTTTTAGGAGGTTTCTGACTAGGTCGGATAACTCCCTGGCTTTCCCCTCCAGGAGAAATACCTTTTTCTGGACTATGCCCAGAATCATTCCTGGGAACAGCAGACGTATCATCGGAAAACACAGCTGCGATTTTTGGAATATTTAGAATCCACTCGTGCTATCGTAGAACTACTTTAGATAGTTCTTTTCCGACCTCCAACTGTTCTCTGGAACTTGCCCCTTTCAGGATATCGTCCAAGTAAGGGATAATTAAGATGCCCTTTTCTTTGAAGAGAGTCATCTTTTCGGCCATTACCTTGGTAAAGGCCCGGGGTGCCGTGGATAATTCAACGGCAACTTTTGAAACTGATATTGACAGTTCTGTATCACGAACCCGATGTACCCTTGTTGAGAAGGGCAAATTTGGACATGGAGGTAATCCTTGATGTCCAGGGACACCATATAGTCCCCTTCTTTCCGGTTCGCTATCACTGCTCTGAGTGACTCCATCTTGATTTGAACCTTTATGTAAGTGTTCAAAGATTTCAGATTTAGACTATGTCTCACCAAGCCGTCTGGCTTCAGTACCACCATATAGTGTGGAAGACTAATACCCTTTTCCTTGTTGTAGGAGGGGTACTTTGATTATCACCTGCTGGAAATACAGCTTGTGAATTTTTCCCAATACTGCCTCCCTGTTGGAGGGAGCCGTTGGTAACGCAGACTTCAGGAACCTGCGAGGAAAAGATGTCTCGACTCTCCAATCTGTACCCCTGGGATAATACTAGTACGATCCAGGGGTCAACTTGCGAGTGATCCCACTGCGCGTTGAGACTCTTGAGACTACACCCCCACCTAACCTGAGTCCGCTTACACGGCCCCAGCGTCATGCTGGGGACTTGGCAGACGCGGTGGAAGGCTTCCTTTCCTGGGAAGGAGCTGTCTGCTGCAGTCTACTTCCCTTTCCTCTATGTCTGGGCAGATATGACTGGCCTTTTGCCCGCTTGCCCTCATGGGAACGGAAGGATTGAGGCTGAAAAGACGGTGTCTGTTTCTGCTGAGATGTAACTTGGGGTAAAAAGGTTGGATTTCCAGCTGTTGCCGAGACCCCCAGGTCCGTTGGACCGACCCCAAATAACTCTTTCCCTTTATACGGCCATACTTCCATGTGTCGTATGGGATATGTATCACCTGACCACTGTCGTGTCCATGACATCTTCTGGGAGATATGGATCACGCACTTATTTTGATGCCAGAGTGCACATATCCCTCTGTGCATCTCGCATACATAAATATATAATGCATCCTATTAAATGCTCTATATCAATCAAATATTTTCAGTCAGGGAAACCGACCAAGCCAACCCAGCACTGCATCTCCAGGCTGATGGCGATCGCTGGTCGCAGTATAACCACCTTATGTGTGTATATACTTTTTAGGATATTTTTCCAGCTGCCTATCAGCTGGCTCCTTGAGGGCGGCCGTATCTGGCGACGGTAACGCCACTTGATAAGCGTGTGAGCGCCTTATTCATTCCCAACGCGCCCTAACTTCTGGCGGGAAAGGGTATAACGCCAATATTTGCTATCGGGGTAAACCCACGCATCATCACACACTTTATTTTATTTTATCTGATTCAGGAAAAACTACAGGTAGTTTTTTCACTCCCACATAATACCCTTTTTTGTGGTACTTGTAGTATCAGAAATATGTAACACCTCCTTCATTGCCCTTAACGTGTGGCCCTAATAAGGAATACGTTTGTTTATTCACCGTCGACACTGGATTCAGTGTCGGTGTCTGTGTCTGTGTCTGTGTCGACCGACTGAGGTAAATGGGCGTTATTAAAAACCCCTGACGGTGTTTCTGAGACGCCTGGACCGGTACTAATTGTTTGTCGGCCGTCTCATGTCGTCAACCGACCTTGCAGCGTGTTGACATTCTCACGTAATTCCCTAAATAAGCCATCCATACCGGTGTCGACTCCCTAGAGAGTGACATCACCATCATAGGCAATTGCTCCGCCTCCTCCAACATCGTCCTCATACATGTCGACACACACGTACCGACACAGCACACACACCGGGAATGCTCTGACAGAGGACAGGACCCCACTAGCCCTTTGGAGAGACAGAGGGAGAGTTTGCCAGCACACACCAAAAAACGCTATAATTACATAGGGACAACCTTATATAAGTGTTTCTCCCTTATAGCATCTTTAATATATTTATGTCGCCAATTTAGTGCCCCCCCTCTCTGTTTAAACCCTGTTTCTGTAGTGCAGTGCAGGGGAGAGCCTGGGAGCCTTCTCTCCAGCCTTTCTGTGAGAGAAAATGGCGCTGTGTGCTGAGGAGATAGGCCCCGCCCCTTTTTCGGCGGGCTCGTCTCCCGCTATTTATTGTATTTAGGCAGGGGTTAAATATCTCCATATAGCCTCTGGGGGCTATATGTGAGGTATTTTTAGCCTTATATAGGTTTACATTTGCCTCCCAGGGCGCCCCCCCCCAGCGCCCTGCACCCTCAGTGACTGCCGTGTGAAGTGTGCTGAGAGGAAAATGGCGCACAGCTGCAGTGCTGTGCGCTACCTTTAGAAGACTGCAGGAGTCTTCAGCCGCCGATTCTGGACCTCTTCTTGCTTCAGCATCTGCGAGGGGGCCGGCGGCGAGGCTCCGGTGACCATCCAGGCTGTACCTGTGATCGTCCCTCTGGAGCTTCATGTCCAGTAGCCAAGAAGCCAATCCATCCTGCACGCAGGTGAGTTCACTTCTTCTCCCCTCTGTCCCTCGTTGCAGTGATCCTGTTGCCAGCAGGAATCACTGTAAAATAAAAAACCTAAGCTAAACTTCTCTAAGCAGCTCTTTATGAGAGCCACCTAGAATTGCACCCTTCTCGGCCGGGCACAAAAATCTAACTGGAGTCTGGAGGAGGGTCATAGGGGGAGGAGCCAGTGCACACCACCTGACCTGTAAAAGCTTTACTTTTTGTGCCCTGTCTCCTGCGGAGCCGCTATTCCCCATGGTCCTTTCAGGAACCCCAGCATCCACTTAGGACGATAGAGAAAGTAAAGCTTTAGGATCAGGTGGTGTGCACTGGCTCCTCCCCCTATGACCCTCCTCCAAGCCTCAGTTAGGTACTGTGCCCCGACGAGCGTACACAATAAGGAAGGATTTATGAATCCCGGGTAAGACTCATACCAGCCACACCAATCACACTGTACAACCTGTGATCTGAACCCAGTTAACAGTATGATAACAGCGGAGCCTCTGAAAAGATGGCTCACAACAATAACAACCCGATTTTTGTAACTATGTACAAGTAATGCAGATAATCCGCACTTGGGATGGGCGCCCAGCATCCACTACGGACTCCGAGAAATAGAATTATCGGTAAGTAAATTCTTATTTTCTCTATCGTCCTAGTGGATGCTGGGGTTCCTGAAAGGACCATGGGGATTATACCAAAGCTCCCAAACGGGCGGGAGAGTGCGGATGACTCTGCAGCACCGAATGAGAGAACTCCAGGTCCTCCTTAGCCAGGGTATCAAATTTGTAGGATTTTACAAACGTGTTTGCCCCTGACTAAATAGCCGCTCGGCAAAGTTGTAAAGCCGAGACCCCTCGGGCAGCCGCCCAAGATGAGCCCACCTTCCTTGTGGAATGGGCATTTACATATTTTGGCTGTGGCAGGCCTGCCACAGAATGTGCAAGCTGAATTGTATTACACATCCAACTAGCAAAAGTCTGCTTAAAAGCAAGAGCACCCAGTTTGTTGGGTGCATACAGGATAACAGCAAGTTAGTTTTCCTGACTCCAGCCGTCCTGGAACCTATATTTTCAGGGCCCTGACCACATCTAGCAACTTGGAGTCCTCCAAGTCCCTAGTAGGCGCAAGACACCACAATAAGCTGGTTCAGGTGAAACACTGACACCACCTTAGGGAGAGAACTGGGGACGAGTCCGCAGCTCTGCCCTGTCCGAATGGACAAACAGATATGGGCTTTTTTGAGAAAAAAACCACCAATTTGACACTCGCCTGGTCCAGGCCAGGTCCAAGAGCATGTTCACTTTTCATGTGAGATGCTTCAAATCCACAGATTTGACTGGTTTTAAACCAATGTGTTTTGAGGAATCCCAGAACTACGTTGAGATCCCACAGTGCCACTGGAGGCACAAAAGGGGGTTGTATATGCAATACTCCCTTGACAAACTTCTGGACTTCAGGAACTGAAGCCAATTCTTTCTGGAAGAAAAATCGACAGGGCCAAAATTTGAACCTTAATGGACCCCAATTTGAGGCCCATAGACACTCCCTGTTTGCAAGAAATGCAGGAATCGACCGAGTTGAAATTTCTTCGTGGGGCCTTCCTGGCCTCACACCACGCAACATATTTTCGCCACATGTGGTGATAATGTTGTGCGGTCACCTCCTTTCTGGCTTTGACCAGGGTAGGAATGACCTCTTCCTGAATGCCTTTTCCCTTAGGATCCGGCGTTCCACCGCCATGCCGTCAAACGCAGCTGCGGTAAGTCTTGGAACAGACATGGTACTTGCTGAAACAAGTCCCTTCTTAGCGGCTGAGGCCATAAGTCCTCTGTGAGCATCTCTTGAAGTTCCGGGTACCAAGTCCTTCTTGGCCAATCCGGAGCCATGAGTATAGTTCTTACTCCTCTACGTCTTATAATTCTCAGTACCTTAGGTATGAAAAGCCGAGGATGGAACACATACACCGACTGGTACACCCACGGTGTTACCAGAACGTCCACAGCTATTGCCTGAGGGTCTCTTAACCTGGCGCAATACCTGTCCCGTTTTTTGTTCAGACGGGACGCCATCATGTCCACCTTTGGTAATTCCCAACGGTTTACAATTATGTGGAAAACTTCCCCATGAAGTTCCCACTCTGCCGGGTGGAGGTCGTGCCTACTGAGGAAGTCTGCTTCCCAGTTTCCATTCCCGGAATGAAACACTGCTGACAGTGCTATCACATGATTTTCCGCCCAGCGAAAAGTCCTTGCAGTTTTTGCCACTGCCCTCCTGCTTCTTGTGCCGCCCTGTCTATTTACGTGGGCGACTGCCGTGATGTTTTATCCCACTGGATCAATACCGGCTGACCTTGAAGCAGAGGTCTTGATAAGCTTAGAGCATTATAAATTTACCCTTAGCTATATTTATGTGGAGAAAAATCTCCAGACTTGATCACACTCCCTGGAATTTTTTTCCTTGTGTGACTGCTCCCCAGCCTCTCGGGCTGGCCTCCGTGGTCACCAACATCCAAAACTGAATGCCGAATCTGCGGCCCTCTAGAAGATGAGCACTCTGTAACCACCACAGGAGAGACACCCTTGCCCTTGGATATAGGGTTATCCGCTGATGCATCTGAAGATGCGATCCGGACCATTTGTCCAGCAGATCCCACTGAAAAGTTCTTGCATGAAATCTGCCGACTGGAATTGCTTCGAAGGAAGTCACCATTTTTTTACCATGGCCCTTGTGCAATGATGCACTGATTTTAGGAGGTTCCTGACTAGCTCGGATAACTCCCTGGCTTTCTCTTCCGGGAGAAACACCTTTTTCTGGACTGTGTCCAGAATCATCCCTAAGCACAGGAGACTTGTTGTCGGGATCAGCTGCGATTTTGGAATATTTAGAATCCACCCCTGCTGTTGTAACAGTATCCGAGATAGTGCTACTCCGACCTCCAACTGTTCCCTGGACTTTGCCCTTATCAGGAGATCGTCCAAGTAAGGGATAATTAAGACGCCTTTTCTTCGAAGAAGAACCATCATTTCGGCCATTACCTTGGTAAAGACCCGGGGTGCCGTAGACAATCCAAACGGCAGCGTCTGAAACTGATAGTGACAGTTCTGTACCACGAACCTGAGGTACCCTTAGTGATAAGGGCAAATTTGGGACATGGAGGTAAGCATCCCTGATGTCTCGGGACACCAGATAGTCCCCTTCTTCCCGGTTCGTTATCACTGCTCTGAGTGACTCCATCTTGATTTGAACCTTTGTAAGTGTTCAAATTTTTTTAGATTTAGAATAGGTCTCACCTAGCCTTCTGGCTTCAGTACCACAATATAGTGTGGAATAATACCCCCTTTTCTTGTTGTAGGAGGGGTAATTTAATTATCACCTGCTGGGAATACAGCTCGTGAATTTTTTTTTCCCATACTGCCTCCTTGTCGGAGGGAGACCTTGGTAAAGCAGACTTCAGGAGCCTGCGCAGGGGAAACGTCTCGACATTCCAAACTGTACCCCTGGGATACTACTTGTAGGATCCAGGGGTCCTGTACGGTCTCAGCGTCATGCTGAGAGCTTGTCAGAAGCGGTGGAACGCTTCTGTTCCTGGGAATGGGCTGCCTGCTGCAGTCTTCTTCCCTTTCCTCTATCCCTGGGCAGATATGACTCTTATAGGGACGAAAGGACTGAAGCTGAAAAGACGGTGTCTTTTTCTGCAGAGATGTGACTTAGGGTAAAAACGGTGGATTTTCCAGCAGTTGCCGTGGCCACCAGGTCCGATGGACCGACCCCAAATAACTCCTCTTCCTTTATACGGCAATACACCTTTGTGCCGTTTGGAATCTGCATCACCTGACCACTGTCGTGTCCATAAACATCTTCTGGCAGATATGGACATCGCACTTACTCTTGATGCCAGAGTGCAAATATCCCTCTGTGCATCTCGCATATATAGAAATACATCCTTTAAATGCTCTATAGTCAATAAAATACTGTCCCTGTCAAGGGTATCAATATTTTTAGTCAGGGAATCCGACCAAGCCACCCCAGCTCTGCACATCCAGGCTGAGGCGATCGCTGGTCGCAGTATAACACCAGTATGTGTGTATATACTTTTTATGATATTTTTCCAGCCTCCTGTCAGCTGGCTCCTTGAGGACGGCCCTATCTATAGACGGTACCGCCACTTGTTCTGATAAGCGTGTGAGCGCCTTATCCACCCTAAGGGGTGTTTCCCAACGCGCCCTAACTTCTGGCGGGAAAGGGTATACCGCCCATATTTTCTATCGGGGGGAACCCACGCATCATCACACACTTCATTTAATTTATCTGATTCAGGAAAAACTACGGTAGTTTTTTCACATCCCACATAATACCCTCTTTTGTGGTACTTGTAGTATCAGAAATATGTAACACCTCCTTCATTGCCCTTAACGTGTGGCCCTAATAAGGAATACGTTTGTTTATTCACCGTCGACACTGGATTCAGTGTCCCTGTCTGTGTCTGTGTCGACCGACTAAAGTAAACGGGCGTTTTAAAACCCCTGACGGTGTTTTTGAGACGTCTGGACCGGTACTAATTGTTTGCCGGCCGTCTCATGTCGTCAACCGACCTTGGCGCGTGTTGACATTATCACGTAATTCCCTAAATAAGCCATCCATTCCGGTGTCGACTCCCTAGAGAGTGACATCACCATTACAGGCAATTGCTCCGCCTCCTCACCAACATCGTCCTCATACATGTCGACACACACGTACCGACACACAGCACACACACAGGGAATGCTCTGATAGAGGACAGGACCTACTAGCCCTTTGGAGAGACAGAGGGAGAGTTTGCCAGCACACACCAAAAACGCTATAATTATATAGGGACAACCTTATATAAGTGTTTTCCCTTATAGCATCTTTTTTATATATTTCTAACGCCAAATTAGTGCCCCCCCTCTCTGTTTTAACCCTGTTTCTGTAGTGCAGTGCAGGGGAGAGCCTGGGAGCCTTCCCTCCAGCCTTTCTGTGAGGGAAAATGGCGCTGTGTGCTGAGATAGGCCCCGCCCCTTTTTCGGCGGCCTCGTCTCCCGCTCTTAACGGATTCTGGCAGGGGTTAAATATCTCCATATAGCCCCCGGAGGCTATATGTGAGGTATTTTTAGCCAAAAAAGGTTTTCATTTGCCTCCCAGGGCGCCCCCCTCCCAGCGCCCTGCACCCTCAGTGACTGCCGTGTGAAGTGTGCTGAGAGGAAAATGGCGCACAGCTGCAGTGCTGTGCGCTACCTTAAGAAGACTGAGGAGTCTTCTGCCGCCGATTCTGGACCTCTTCTCGTTTCAGCATCTGCAAGGGGGCCGGCGGCGAGGCTCCGGTGACCATCCAGGCTGTACCTGTGATCGTCCCTCTGGAGCTAATGTCCAGTAGCCAAGAAGCCAATCCATCCTGCACGCAGGTGAGTTCACTTCTTCTCCCCTAAGTCCCTCGTTGCAGTGATCCTGTTGCCAGCAGGACTCACTGTAAAATAAAAAACCTAAGCTAAACTTTTCTAAGCAGCTCTTTAGGAGAGCCACCTAGATTGCACCCTTCTCGGCCGGGCACAAAAATCTAACTGAGGCTTGGAGGAGGGTCATAGGGGGAGGAGCCAGTGCACACCACCTGATCCCTAAAGCTTTACTTTTTGTGCCCTGTCTCCTGCGGAGCCGCTATTCCCCATGGTCCTTTCAGGAACCCCAGCATCCACTAGGACGATAGAGAAAGTCCTTTGGGGAGACAGAGAGAGTATGCCAGCACACACTAGAGCGCTATATAACAGAGGGATAGACACTATATACAAAGTGAATTTTCCCCCTATAGCTGCTTATATCACAATTTGCGCCTAAATTTATGTGCCCCCCCTCTCTTTTTTACCCTTTCTGTAGTGTATACTGCAGGGGAGACCCTGGGGAGCGTCCTTCCAGCGGAGCTGTGAAGAGAAAATGGCGCTGGCTGTGCGGAGGGAGATAGCCCCGCCCCTTCAACGGCGGGCTTCTCCCGCTTTTTATATCGTTAATGGCAGGGGTTTCTGCACATATACAGTGTTAAACACTGTATTATGTGCTTTTTATTGCCAAAAGGTATCTTAATTGCAGCCCAGGGCGCCCGCCCGCCCCCCCCCAGCGCCCTGCACCCACCAGTGACCGGAGCGTGTGGTGTGCTGTGGGAGCAATGGCGCACAGCTGCAGTGCTGTGCGCTACCTTATTGAAGACCGAAGTCTTCAGCCGCAGATTCCTCCGGTTTCTTCCGTCTTCTGGCTCTGCAAGGGGGACGGCGGCGCGGCTCCGGGAACGGACGATCGAGGTCGGGCCCTGTGTTCGATCCCTCTGGAGCTAATGGTGTCCAGTAGCCTAGAACAGGCCTGGCCAACCTGTGGCTCTCCAGCTGTTGTAAAACTACAAGTCCCATCATGCCTTGCCACAGTTTTGCTACTAGGGAATGCTGAAACTGTGGCAGGGCATGCTGGGATTTGAAGTTTCACAACATCTGGAGAGCCACAGGTTGGCCAGGCCTGGCCTAGAAGCACAAGCTAGCTGCAAGCAGGTAGGTTTGCTTCTCTCCCCTAAGTCCCACGTAGCAGTGAGTCTGTTGCCAGCAGATCTCACTGAAAATGAAAAACCTAACAAATACTTTTCTTTCTAGGAAGCTCAGGAGAGCCCCTAGAGTGCATCCAGCTCTGGCCGGGCACAGATTCTAACTGAGGTCTGGAGGAGGGGCATAGAGGGAGGAGCCAGTGCACACCAGATGTAGTACCTAATCTTTTCTTTAAAGAAGTGCCCAGTCTCCTGCGGAGCCCGTCTATTCCCCATGGTCCTTACGGAGGACCCAGCATCCACTAGGACGTCAGAGAAATAGGATTTCCAAGATAGCCTCCAGAGTTAAACCATGGTCATACAATAGCTGTAGTGCATTTTTTGGCAGGAGGAGTGAACTTTGTCAAGGGGAAGGAAAATCCTCTGTTGCACCATGTGGAACCTAAAGGGCCCCATACACTACTGCGATATGTCCATCTGACATGTCACAGGTGATCACCCCGGCAGCCTCCTGGGCGGCAGGATCGCCCATGATACATCGTATGCTGTCCTTTTGCATACGATGTATCTTGGGCGATCCTGGCCGATCCCAGCCACACCTGCGGGGTCGGACAAGATTGAATGTGCAGCACATTCAATCTGGAGGATCCGATCCGATGCTCACGGGGCCGTGCATCAGATCGGATACACAGCCAAAATCCCTGATTTCACCCAATATACCGGGCCGAATGCCCGAATTGGGCTGGAATCGGGTATAATCATTCCAGTGTATGGGGCCCTTAAGACACAGGAAAGCCAAGGAAGACAGCAGAAGCGAGGATGTGGCCATGATTGTTATCCAGCCATAGCTTTCCTGAGTTTAGATGTCAATGTTAAGATGATTAATTACTAACTCCTATGAAGGTGACAGTCTCGGCAACGCAGCGGAACAATCACAGATATTAAGACTTTGGCAAGACAGAAATTACTGAAATCCAAGGCCTTCACTCAAATGTTAAAATGTTCCCCTTGGAAGGCAAAACTGAAGACCTGTAGAAAAGTGTCAGCGTTTTATATATGCAGGAGTGCTGCAATTCTCCTTCCCCTACCAGCAATAATTATTAAATGGAGAAAGTACATTTTTATTAACCGCGATGAAAACCTGTTGAGCTTCTTAAGATTCAAATCATGAAGTGAAGATTCATTAGCACAACAAAGAGGTTGGAGTGAACCCTTGGCTCTGAAACCACAGGACTGGACAGATGATCAGAGATCGGACAAAAAAGTGTCTAGGCACAGTTTACGTTGTTTAAAACCCATGGATCAAAGGTACCATTATCAAAGTCTGTAAGGGAGGTGATCCCAACCACAGTCTTTGAGGCATACTAACAGAACAGATTTTAAGGATACTGAGAACAGGTGACTCAAAATAAATGAAGTACTGTTTAATTTAACCATCTGTGCTCAAGAATGGATAGCATTAAAATGTGGTCTGTCTTGAGAACCAAGGTTGGAAAACACTGCTCTAAGGAGTAGACTGCGTGTACCCTGCTACCTGGCCCATGTACAGTAATCAAGAGGAGTGTTGTCTGAGAACTTGGAGTGACTAAAACACATGGATTAGAGAAAACCCAGCCAGAGTATGCTCTCATCATCTTAGGTGACTGCTGCATTTCCACTTAACACAGCTGGGGACAGCTGTGAGAAAGTCCTTCAGGGTCAGAGAGTAGATTAATGGGTACAAAATACCACCACACTCACACTGCATGGGGCAGATGTTCCCATGAGATTCACAGAAAACAGTAAAAATAGGAAAGAGCAGAGCGTTTATAGGAAATAGTAGGAGGCAGCTTTTCTAATCCACTATCCTGCCTATCAAAGGGAGAAAGGGCCACCAACCTATATGTGTATCCACCTACTGAAGGATTCCTGTAAGCTAATGTACATACTGTATAGAAATTCTATATGTGAACCAACCAACACTGAGGCGGACTCCCACAGATATACGGAACAGTGTTTTGTAGATCTAAAGTTTGCTTACCTTCACTACAAAAGTTCTTCTCCACCCCAGAGAAGCGAATCTTTTCATGGAGTAGTTTCTCTTGCTTACAATATTCACACTGAGAGACAACTCCGTGCAGTCGCTTGTAATTATCACAGCAATCTTTACAGCAGAATTGGTACACATGGTCCTGTAGAGAGACACATACAGTTGGTATTGCTGGGGATGAATGAATATTCCACTAACACAATACCTTCATGCTAATGCCACATGTCCTCACCTGCCAATCCAAGATCTCTGGTTTTCCAGTAAACATGTTGTGACAATAATGACAATTGAGATGAATCCCACCCTCAGGACTGGTACGCTGGAAGGGAAAGACATCAGATGACATATTTCAAAAACAGTTAGAAACAGCAATGTAAAATGAAAGGACAGGCAGATCAGGCTGCAAAATTTCTAACACACAGGATTGCATTCAAGGAAGTTTGCAAAGGCAACTAAAATAAAAATGTATATTATTGTATAAACAATGCAAGTTTTGCAATCTCCAAACACAATTTAAATCATACTCTGGTTAAAAGAAAAAAAAATAAGTTACTAACAAGAAATGTAAATAATTACATATCACTGAGCCTATATTTGTCTACTCTGTGCAGCTGAAAGGTGTAAGGCCAGACTTATGGTGCAGTACGACTGGCAGACTTCCACACAACTACTACTGCCACCTTGTGAACAATTCTAGTAGTTACAACATGCAGAACTTTTGTTATTTTTTTTCTTTTTATTACCAGTTATTTATATAGTGCACACGTATTCCGCAGCGCTTTACAGAGAGAATATTTGGCCATTCACATCAGTCCCTACCCAAGAGGAGCTTACACTCTATATTCCCTAGCACAAGTACATGCACACACATTCATGCTAGGGTGAATTTGTGTTGGGAGCCAATTAACCTGTCAGTATATTTCTAGATTCCATGATCTTCCATGTGAATCAGGCTACAATGGCTAACTAAAACTTCACATCAATCCAGACACTGAATCAAAAGAATTAGGAGGGAGAACTGAGGGAATATTTTCTTAAGGCACGGCTGAAGAGCGACTAAAGCCCCGTAAACACAGGGCGAGATGTGTGCTGAGCGATCTCTCTATCTACACCCGCTCAGCACAGCGAGATGTGTGCTGAGCGAGGAAGGGGTGGATGGGGGGGGCGCTCATTTCACCCAGCGGTGAAATGAGCGACCTGCTCGACTGTGCAGGCCAATCTAGTACCAGCGATAGCGACGAGTGGGGTGCAACATCGCTATCACTGTGGAGCATACACACGGAGAGCTGCGTGCTTAAATTCTAACCAATCTAGCCAGATTGCTTAGAATTGAAGCACTTATAACTCCATGTGTAGCCCCCTTAAAAGAACAATTTCAGCCACTGTTCTAGTTACAATTTTTGCCCATGCAGGATCAGAAGTTCAGCGCCATCGCCTGCTGGAAAACAGTTCTTCGTATCACGCAACGGTCCAGTGGGTACTTTGGTAGTACATTTTAAACTATTAAAAAATGTCACAGAGGCCATCTCTAGTAGAAGAGGCCCTGGCATTGCTCCTTTGTCAGACAGGTTTACAAAAAGAAAAAAGTAATTTCAATTGTGTAACACCCAATCACAGTACAGGAAGGTTATTATAACATTAACTAGAAAGCAGGATAGAAATAGCAACCGAGAACACTAGCTTTACTCAGCTAAGCACCGTGGAGGATGCAAGGCTGCAACTCCAGTTTCTTGTCAGCAGTGAAACAGAAAAGCTTAAAAAGTGTAAATTCCTTCCCTAACATTGAAAAGGATCTGGAGTCCACTTTTAAATTAAAGAATTCTATAATGTTGCCAGAAGAGGGGACTGAATAAACTAGCAGCCACTCACCAGACGATAATCCCGGCATTTATGGCTCCAAGCACTAGCATGGTGGCAAGTCAAACTAATTTCTGCTCCATGCATGAAGAAAAAAAAAAAAAAAAAAAAGGAGGACAAAAGCAATGGCAGCCACCAATTTAGGCAGCAAGTCAGTAATCACTAAATTTGCTGATAGCGACCAGGTTTCTCTCAGGAGTTTTGCAAATGAATGTTGACTGTGGCTGGAAGAGGTGACTCACCACATTTAAAATAAGCAAAGCTTATTACTTGTATACAAGATCTATAGATCTTTTCTGAAGTGTGAAAGCTCCTACTATATGCACCGCTTTGCTAAACTTCCCCAGAGTCCCCAAATGATTATCATCTTTTTATTCTTGCTAAAAACAAAACAAAAAACCCTTCATTGTTAATATTGGTTGCGCTCACATCCCCAACAAAATCTCTCGAGAAGAGCTAAGCAAGGGAGCAGATATTCAAATTTCAACAAAACTGAAGACAAAAAAAGCATCTTTATATGAGATTACTGATTTTTTGCCTATTTCTGATATTAAAAAATAAATAAAGATTTCGAGGCTAAGCCTATGCCAACTACCTGGAAGGTGGTCCAGCAGCTGGGACTGCAGAATTGGTAGAGAACTCGTTCTGTCTTGTTGTAATATACCGGTTCTGAGAGACTGCGTCTGCATAGGCTGCAGGGTCGAGTAGGGCCTGAAGGGGATAAAAAAACAAAACAGATGACTTCAGTAACTATGAAGAAGCAATAAGAAGTAGAATGTAAATCTGGAAAATGAACGCATCATTTACAAATCTACACTACATATCTTGCTATAGTACACACCTAACGGGACGAGATGTCAATAGGCCATACCAAGTGAATGATACAGATGATATTTAATTCATGCTTAGTGTACTGCTTATTAAATGACAAACATAACATGGCCGGTACTCTATGTAAAAGAATGGCTCATGCTGGCTTTGGTTGGGTGGTGGGAACCCAGAAGGCACGTTTACTTGTAAGGTATGTTAGCACACAACAGAAATTGATGATTGGCACTTGCTGAACAATATGTTCTGCACAAGTCGCCGTGTGTAATAAAAATAAACTTGCAATGTAAAACACACAGTATATCCAGCATAAAATTTATAACCGAAAAGTATTCTAAATTGTTTTTCAAAACATCCTGTCCTTTGCAGGAATCGAACCCTAGCTCGCGGGCATGGTAACCATTGATGATATCACTATGCCAAGAGAGCAACGGAGACAGAGGACACCTGCAGTGACATAGTGAAGTTGCTCATTTAGGAAAAAATAAATAAAAATGTATTACAGTGCTGTGTGTCCCAACTCTATCGCTGATTGCAATGATTTGTTTTTCTTTTAGAGAGCTGTGTAGAACTCCGAACTGTGCGTCTGAGACGCTGACCAAATCTTTTTCCGTGTTCACATTTCTACTTAAAGGTAGGGCTCATTTGGGGGGCGTGGCCATTGCGGCAATGGAGTAGCAAGCAGACTACAGAGGACTCCCGCCTCGTTATCAAACACTATCCTGCGAATCCCTTGGGGCTACTGAGTATCCTTGCTGCTGCATAAGGGTGTGCTGCACCTTTGAACCCTTTCCCTGTCTACACTGAGTGTCCAGTGGGGACAGTATCAGCGCCTGTTGCTGCAGTAGAGTCACACCACGTGAGACGCCATATGTGCTGGGTGCCTTTACTCCAACACAGCTCCTGCCGCCTCAGTGCCTGCGGTCTCTGATTGGCGCAGAGGGACCCGGAGGCTGCGTACCTGTGCTTGTCTGTGTCCGTGTGAGCCACCTCCACTCAGTGCCCAGTGTGCCTCTCGCGGCTGCGGTTGTCTGCACAGCCTGCCTATCTGATTTGCCTCTGGACTGGCTGCGCTGCACCGGCCACCGGCGCCCACCTCCCACGGGAAACTAACATCGGGGGAAAGGTGTGTGCTGGCGGGGAATTTCATCAAGAGACGAGTCCGTGAGCTTAATATCCCCTACGCTATGCTGTTCCCGCTGAAACTACGGGTTGTCACAGACGGTAAAACCAAGTTCTTTATGACTCCGTGAGAGGCAGCAGTGTGGCTGGATAGGCGTATGCCAGCACGTCATACTCTTTGAGGACTGATTATTGCTACTTCCATGCCTACTGTACGATAAGTATATGCTATACTGTTTGTCTTATGATGTGATCTACATTGTATGCCTGTTACAATTTGCTTTTGAATGGTCTATTGCCATTATACACTTTGTATATTTGGTGGGGCCAAACCGATCTCTATTACGCTGGGGTCTCCCACGCTCTTTGTTGTAGTCTAAACGCTGGTTCGGTTTAGATAACTTCCACCTGCACTTATTCAGGCTTGAAGCCTTCTATCACTCAGGCTTAGTTACATTAGTTGGGAGTATTCTTCCTTTGTATGTCTGATGACTGCTCAGTACTCAATTTGCCCTTACAGCGTAATGAGACACTTTAAAGGGAGGGTCTCGCCAGGCTTGTTACCATTATATTTTTTCCCCCGATAGGGTAACTTTTGTTTGAGTTTGTTTAGGGAATTAGGTGTGCCACAGTTTGGAGGTGGTATACAGGGATGGGATTATTATGCTCTGTGTTCGTTTATTATTATTTGATTGCCAACTGTGTTCTGATGTTTTTTCGGTTTTGGTGTGGTGCTCTGCTGTAATTTTTTCTGTGCCGTGTACTGCTGGCTGTGGGTGGCCTGTTCAATTGCAATATTGGTTCTCCTATGACGGTGATTACGTTTTTGTCATGGAATGTACGGGGCATTGGTGGACCAGCGTAAACTATCTTTAGTGCTCAGGCAGGTTAAATGCTATGATTCTGATGTGGTATGCCTCATGGAGACCCATTAAGTAGGCAGTAAGATTATGTCACTTAAAAAACATAAGTGGGGTGGGCATACCATTCCATGCACACCTCTGCCTCTAGGGGCATATCCACCCTCAAAGAAAACTTCCTTTTTTTTATTTTATTTAGAGATACTGTACAGACAGATCCCTGGGGCGGCTTTATTTTCTTGAAGTGTAAAATAAATTTTATACCCATTTTATTATTGCCCGTTTATGTGCCTCCTCCCTATTTCACCCAAGGATGTCAAAAAGGTAGTCAGCTTCATGGCCTCTTCCCCGCGCGTTTCTGCAGTTTGCTTGGTTGACTATATCAATGTCCTGGATCCTTCGCTGGATAGGATCTCCATGACATCCACTAGATCGCAACCGAAAAATACTTTTTTCAGCTGTTTCTGAGCTGGGCCTGGTCGATGCTTTGAGGGCGAGGCATCCTCATGTACAACAGTATTCGTGTTTCTCACATTCACATTGCTCCTTTCTTAGGATCTTGTTCTGATCCCGTGCAGCTGCTTTATTCTGCTCCACTGGCTAGGATTTCTATCAATGGATGTGTCTCACAGGCCTTTCCCCTGTTCCAGGGTACTAGACAGGGTTGTCATCTCTCCCCTACCTATTTGCCAAAGCAATTGAGCCACCGGCGTGCCTGATGCAGAACTGTCCCGATACTCAAGGCCTGCATGTTGGCTCTAGGGAGAAAAGGATTGCGTTATATGCGGACGATATCTTAAATCTTTGTCCATGACTATGTTAATTCTATGCCTAGACTCTTTGATATTAATGTGTTGGCCGTTATTCAGGCCTTTTGATCAACTGGGCTAAATCCAGTATTAGTCCCCTTCGAGGTAGTGTTTCTACTATATCCCCATTCTCTCTTCCGCTGTAATGGGCAGATTCCTTTAAGTATTTGGGTGACTAGAGACCATCAACAGTATATTCCACTTAATGTTACCCTGCAAGTGTCATATCTTCGGTCTAAAGTATCAGCTTGGGGCAAATTACCACTGACAGTTACCGGCAGGGTCAATTTAACTAAGATGGTAATTCAGCCTAAACTCCTGTATGCTCTCCAAATTTATAGTCTTTTATCCTCCCTTATATGGGCTAATAAGAGGGCCCGTTTGAAACGCTCTACGTTAACTAGATCTAGAGCCTCTGGGGGTTTAGCTCTACCCGCTTTTAGGATTTATTATTTTGCAGCTCAATTGGCACGTCTGGGAATGGTTGAATGTAGGGGATCCTTCATCCTTGCACTTCCAACTGATAAGAGCAGAGCCGCCCAGGATTGAAACCTTTGCACCTGTTGCTTACTGGGAGTGCACAGATAATCAGACCCCCCTAATTAAACAAGCCATGCTTATTTGGAAGGCAATACATACACTTCTGCATGGGCGGGGCTGGGATCTGGATGCCCCTGGATAATGCTCACGGACTTCCTGCACTCTCATATTTACAGGTCCGGGATGCGCGAGGTCGATGGGGAATTCATTCCTTGGGAAATCTGTATACCAATAAAATCTTTTCATAACCTCACAAGAATTTAGTCCCAAAGATGTATTTTTACAGGACTCTCCAGTTGCGCCACGCTCTGACTGCCCAGTTTCTGACGTCCCCTCCAATATTTCATGACTCTCCAGTTAAGAGTATGATACAAGATCGAGCTAACAATCATCTACTCCATTTTATATTCTGAAATTCAACGGGTGCTACACACTGACTTATAACCCTTGCTCAGACAGCAGTGGGAATTGGACTTATGGTCACTCTCAGACAATCTGTGGCTGCTGGCCCTGGGGGCTCCCCGCTCCGCTACATTGACGTTAGATTACAACAAATTCAATTTTATGTATTGCATAGAGTTTCTCTCACCCCGCAACATCTCTCATATCGAGGGTGTGCATAACCCAAACTGCCCCAAGTGTGGGTCTCCTGAGGGTACTTTCTGGCACTCATTATGGTCCTGCTCCTATTTAGTTACGTTTCGTGGCGCTGTCATTGATGCCCTGGTTTATACTGCTGTACAGCGTGTTGTCCTTACTCCTCTTACATGTACCCTGTCTGCTAGTGATGAGGAAGTCATGGACGCATTTAGTAGGAGATACAGCATTAATCAGTATGTTCTTGCCAAGGTTTGCATTGCCCGTTCATGGCTCTCTAAAGAACCTCCACGATTCCGAGCCAAGATATCTCTGGTGAATGAGACAGTTTTACATGAGAAATTTGTGTACCTGGTCAGAAATGCGGAGAATAAATATATGTGTCTGGCTCATTGGCTAGATTACCCATACTGGCTTTAAGATCAGCGTGAGACTGCCCTGCCATGATAACCCGCCTAGGAGTATACCTAGTCCTTTCAACTGTTCCGTATGCTTTTTGGTCTGCTTTTAACCTCTTTTTCTTGTCTGTGATGCCCTTATGATCCACAGCCAGCCATGCAATGATTTTCGACTCTTTGTATTAAACACTGCCCTCTGTCATCATTCTATTTGCTGTTACATGATTGAAAAGAGTCCGCACACACTAACTTTACCTTGACAAATGTATTATTATTTTGCCGTCTGTTTGTTTTATTGGTGGTAGTGTGTGTTTTGTTGTAAACTCCGAAATGACAATAAAAAGTATGGAATTTAAAAAGGTAGGGATTATTTTATACGGCGCACTGAGTGCCTGCCATTCCGGTGATTTCGTAGTCTGCCCTGCAGTATTACTGTATTAAAAAAAATAAAAAAACTACTGTATTTACTGTGTACTGGGGCCACTTGTCATGGCTTGTTACATTGTACGATGTTCCATAGTGCTATATCCATCCGCTACTATCCAGCACTGTACTGTAGTTTTCATTAGTGGAACAATAACTATCCAGTGCTGAAGCTGTGTATTGCATGCTGTGGATCCTCTTACGCTTTACTTCGCCAACCTGTGCTATTTGTATGGCTCGACTTGGATGCCTGTACGATGCAGCAGCAGCAACGATGAGTGTGGCTACATCTGTACACCAGGATGTGACTCCTGGTTCTCAGAGGCACACTGTCAAAAGCACACCGATTCATTACATTACATAGAACACAATGACAATGGTCAACTAAAAAAAACAAAAATAAGAATTTACTCACCGGTAATTCTATTTCTCGTAGTCCGTAGTGGATGCTGGGGACTCCGTAAGGACCATGGGGAATAGACGGGCTCCGCAGGAGACTGGGCACTCTATAAGAAAGATTTGGTACTATCTGGTGTGCACTGGCTCCTCCCTCTATGCCCCTCCTCCAGACCTCAGTTAGGATACTGTGCCCGGAAGAGCTGACACAATAAGGAAGGATTTTGAATCCCGGGTAAGACTCATACCAGCCACACCAATCACACCGTATAACTCGTGATACTATACCCAGTTAACAGTATGAAATATAACTGAGCCTCTCAACAGATGGCTCAACAATAACCCTTTAGTTAGGCAATAACTATATACAAGTATTGCAGACAATCCGCACTTGGGATGGGCGCCCAGCATCCACTACGGACTACGAGAAATAGAATTACCGGTGAGTAAAATCTTATTTTCTCTGACGTCCTAGTGGATGCTGGGGACTCCGTAAGGACCATGGGGATTATACCAAAGCTCCCAAACGGGCGGGAGAGTGCGGATGACTCTGCAGCACCGAATGAGAGAACTCAAGGTCCTCCTCAGCCAGGGTATCAAATTTGTAGAATTTAGCAAACGTGTTTGCCCCTGACCAAGTTGCAGCTCGGCAAAGTTGTAAAGCCGAGACCCCTCGGGCAGCCGCCCAAGATGAGCCCACCTTCCTCGTGGAATGGGCTTTCACTGATTCAGGATGCGGCAATCCAGCCGCAGAATGCGCCAGCTGAATTGTGCTACAAATCCAGCGAGCAATAGTCTGCTTAGAAGCAGGAGCACCTATTTTGTTGGGTGCATACAGGATAAAAAGCGAGTCAGTTTTCCCGACTCCAGCCGTCCTGGAAACATAAATTTTCAAGGCCCTGACTACGTCCAGTAACTTGGAATCCTCCAAGTCCCTAGTAGCCGCAGGCACCACAATAGGTTGGTTCAAGTGAAAAGCTGATACCACCTTAGGGAGAAACTGGGGACGAGTCCTCAATTCTGCCCTATCCATATGGAAAATCAGATAAGGGCTTTTACATGACAAAGCCGCCAACTCTGACACACGCCTGGCCGAAGCCAAGGCCAATAACATGACCACTTTCCACGTGAGATACTTCAGATCCACGGTTTTCAGTGGTTCAAACCAATGTGATTTTAGGAAACTCAACACCACATTGAGATCCCAAGGTGCCACAGGAGGCACAAAAGGGGGCTGAATATGAAGCACTCCCTTTACAAAAGTCTGAACTTCAGGCAGTGAAGCCAGTTCTTTCTGGAAGAAAATCGACAGAGCCGAAATCTGGACCTTAATGGAACCCAATTTTAGGCCCATAGTCACTCCTGACTGTAGGAAGTGCAGAAAACGACCCAGCTGAAATTCCTCTGTAGGGGCCTTCCTGGCCTCACACCACGCAACATATTTTCGCCAAATGCGGTGATAATGGTTTGCGGTTACTTCTTTCCTGGCTTTTATCAGCGTAGGAATGACTTCCTCCGGAATGCCCTTTTCCTTTAGGATCCGGAATTCAACCGCCATGCCGTCAAACGCAGCCGCGGTAAGTCTTGGAACAGACAGGGCCCCTGCTGTAGCAGATCCTGTCTGAGCGGTAGAGGCCATGGGTCCTCTGATAACATTTCTTGAAGTTCCGGGTACCAAGCTCTTCTTGGCCAATCCGGAACCACGAGTATCGTTCTTACTCCTCGCCTTCTTATTATTCTCAGTACCTTTGGTATGAGAGGCCGAGGAGGGAACACATAAACCGACTGGTACACCCACGGTGTCACTAGAGCGTCCACAGCTATCGCCTGAGGGTCCCTTGACCTGGCGCAATATCTCTTTAGCTTTTTGTTGAGGCGGGACGCCATCATGTCCACCTGTGGCCTTTGCCAACGGTTTACCAACAGGAGGAAGACTTCTGGATGAAGTCCCCACTCTCCCGGGTGTAGGTCGTGTCTGCTGAGGAAGTCTGCTTCCCAGTTGTCCACTCCCGGAATGAACACTGCTGACAGTGCTAGTACGTGATTTTCCGCCCATCGGAGAATCCTTGTGGCTTCTGCCATCGCCACCCTGCTTCTTGTGCCGCCCTGTCGGGCGACTGCCGTGATGTTGTCTGATTGTATCAGAACCGGCTGGTTTTGAAGCAGGGGCCTTGCCTGACTTAGGGGATTGTAAATGGCCCTCAGTTCCAGAATGTTTATGTGTAGGGACGACTCCTGACTTGACCAAAGTCCCTGGAAATTTCTTCCCTGTGTGACTGCGCCCCAGCCCCGAAGGCTGGCATCCGTGGTCACCAGGACCCAGTCCTGTATGCCGAATCTGCGGCCCTCTAGAAGATGAGCACTCTGCAGCCACCACAGTAGAGACACCCTGGTCCTTGGAGACAGGGTTATCAGTTGATGCATCTGAAGATGCGATCCCGACCACTTGTCCAAGAGGTCCCACTGGAAGGTCCTTGCATGGAACCTGCCGAATGGAATTGCTTCGTACGAAGCCACCATTTTTCCCAGGACTCGTGTGCAGTGATGCACAGATACCCGTTTTGGTTTTAGGAGGTCTCTGACTAGAGATGACAGCTCCTTGGCTTTCTCCTGCGGGAGAAACACTTTTTTCTGTTCTGTGTCCAGAATCATCCCCAGGAACAGTAAGCGTGTGGAAGGAACCAGTTGTGACTTTGGAATGTTTAGAATCCAGCCATGCTGTTGTAGCACTTCCCGAGATAGTGCTACTCCGACCAGTAACTGCTCCCTGGACCTCGCCTTTATTAGGAGATCGTCCAAGTACGGGATAATTAAAACTCCCTTTTTTCGAAGGAGTATCATCATTTCTGCCATTACCTTGGTAAACACCCTCGGTGCCGTGGACAGTCCAAACGGTAGTGTCTGGAATTGGTAATGGCAATCCTGTACCACAAATCTGAGGTACTCCTGGTGAGGCAGGTAAATTGGGACATGCAGGTAAGCATCCTTGATGTCCAGGGATACCATGTAATCCCCCTCGTCCAGGCTTGCAATAACCGCCCTGAGCGATTCCATCTTGAACTTGAATCTTTTTATGCATGTGTTCAAGGATTTAAAATTTAAAATGGGCCTCACCGAACCGTCCGGTTTCGGTACCACAAACAGTGTGGAATAGTAACCCCGTCCTTGTTGAAGTAGGGGTACTTTGACTATCACCTGCTGGGAATACAGCTTGTGAATTGCCTCTAGTACAGCCTCCCTGCCCGAGGGAGTTGTCGGTAAGGCCGATTTGAGGAAACGCCGGGGGGGAGGCGCCTCGAATTCCAGCTTGTACCCCTGAGATACTACTTGAAGGATCCAGGGATCCACCCGTGAGCGAACCCACTGATCGCTGAAATTTTTGAGGCGGCCCCCCACCGTACCTGGCTCCGCCTGTGGAGCCCCACCGTCATGCGGCGGATTTGGAAGAAGCGGGGGAGGACTTTTGTTCCTGGGAACCTGCTGCGTGGTGCAGCTTTTTCCCCCTTCCTCTGCCTCTAGACAGAAAGGACCCGCCTTTTCCCCGCCTGTTTTTCTGGGGTCGAAAGGACTGTACCTGATAATACGGCGCTTTCTTAGGCTGTGAGGGGACATGGGGCAAAAATGCTGACTTCCCAGCTGTTGCTGTGGAAACCAGGTCTGAGAGACCATCCCCGAATAACTCCTCACCCTTAATAAGGCAAAACTTTCATGTGCCTTTTAGAATCTGCATCCCCTGTCCACTGCCGAGTCCATAAGCCTCTCCTAGCAGAAATGGACAATGCACTTATTCTAGATGCCAGCCGGCAGATCTCCCTCTGTGCATCTCTCATGTACAAGACTGAGTCTTTTATATGCTCTACGGTTAGCAATATAGTGTCCCTGTCCAGGGTGTCAATATTTTCTGACAGGGAATCTGACCAAGCAGCAGCAGCACTGCACATCCACGCTGAAGCAATAGCTGGTCTCAGTATAACACCAGTGTGTGTATATATAGACTTTAGGATAGCCTCCTGCTTTCTATCAGCAGGTTCCTTTAGGGCGGCCGTATCCGGAGACGGTAGTGCCACCTTTTTAGACAAACGTGTGAGCGCTTTATCCACCCTAGGGGGAGTTTCCCAACGTGACCTATCCTCTGGAGAGAAAAGGAACGCCATTAGTAATTTTTTTGAAATCACCAATTTTTTATCAGGGAAAGCCCACGCTTCTTCACACACTTCATTTAATTCTTCAGATGGGGGAAAAACTATTGGTAGTTTTTTCTCCCCAAACATAATACCCTTTTTTGAGGTACCTGGGTTTATATCAGAAATGTGTAAAACCTCTTTCATTGCCTCAAATCATGCAACGAATGGCCCTAGTGGACATTAAATTTGACTCATCGTCGTCGACACTGGTATCAGTATCCGTGTCGACATCTGTGTCTGCCATCTGAGGTAGTGGGCGTTTTAGAGCCCCTGATGGCCTTTGAATTGCCTGGGCAGGCACGAGCTGAGAAGCCGGCTGTCCCGCATTTGGCATGTCGTCAAATTTTTTATGTAAGGAGTCGACACTTGCACGTAATTCCTTCCATAAGTCCATCCACTCAGGTGTCTGCCCCGCAGGGGGTGACATCACATTTATAGGCATCTGCTCCGCCTCCACATAAGTCTCCTCATCAAACATGTCGACACAGCCGTACCGACACACCGCACACACACACAGGGAATGCTCTTAAAGGAGACAGGACCCCACAAAAGCCCTTTGGGGAGACAGAGAGAGAGTATGCCAGCACACACCAGAGCGCTATATAATGCAGGGACTAACTGAATTATGTCCCCTATAGCTGCTATAATATTTACTGCGCCTCAAATTGTGCCCCCCCTCTCTTTTTTACCCTTTTCTTTAGTGTAGACTGCAGGGGAGAATCAGGGAGCTTCCTTCTAGCGGAACTGTGAGGGAGAAATGGCGCCAGTGTGCTGAGGGAGATGGCTCCGCCCCTTTTTCGGCGGACTTTTCTCCCGCTTTTTTCTGTATTCTGGCAGGGGTAATTACCACATATATAGCCTCTGGGGCTATATATTGTGGTTATTTTGCCAGCCAAGGTGATTTTATTGCTGCTCAGGGCACCCCCCCCAGCGCCCTGCACCCTCAGTGACCGGAGTGTGAAGTGTGTATGAGGAGCAATGGCGCACAGCTGCAGTGCTGTGCGCTACCTTGGTGAAGACTGAAGTCTTCTGCCGCCGATTTTCCGGACCATCTTCTTGCTTCTGGCTCTGTAAGGGGGACGGCGGCGCGGCTCCGGAAACGAACACCAAGGACGGGTCCTGCGGTCGATCCCTCTGGAGCTAATGGTGTCCAGTAGCCTAAGAAGCCCAAGCTAGCTGCAAGCAGGTAGGTTCGCTTCTTCTCCCCTTAGTCCCTCGTTGCAGTGAGCCTGTTGCCAGCAGGTCTCACTGTAAAATAAAAAACCTAACATATACTTTCTTTCTAGGAGCTCAGGAGAGCCCCTAGTGTGCATCCAGCTCGGCCGGGCACAGAAATCTAACTGAGGTCTGGAGGAGGGGCATAGAGGGAGGAGCCAGTGCACACCAGGTAGTACCAAATCTTTCTTAGTGTGCCCAGTCTCCTGCGGAGCCCGTCTATTCCCCATGGTCCTTACGGAGTCCCCAGCATCCACTAGGACGTCAGAGAAAAACAGATTACCTAAATAGTCCGCCTATTTCTTAATCTAACAAATCATCACCAGTATTGATGAACTTGAAACACTATATATTTATATAGCACACATTCTGCAGCGCTTTACAGAGAATATTTGGCCATTCACATCAGTCCCTGCCCCAGTGGAGCTTACAATCTAAATTCCCTACCACATGTACACACACACACATTCACGCTAGGGTTAATTTTGTTGGGATCCAATTAACCTACCAGTATATTTTGGGATAGGGTTGTATAATATAATCGATGCTCCGATGCAATAAGTATAATTTCTGTGTTGCAAAAGAAACAAGTGCCATGGAATCCATTAGAAATTTTGCTCATTTTTTGGAGAAGGGAAAATGCCCTCACAAGGGTTCATGTGCTGAAAAGACGACCATGCTAAAAACTGCACAAGGACTTCAGGCCATTACTAGAAGCAGAAAATTGCAATTAATACAATCATGCTTAGTGACTCAATAGCCTGGAGGAGCTCCTGTGTCAGTGCCTAAAATCATCTTTGCAAACTGGGTAGTCTGTAGGGCTTCATGAGACAACTACCAGAAGTATTCCTGTGGAGGGACGAGGGAGCCACATTTGGGAGTTGTGGTAGATTGGCACACGAGTGGGAAAGAAAAAACCAAGGGCAGGGGTATGTGTAGTCCAGGGCATTATGGCACCTGCAACAGGTATTGCATAAAAAGTCTTATTCCGCAATTGAAAACTAATGGAGATCAGTGGCACACAGCAAAGGGACATTGTCATGGATATACTGGGAAGAGAAATAGCAGCAATGTATTTTAAAACTTCCAAACACAATTCCTGGTGACACTATTATGTGGCTGTAGGATAAATAGCAATAATAGAATAATGGGATTTATGGTCTTACCTTGATAATCCATTTCTTTGAGTCCAGAGGGGGAGCATGAGCTGTATGCTGGGCATAGGATGGCTGGGAGCAAGGTTGGCACCAAAGGGTTTACTTTTAAGTGCCCAGCAGGCCTTGCCTCCCTCTACTATACCCCGCCCCCAACCCCGACAGTTTTACTAGCAAGCCCAAGGCAGGAACGGGCAGGAAGAGGAAGGAAGGACACATCACACAGAAATATACTGAGAAGATGAACGGCCACAGACCACCAACACAAGAAACCCAGTCCCGCAAGACAGGTGCGTCAGGATGGACGTCCTGTGTCCCATATGGACTTAAAGAAATGGATTTATTAAGGTAAGGCCATAAATCCCATTTTCTATTTCGTCCACTAGGGGACCCAGGAGCTGTACGCTGGGACGTCCAAAAGCTGTCCCTTTACGGACGGGTACGCTCCTGGACTGCGCTAAGGACCCTACGCCCGAAGGCTGCGTCATCAGATGCAAAAGGTGCCAAACGCATAAAACTATATGAAAGTCTGGGCAGAAAACCGTGTGGCCGCTTTGCAAAGCTGTTCGGCCGAGGTCCCACGATAGGCTGCCCACAATGCCCCCACAGCACATGTGGAATGGGCCTTAATCCCCGCAGGGGTAGGAAGGTTTAACGCCGAACAGGCATGGTGAATAGACAAGCAGAGCCACCTGGCCAAGGTCTGTTTAGACGCCGGCCAACCACATTTGCGAGAATCCAACAAAACAAAGAGGGAATCCAAGCGACGGAAATCCAGAGTCTTGTCAACATAAATACGGAGTGCGTGCACCACATCCATGGAAGCCTCCTTTGGAGGAGCAGCCCTCAGGGCAGGTACCACTATTTCCTATAATTCAGCTGAAATAGTGACACCACCTTAGGAAGGAAACCTGCGTGTGTACGAAAGACCGCCCTATCCTGGTAAAACACCAGGTAGGGCTAACTCCAGGACAAAAGCACTACGATCAGAGACCCTCCGGGCCGAAGACATGGCTAAGAGGAACTATGTCTTCCAGGTAAGCCAGTGTAGGTCAGCTGAGTCCGACAGTTCAAAAGGAGCAGACTGCAACACTTTTAGCTCCAGGGAGAGATCCCAAGGAGCAACCGGAGCCACAAAGGGTGGCTGGACATGAAATACTCCCTGTAGAAATGTCCGCGCATCCGGTAAAGAAGCTAACTGCTTCTGAAACCGCACGGAAAGGGCAGACACCTGAACTTTCAGGGACGACAACCGTAGACCTAGGTCTAAACCAGACTAAAGGAAAGCCAGAAGCCGGGCTAGACGAAAGGACAGGATTAAATTGACAAGAAGTGCACCATGCAAAATAGGTTTTCCAAATGCGATGGTATACGTTGGCTGACGAAGTCTTCCTTGCCTGGAGCATAGTTTTGATCACCTTCCCGGAAAACCACTTTTTCTTCAGGATGGATGTCTCAACAGCCACCCCGTCAAAGCGAGGCGGTTGAGATCCGGATGAAGACAGGGGCCCTGCAACAGGAGGTCCGGGCGCAAGGGGAGACGCCAAGGTGTGTCTATGGACAAACTGAGGAGATCTGCATACCACAGGCGACGGGGCCAATCTGGGACCACCAGGATCATTGTTCCTCTTTCTTGCTTGAATTTTCGAACTACCCGGAGTATCAAGGAGATTGGATGAAAGACATACACCAGGTGAAATGTCCAATGAGCTGTTAGCGCATCCACCAAAAACACTTCTGGATGTCGTGTGTGGGAGCCGAACCTGCTGACCTGTCTGTTGTGACTCGACGACATGAGGTCTATGTCTGGCACCCCCCACCGGGAGACCAATATCCTTAACACCGCTGGATGGAGCATCCTTTCGCCCAAGTGCACATCCTGACAACTTGGGAAATCTGCTTCCCAGTTGAGTACGCCGGAGACGAACACCGCTGACAGAGCCAAAAGGTGGTGTTCCGCACAGAGGAAGATCTTGGTAACTTCCTGCATGGCACCGCGACTGCAAGTGCCTCCTTTGCGGTTTATGTAAGCTTTGACCGGCCAGCCTTTCAGGAGAGACTGAGCCGACAGTAACGTCCGGAGGCTTGCTCTCAATTCCAACACATTGATCGGAAGTGTACTTTCTAGCGACCTTGGAACATGCGAGTTCCTGAGACTACCCCCCATCCCCGGAGACTGGCATCCATGGTGACCGGCTTGTGTCTTGTATCTAAAATGGGCATCCCTTGTCCAGACTGGTACCTCAGAGACACCATGTTAATGACAGCCGAACCTCCGGAGAGAGGAGTATGGTCTGAGATCATGTGGAGAGGGGAACCGTTCCACTTGTGAAAAACTTCCAACTGCAGTGGACGAAAGTGGAACTGAGCGTACTACACCATGTCGAACGCTGCCTCCATTGAGCCCAGCACCCACGTGCAGGCATGGACAGATACAGTGCGCTGGCGGAGAAGCGTCCGAATTCTGGCCTGAATAACCAAGATCTTGTCCTGGGGCAGAAACACACGCTGTACCCTGGAATCTAAAAACTCCTTTATATGAAGGATTGTTTACGAGGGCGTCAAAGATGATTTTTCCCAATTTATCCTTCAGCCATGTGATTGTAGGTTCTCCACTGCTGACTTTAGCTGCATGGAGAGGCTATCCTGGGACTGATTCAGAAGAAAGGTCATCCAAGTAGGGTAGGATACGAATTGCTTGTCATCTCATGTGTGCAGCAATAACCGCCATGATTTTTGTGAAAACTCTCAGGGCCATGGAGAGTCCGAACGGTAAAGCTTGAAACTGAAAGTGATCTTCCTTCGCTGTGAACCTGAAAAACCGTTGTGGCTTGGCCGTATTGCAAAATAGTTTCCCGGCTCCAAAGCCAATATGATGGATCGTAGAGACTCCATGTGGAATTTGGGAACACGTAGGAAAGCGTTCAACTTTGAGGTTGAGAATCTGTCAGAAAGAACTATCTGGTTTCCGAACCAGAAAGAGAAAAGTGTAGAAACCTTGTCTTCTTTGATACCTCGGCACCAGGACGATGACGTTGGAGGCCAGTAGGGAGCCGACCAACCGTTGTAGAGAGTCTGCCTCTCCGGGATCCCGCGGAAGCCGCGTGGTGAAAATCCTTGTTTGAGGCCGGTGCCAGAACGTCAGAGCACATCCTTGAGACATGACGTATTTGACCCAGACGTCTTTCGCGATCTCAGACCATCGAGGAGCAAAAGACAGAAGTTGGCCACCTACCCTGGGGACCCCCAGGTGGAGGCCCACCCAGTCACACTGCAGGCTTGTCTTGCTTGGAGCACTTTGCGGGGGCCTGGTATCTAGAGGCGGCCTGACCTTTCCCACCAGCACCAATAAGTGCTTTCTACTGAAGTTGGACGACGAGCCCTGTTGCAGCTGTTTGTCCAACTACCGACCACTTTTGTCACCCAGGCCGATGCCAGGGCCAGTCTAGTAATAGACCCAACATGTGCATATGCTGTCTTAAGAAGGAGGTATCTGGAATGGGAAGCACTGATCAACGTATAAGGCGAGCCACGTGGGCGTCTACCGGCGGAGGGTTCTCCCACTTGGATCTATCCCTAGGCGGAAGCAGCTAAAAGGGGTTATACCTCTTAGAAAGCTGGAACCTTTGTCCGGCTTCGCCCATGCCAACTCCAGCATGTCCTCTAACTGCGCTGAAGAGGGAAACTGGAGTATTGGATTTGGGAGTGGAGTCCTCTTCTTCAATATTTAGGACTGACCTTACTTCCTGGACAAGGGCGTCCACCTCAGCAGCTGATAAGGAGTTCTCCATACCAGATGTGGTGTGAAGGTCCGATCCCCTAGACGCACTGTCTGAATCCGAAGGGGGCTCTGATTCCGAATCACCTTCAGAGCGTGGGTTAGAGGTTTCGTCCGAAGTATGGGTTCATCTAGGTCTCTTGTTTATCCACGAGCTGATGCATGGAAGTAGAGAATTGTGTGAGGCCCTAAATAGACTGTGCAAAAGATTGCACCAATGGGGGCTCCAGCTGAGAAGGAGGGGCAGAATAAGCCTGTGCTGACATAGATGTACTCGGAGGCGCTAGGTCTGGGGGAACCACTTTCAGAGTGGCTTAGTGTCAACAAGCTGCACTATTACCTGCGTCAGTGTGGTCACCCAAGCTGGTTCCTCTGAGACTGCCACCAGTGCAGAGTTGTCCTGTGACGGAGCTGTCACACATCCTTTGCACAGGCCAGCATCAACAGGATCCTGTGGAGATAGAATGTTACAACATACACAGCAAGTACGAGGCTCAGGAGCAACAGTTTTCTTGCCTCTGGGCGACATGTGTACTAAATGGAAATAGACCGTCATGCGTAATAAGCAGGGGAAAGGGAGTTAGTACTCCAAACCCCAGTGAGTGCTAGTAAGAAGCACAGTGCAGTGAAATGTAACCGTGGGGCACCCACAGAAAGAGCATGCCCTGTATCAGTGGTGCGCGGCCAAATCACCTTAAGCTTTAACATTCTACAACAGTCACACAGACACACAATGCTTGTGAAATAATTGGGCCAATACTGTATACTAAACTGTCCAGCAATAAAGCAAATAAGCTGAACCCGGCTACTGGAGCGGGGTACAGGGGACACAGGCCAGACCTTCCTCTCTCTGCAAGTCCCAGCCACCAAGTGAGCTAAAATGAGGCGGGACTAAGAGAGGGAGGAGGAGATACCTAAGGTAGGCCATTAGCCTTGCTACTAGCAAGCCCTAGGGGCTGCAGGCTGGGCACTCTCCCCCTCAGATGGAAAACCCCAGGGCCCCGCATGCCTGCCCTGCTGCTGTGCCCTGGTTGTCCAGTGGTGATGGCGCAGAAGACTGGGCCCCCACTCATATGCTCTCTTGCTGTCTCCGGTAGCAGGAGGGGATCACCGCTCGTCGCGGCTCCCTGTACGCTGGGAGCCGATCAACTTACCCTCCGGCACCGATGCAGCTGCGTGGGGAAAGCCACTGCAGGGTCCCAGAGTCCCGCGGCGGAAGTCGCTAGTCCAATCACTAGTGCTGCCGCCAGGTGTTGGTGCAGACTTGCTGGGAGTTAAGTCCGCCAGCAGCACGCTCATCTTCGCTGCAGCACTAACTATAGTTAAAAAATCAAACCCATAAAGAAGTAACCTGGGGCTGCCAAACTGCAGGCTCCCTAAAGCTGGTGCCTTCCTGCCTTTGGCACCCAAAAAAAAAAAAAAAAAAAAACTGCCGACACCAGGGTCAGGGTATAGTGGAGGGAGGTAAGGCCTGCTGGGTACTTAAAAGTAACCCCTTTAGTGCTGACCTCGCTCCCAGCCATCCTATACCCAGCATACAGCTCTTGTGCCCCCTAGTGGACGAAATATAAAAAAATATTTTGCAAGCACATTTGTGAATACCACAATCAGAAAATACAAAGACAACCTTTGTGTCCACTTCAGAACTAAAGCCATACTATTTTTCCTGTATCCTACATACAAATATAGATACATTACAGAATGTAACCAACTGGACCGGACCTATGACAACCAATTTCTTACCAGCCACCATCTCTCTCTCCATAATTATTAAGGGCGAAGCTAAACCTGAAACACTGGTAACATCTTTGGCTCCGCTTAAGCCTTACACAGTGGTATTTCTCCATAAACCTTGCATCTTTATACCATATACTATTGACTTATCTGGCACACAAAATTGTTGTACCTGCTGAGCAGATCTGCTGCTACACAGCTAGTGTCCCTGCCTTTCACTTACGCCATTTTAAAATAAAAGCCACTTTGTGATGTAGTTTGAGGCAAACACGTTCACAGATCTCCTTTAGTATGAAAACTTTGTACAGGTCAATAATCCACACTGGCTCATTAAGTGCATTTCATCTGCATTCACTTTGCTCAGTAAATGTGCACCTACGGCTGCAGTCACAATCTAATAGAACATCCAGATCTTAACAGCAATTTGGGATGCTGACTTGATAAAACCTTTATTACATTATAAATGAACAAAAACAGAATGCCACGTCATTCAGGCACAGCTCTCACCTGTCAGCCCAGACTGTTTGACCTTGTGTGAGGTAATGCAGCAAACTGAACAGAAGAGACCCACACGGTTATTCTTGTCCACGTTGGAAAGCATTTCAAAGTTCTTACACAGCGTCTTGCAATACATACATGGGAAAACCTTTGTATTTTTCTGTTAAAAAAAACAAAAAACATTTGTTAACATTACACACAGCTTCATGAAATAGAAAAAGTTAACCCCATCATGAGCTTCACATCAAGGAATGATTCATGCCTTAATGAAATAATGCCTATATCCAGAGCATCTAGCCTTTTTTTTCAGCAATTTATCTTTCGGATACAAAATGTCCTCCAATAATTTGTAAATAACGAAACCGCAATCCCCATCTCAATATACAGGCTGTTACAGAGAACTAGTGTGATAAGACCACTGCGGCTAATCTAATCCCGCATCTTTACACACATCAATGGCGACTCTTCCCAAATATTTGGAGAATTTAATTTCAGTCTGCTGGGTTTCAGATCTTAAACCAGGGTTTCCTAAACTCAGCCCTCAAAGCCCCGATTTTGAGGGTATCCATGCTTGTGCACAGATGGTACAATCAAACTGACTGAGATAATAAGTCCACTGCACATAAGCATGAATATTTATAAAGCCTGGACTGTTCGGGTGCCTTGAGGACCAAGTTTGGAAACCACTGCCTTAAACCAATTGAACAAAATACCTCTACATTGTCCCAACTACCAAAGTCAAAGTTTACCTGGTTATGGGTGGTCCCTGTAGTAGTGTAAGCCATCTTCAGGGTGACCTCATGTTCCTACCCATGCTATCATGTAAAGTAGCAGTGTTCATAATCAGAAGGGTGTTGGTCTTAAATAGGTAAGCTATGGGGGCATCTACCTTAGGCAAGGATTCCCATATCAATGTGTCCTCACTAGGGTCCACAGTATGTGGAAACCCTGAACAATGAAGCTTAGTGCAAATATTGTAAAGCAGAGCAACAGTTTGGTTTGTTAGATTTTGCACTGCCCTTTATCACTATAGTCAGCCAAACATCACATACTAAATCGCACAGTGCTACTACACAAGCCTGTAGGGACATCTGGAGCAGGCAAAACATTTCACCACTGTGCCTTAGCCAAGTGTAGCCATGCAGATACTCCCCTTACCAGACCGAAAGCACGAGGTAAGCAAAGGAGAGGACAGGGGATGCAGCACAATTCAGGAGGATGTGTGCTGCACAGACACAGGCCAGAGGAAGGATTTCCCTTGCCAAAAGTCCGCTTGAAACCCAGCACCTTAATGCACCTCACCACTACTTCCCTGCACATGCTTCCAAGAGATGGTGACAATGTCCGTTCTGATGAGTATGTTCAATATAAGGAGATCTTTGCGAGAATTTGAGTGAACACCCTTTGAAGTAATCCAAATCTGCCTTTCTTAACTAGAGGCAGAACATAGAAACATTACTTTGTTGTTGCACTAGAGACCTGCACTCACCTTCTTATAGTTACTTAGACAGGCTGCATTACAGAAGCGTTTCTGCTGTCCCTCATGGAATAGGTATTCTAGTGGCAGACCTTTGTTGTAGATATAAATGCCACAGTTGTCACAGCAGTTTGTTTTCAGACCTTTGGTGGCTCGGAATTTTGTAAAACAGGAATCACTACACAGTCTGTGAACAACGCTCCCATTACTGACTTCATGCTGAATCTTTAAGAAGAAAGGGGGGGGGGGGGGGGAAATAAATAAATAAATAAAATATATATATATATATATATATATATATATATATATATATATATATATATATATATATATATATATATATATATATATATATATATATATATATATATAACACATGAACTTTAGGGTCATAGTGTAAGTATACTACAGTCATTGTACCTAAGTTTGGACAGGTATCTGCCATTGTTACTGAGCACCCTTCTCCCCCTCCTATAAGTAATTTTCTATACCACACTGCTTCATCACATGAAGATGCACAATAAGTCACTGCCTCCAGAATTACATATCAGCACACAGTCTCCTGAATAAATCTGCAGGCAACCCTTTATGCTAACTACAAACCAGATGAGCACGAAGACCCTAGACAGAGCCCCATTATTTCTAACTGATCCCCAATCCTGCCTAAATAATCACTATGAATTTTGCAGTCCACAAAAATAATTAAAAAACCACAAAATCTACTATGATGATGCTGTTGCAACATACACAGAGGAATTTTGTTCCATTCTTCACTTAGTACATACGGATGAAAATGCAATGGGTGGGACTACAGTTTCTCATTGGCAAAAAAATGCATATGGTTTATAACTTGGTGTACTACAAAAAAAAAAAAAAATATATATATATATATATATATATATATATATATATATATATATATATATATATATATATATATATACATATATATATATACATAAATATATATATATATATATACACATACATATACATACATACATACATACATACACATACTACTACTACTACCACAGAGATATCAGTCCATGGGGGTTTTGGCCAATGACTCAATTTGAATTTTTACAGAAAAGAGGGGAATTGAGTGAAATTCTCAATAATCAATAAATATTTTGAGAATATTAAGTTGAATGAAAAAAAATCAGAACATAGCGTGGTCACTTTGCAAAGAGCAATAAAGGGGCGCAATACTACTTCACTCCGCAGTCTACAGCATTCTCTCCTTCTCCCATCTGAAGGCTAAAACGCACAAGCAAAAACATTACACACAGACAATTTAGACCATCATGAAATTCTGACCAGGCATTCTACAGCAAAGATGAACCAAGAGTAACACTGTTCCCCTGCCATACAAGAGGGGATTTCCGGGGGCCAAAAATCATCTTTAGAAATTAATGTAATGTAGACTCGGAGGTAAATTTACTGAACAGCAGATTGCAAAAGCCACTGCTTCACAGCTTAAGCCATCGGGAAGTTAGTATATCAACCCCTCTGTCTTTACAGCAAAGCAAGATTGTGCATGTGCATAATTCAAAAGTAAAGTCAAAGCATTGTCGGATACTCTTTATTGTTAAGTTCTCACCTCCCCACTCTTGTGACAGATGCTGCATTTTATGATATCCGGAACATCTGTGGAACTGTGGGAGCCAGATCTTTGCTGTGCCTCAAAGAGGGAAAGACAGGCAGATGAACAAAATTCTTGGAATGATCCTCCAGCTCCAGTTTGGGCAACCACAGAATCTTTAGAGGTACGAATATCCCTAAAATGTATACAACACAAGAAGAGGATTGCAGCCAGCATAATAAAAGAAAACAGAGGGACAGGTGAACACACAATGAACAAGGTTGGGAAATACTGAAGGTCCACAAACTGAAATAAGATTGATGCAAATGCTTCTATATACTCATCCCAAGTCTGTCACTTACTTCTTACAGAAAGTACAGATCTTCTTGCAAAGTGGTTTTTTAGAGAAGGTGGTAAGACAAGAGGAGGAGCAGAAAAGTTGAGGCAGCCCTTTGCGCTGATATGCAGTCTGTCCCTTCTGCAAGGGGGTGCGGCAGTGAGCACAGGTCATCTTTGTGAGTGTTGGCTTGGGTGGGCGTGGAGGCAACTGGTTACGCAAAGACATGCGTGTTGGAGGACGTTTTGAGCGAAAGGGAACAAAGTCCTCATCATTTGGGTCATCCACCATAGCATCTGAATCCTCATCAGAAATCTGCACTGTAAGAGGTAATTATATTAATAGGGCATACAACTGCAAAGTCAACAAGGTGTCATTCTATCTCCAAGTAGCAGTTGATACAGCTCAGAATATATAGCAATGTATAGATTTGATGCATTGCAAGACTATTGTATTTTGCAATTTCTGTGGGAGCCGTAACAAAGCATAGTAGGAATAGATTTCTCTAACTCCAAAGACTCCTTTCATAGTTATGTGTCCAAAACATTATTTAACAGAATGCATATTTTTAGATCTGTTCATTCTGAAAATGTCACCACAGTCAAAATGTAGGCAAAAACTATTTCAGGTTTATGCTGAAAATTAGGCGTCGACATTATGGCGTCTCAAAAAACCCTTTCAGAGATTAACTCTCTTCACAGTTGTAGAACATCCACAGTCCGTAAATCCTTACAGGCAGGGCCCTCTTCCCTCATGACACCATCTGAGATTTTACTCAATTCCACTAGCTTCAGGGTACGGATGGTATTCATGTGACCGGCGGTCAGCAGACCGCCGGTCACATAACCTCCCCCAAAATCCCACCCCTACACTATCCAGACAGTTGGCATACCGACCAACAGGGACTATTTCCACTCGTGGGTGTCCATGACACCCATAGAGTGGGAATAGAACCCTTGGCGACAGCAGGTCGCCACCGAGCCCGCAAGGGGCTTGCTGCACTCGACCCTCCCCGTCGGGATCCCGGCGGCGGTATGCTGACAGGTGGTCAGGAGACCATCAGTCAGCCATACCACACCCGCTGGGTACAGGTTCAGAGAATGGCAATTTACTTTATCCCTTCTCCACATAAATTTAGTTACTTATCATATCACTCTACCCTTCACTTTGTCCATACCCTCCACCCTGCATTAAACTGGGATAAAGAAACAATCTGTGTGCAGGTGAAAATAAAGCTAGCACCGACCATCTACCCTTAAACAGAGATAACCAATACATTTCATTTTGTTGCAGCTCTCAAAATTCTTTAAAATTTTAGGAAGTATTATACAATATAAAGGCATTACTTACTGTATAAACCACATACCAGTAAGAGTATCGAAAGATATCTACAGTATTATTCTATGCACCAGGCATTGCATGCAACATTGTAACTTGTAGAGACTCAAACACAATATGAATTTGCTAACCTAAACCCCCTAAGAATATATTTACTGCAATCCAATAATCTGATAGGCTAATCAAGTAATGATGAGATAGTCCCTACCAGCAAAAATTATAGCTACATTGTTTCAAAAGGCCATTTTGTTTGTTTGCCAAGAGTGCTCTGAAAGTATTTACAAACATACAAAAATGCATTTAAGACATATAATTGGGACAAATCTTCCTCCCCCAAGAACTGGTATATTGTTTCCACCAAACAGAAAAAGCTATTTGTATACTTTTTTTTTTTTTTTTTTACTGTAATTAGAGCCACAGCTGGCTCCAACTTGCCTGGAGGTGTATGTACTACAAATAATTTCCTGTAATCCCAGAGACATCCAACATTATAGTTATTACTAGGCCTATACTGCCAGAATCTACAGACAGCAGACTCCAATTTATGGCACTGCCCTAAACCCCAATTTGTCTAAAATTTCACTACATGCTGGTTTACACCTGTTTGAGGCCACATTTAGTCCTGCCTTGTTTCCAGACAAATAAAATCAGACATTTTTGCAATATTAAGCTCCAGGGACATTAAACAGTACCAATATACTTACCGTTGAATATTAAGATGGCAGTTGGGGTTTAAAAGTGCAAAGTGATGGAAACTGGGGTACAAGGTATGGGACAGGTATATGGAGGTGCTTTGAGTGGGACAAGTATTTTTAGGTTTGAGAGTGGGAGTAATTTGAAGTTTTTGCAAGGTTATTTTCATGTACCCCAAATTTAATGCAAATATTTAAATTTTCCCCCCCAAAAAAAAGCTTGCTTTTTTATTATTCAAGTGATTAAAAAAAAAAAAAAAATTATTATATATATATATATATATATATATATATATATATATATATATATATATATATATACATATATATATACACACACACACATATTGCAGCCATTTAACACATTTTTAGTCCCCAAAATCTTTTATGTCCTCTAATATACTTCTATATTGTTATCCTGTGTCACTTTGGCATAATTGGGGGTATAAGCGGATTTCCCCATTTTTACTTGCAAAAACAGGTCACCTGATTTAGCGATTTTCTAATAGGACAGGTCGAAAAACGGGAGCGCCCATACCTACGAAAAATTTTTCTGGGTAATGTGCGCTATAACTTCACCCGCGATCGCGGTGATCAGGTAATTGAATAGCCCCCTTTGTCTTTTAGCTCATTAATTTCCCTCATTGTTTGCAACCTACTTCCTGCCTTATTATTCCTACTTCCTTTAACCATTTTATTCCATCAAGCAAGGATTGACGCAAGTCTGCAATTTCACCTTAATATAGGATTGACACCATTATATCTGGAGAGAGACAGATAAGCCCTAGGGGAGAGCAAATGCGACCCTCTATCTCAGAGAAACTTCCAGCTTGCTGGGGCAGGAAAGTCTTCCATAATGTATAATCAACTACATGTACTCTAAACCCTGATGAGGGGTTAGACATGCTGACTGATACAACACACACAATACCTATTAGAGGATTGGATAGGAGTCCACTCAAGAGACAAATGCATTAATGAGAGTGTGTGTCCCCTGTACAAAATCAAGGCTCGAGGGGAGGTGAACAAACAACTCTATACAATTATACTCCGTAGACCTCATCTTCACATTTTACTTAAACAAAACCAGGATATAAAACAATAGGAATACCTACAAGTAATTCCTTTTCTCGTAGTCCGTAGTAGATACTGGGGAATAGTATATTACCATGTGGTACAGATCAAGTCCACTGGAGCCTGTCACTTTAAGAAATCAATAGTGTGTGCTGGCTCCTCCCCTCTATGCCCCTCCTAGCAGACTCAGTCTAGGAAACTGTGCCCGAGGAGACGGACATACTTTGAAAGGATATAACACATAAAGAGGTGAGATAACGAACCAACACACAAACAATAAGAAAGCATAGCTAACCAGTACAGAGGAAAGCAACGCTAACAATATAAGGATAGCAACTCTAACCAAACATGGAACAGGGAAGCAACAGCAAACCCATCCAATAACACTTACAACCAGGTAAGCAGGAAAACGATGCACAGAGGCGGGCGCTCAGTATCCACTACGGACTACGAGAAAAGGAATTAACAGTAGATATTAAATTCCTATTTTATCTAACATCCTACTATATACTGGGGAATAGTATATTACCATGGGGACGTCCCAAAGCTCACAGAACAGGTGGGAGAGTGCTGAGACCACTGTAAAACCGCCTGACCAAACTGAAGGTCATCTTTGGCCAAGGTGTCAAACCTGTAGAACTTAACAAAAGGTGTACACACCAGACCAAGTTGCTGCGTGGCACAACTGTAAGGCCGAGACACCCCGGGCAGCTACCCAGGAAGAACCCGCCGACCTTGTGGAGTGGGCCTGAACCGAACTCAGCAGCGGCAGAGCAGCCGAAGTATAGGCTTTTTGAATAGTCCTTTTGAGCCAACGAGCAAGGGACTGCTTGGAGGCATGACGATCAATTTTCGTAGCATCATAAAGGACGAACAGCAAGTTAGACTTCCTGTGACTAGCAGTCCTTTTTACGTAAATCCTCAAAGCCCTCACAACATCCAGGGACTTTGGAGCAACTGAAGTGTCGGATAAGACTGGAACCACGATTGGTTGAATTACATAAAAAGCAGATACCACTTACGGCAAAAACTGTGGGCAAGTTCTGAGCTCCGCCCTATCCTCATGAAACACCAAGTATGGCCTCTTACAGGACAAGGCCCCCCATTCCAACACTCGCCGAAGCCACGTCAGATATTTTAAGTCAACCTTATGCAAGGGTTCAAACCAATCCGACTGGAGAAAGGTCACCACATTAAGGTCCCACGGAGCAGTGGGAGGAACAAAGAGTGGCTGAATGTTCAACACCCCCTTAAGAAAAGGTCTGTTCTTCAGGAAGTACCGCCAGTTGTTTCTGGAAGAAGATAGAACCTTGATGGAGCCTAATCATAGGCCCTTATCCACTCCTGCTTGCAGGAACAGTAGAAACTGGCAGACGAAATTCCAAAAGGAGAAAATTTTTAACCCTCACGCCAAGAAATGTACTTCTTCCAAATACGGTGGTAATGTTTGGATGTGACTACCTTACGGACCTGAACCACAGTGGAAACCACCTTGGATTGAAGACCCTTCCTGGTTAAAGTTTCAATCTCAACCTCCAGGCCATCAAACATAGCCGCTGTAAGTCTGGATAGATGAACGGGTCCATGTTGAAGAAGGTCCTTGAGAAGCGGTAGAGGCCAGGGTTCCTCAAACTACAGGGTCAGGAGGTCCGCATACCAGGCCCGTTGAGGCCAATCCGGGGCAATGAGAATTGCCAGAAACCTTTCCTTTTTGAGTCTTTTTAAAACTCTTCGGATTAGACGAATTGGAGGAAACAGGTAAACAAACTGGTAATTCCATGGCGTCGTCAGACCGTCTACCGCAACTTCCTGCAGGTCCCTCGTTCCAGAGCAGACAGACAGAGCTTCTTGTTGAGACAAGAAGCCATCAGGTCTATCTGTGGTCAACCCCACTGGTGAACAAGTTGTTGAAACACCGGAGGGTGGAGGCCCCATTCCCCCGGATGGAGGTCATGCCTGCTTGGGAAGTCCGCTTCCCAGTTGTCCACTCCTGGAATGTAAACTGCTGAGATGGCCCTTGCATTGGCTTCTGCACAGAGGAGTATTCTTGATACCTCTCGCATTGCGGCCCTGCTTTTTGATGTACGCTACTGCCGTGGCGTTGTCAGACTGCACCTGGATGGCCCGATTCCGAAGGAGGGATGAGGCCTGTAGTAGAGCATTGTAAATTGCCCTGAGTTCCAGGATGTTGATTGGAAGAGCAGATTCCTGAAAGGACCACGTCCCTGAGTCACAGCACCCCAACCCTAGAGGCTGGCATCTGTTGTCAACAACATCCTTGACTGTGTTGAAACTCTGACCCTCCAGCAGATGGGGGACCTGTAGCCATCAAAGCAGGGATATACGAGCTTACGGTGACAGGGTTATCTGCTGATGCATGTGCAGGTAAGATCCCAACCATTTTTCCAACAAATCCAGTTGAAACTGTCGCGCATGGAATCTGCTGTACTGTATCACCTCGTAGGAGGCCACCATTTTGCCCAGCAAGCGAATGCACAGATGAACCGAGACCACGCAAGGTTTCAGCACCGACCGTACCATAGACTGAATAGTCAAAGCCTTGTCCATGGGAAGGTAAACCTTCTGAGACACCATATCCAGGATCATCCCCAGGAACTGAATTCTGAGACGGTTCCAAGTGAGATTTCTGGAAATGGAGTATCCATCTGTGATACGTAAGCAAATGAGTAGTCAAGTTGATACTGTCCAACAGTTGTTCCCTGGACACTGCTTTTATCAGCAGATCATCCAGGTACGGAATTATCTGGACACCCCTCATGCGCAGTTGTAGCATAATTTATGCCATGACCTTTGTGAATACCCTTGGGGCTGTGGAGAGACGGAATGGTAAGACCTGAAACTGGAAATACTGGTCCAGAATTGCGAACCTGAGGAACGCTTGGTGAGGGGGCCAAATTGAGATATGTAGATATGCATCCTTAATATCCAGGGACACCAGAAACTCCCCCTCCTCCAGATTCGCTATCACTGCTCTTAGAGATTCCATCTTGAATTTGAACACCCGAGTATACAGGTTCAGGGATTTGAGGTTCAATATCGGTCGTACAGAGCCTTCCGGCTTTGGAAGCCACAAAGACTTTGTGTGCAGTTGAGGAGGCACTGCAACAGTAACTCCCGTAGAAAGCAGCTTTTGCACTGCCTACTGTAAGGAAACCCTTGCTTCCTGTGAAGCTGGTAAGCCTGACCTGAAGAATCTGAGATGAGGGAGTTCATGAAATTCCAGCCGGTATCCTTGGGATATGGGGTCCCTCACCCAAGAATTCCAGCAGGACTCTGCCCATATGTAGGCGAAGTGCTGAAGGTGAGCACCTACCTGAAAGTCGCCTTGCTGCTGGGGCCAGCCGTCACGCAGAGGGCTTTATGGAAGAGGATCCTGAGGCCTGTTCAGCAGGTCCAGCAGCTGCTGGTTTACGGGACTTACCGCGAGATCCTCTAGCAACATTGGAGGCACCTCTGGCTTTGCATCTGAATCCGGCCACCCGAAAAGACTGCAGAGAGGGTCCAGAATAAGGCCGCCTGGCAGGTCGCGGGGCAGACAGCAGATATGTAATTTTACCTGTCGTTGCCTGAGATATCCACTTGTTCAGTTCTTCCCCAAACAAGGCATCACCTGTAAAAGGAAGATTCTCAACCCCTTTTTTAGAATCCGCATCTGCTGACCATTGACGTAGCCGCAGGGAACTAGGAGTCGATACTGCCATAGCAGTGGTACGGCCGTTAACGATACTACGTTCCTTAGCGGCCTCACACAAAGTTTGCAGCATCTTGGATGTGTTGTAGTAATGTAACTATCTCCTCTTTAGGTAGTGTAAGCAACCCTTTCAGAATCTCATCAGACCATTTTACCATGGCTCTAGAAATCCAGCCGCAAACTATGGTAGGGCATTGGGCTACACCTGCTGCAATATAAAATTGATTTAAGAGTGGTTTCAATTTTGCAATCAGCTGGGTCTTTAAGGGAAACAGCCCCAGGAACAGGTATAACAATTTTACGTGACAGCCTGAACACAGATGTATCCACTGCCGGTGGGGTTTCCCAACTTTCCTATCCTCTGTAGGGAACGGGAAAGAATACAACACCAGTTTAGGGGTAATACATTTTTTGTCAGGATTTATCAATGCTGTCTTAGTCAGGAAATCTAATTCTTTAGAAACCGGGAAGGTTGCAGAGGACTTTGGTTTCACATTAAAACACAATTCCTCTGCCTGTTCTTATCAGGGATATTGAGCGCCTCTCTAATGGCATAAATGAGGGCCTCAACAACTGGGGACAGGGAATTATCCTCATCCACCTCAGCCTCTCCTTCATCAAACTCTGGTAGTTCAGAATCAGTCAGATTGTAATATGTGAGGGAGAGTGCGTTTGTGAGAGACCAACGGGGGGCTGAAGAGCCTGTCTGTGGTCTGCAGCAGCAACCATAAACCTGTCCATAGTTTGTTTCAGGGTTTGTCTTTCTTCCTTAGCCATAGCTAACTCTAAATACTGGAAACCATAGTTTTAAATGATTCCATCCACTCAGGTTCCTGCACATTACTACCTTGTGAAGGAATTCAGCATTGGGTACACGAGGGACCCCTGTGAGGACGGTGTAAACCTAGCCTTGCATAAAGTACACACAGTCTTATTTGCTGACATGCTGAGCAGAAAAAACACACAGTTAGTATGATAACACAGTGTAGTATTAGTGAGCTATGCACACTTATCCCAGACTACCGTGACTGGAGTGACAGAGGGGAATGGAACCAGCACACTACACCACAGACCGAGCAGCGCCCCGCCGGGTGTCTTATGTGTGTCATTTTTCCCACAACGGTATAACCGCTGATTATGAGCTCCACCCTTCACTATAACCCCCTGGTACCAGTTACAATGGTGATTCAGTGGGTCCTGTGGAGGAGCAGTCTCTGCATCCAGCCTGTTAGCAGCAGCAGGAAATGGCGCCGTTTAGCCTCTGGTCCCGCTCTCCGTGAAGCCCTGCCCCCATAATGGCGCACTGTCCCTGTATTTTCTTTATACTGGCTTACTCCATTGAAAGGGTAAAACAAGAGCCCGCAACCCCCGTTTACCATGCTGCCAGTCTGGGTTCAGAATGGGCACCGCGGCTCGTAGCCGGGTGATCACCGTCCCTTCATGCAGCCAATTTGCACCGGGGACCCACTAACCGGGTCCCCAGTGTAACACTCACCGCACCGGTCTTTGGCATCTGTTAAGGGGTGGCGACATGCTGCCAGCGTGGGCTCACCGTCTGGGAGTGTGAGAATCATCACCTCAGGAGCTCAGTGTCCCGTCAGCTGGGATTACGAACCATTAACTCTTAGGAAGTTGGTTTGGTACCCGCCTTAAGTCCAACGACGCAGGCAGACTGGTTGCCAACCTGTGCTGCCTGAAAATAAACTAACAGACATTTCTGAAGAAAACTCTCTGGAGAGCAACAGAGTGCACCCGGCTCCTTGGGCACATTTCCTAAACGGAGTCTGCTAGGAGGGGCATAGAGTCGAGGAGCCAGCATATACTATTGATTTCTTAAAGTGCCAGGCTCCAGTGGATCCGATCTATACCCCATGATAATATACTATTCCCCAGTATCCACTAGCGAAAAATAGGATATTAAACTCTTTATACACACTTAACCTCTGGTCACAAGACTTCTTAGAACACATTTCTTAGTGGACTGCAATCTAGCATACCACAAACCTTATAATAAAAGGAGATTTAAATGTAGATAATCCCTTACTTGGGAACTCGTACTTCCAAAAAACAAATATTCAGAATTGTGGAAATAGACTAAACAACGCAATCCAGGGTGACTATTAAATCTTATGTGTTCACGTATCCTTTCCACTAATTATTTCTTAAGTGGAGAATTTTTTTAACATCTGAAGTGACAGAGGCGGAAGTTGGGAATATCATCATATCTGATCGCACCCAGTTACCCTTTGTATGGCCTAAATATAGTTTTTGGAGATTCCCAACTTATAGAATTCAGAGCATTTCCATTACATTAAACACAATTGGAGGTATTTTCTTGATGACAATATAATGCATCAGGAAGACCTAGGCACAGATTTATCAAGCCTTGGAGAGAGTGATAAATAGCACAGTGATTAAGTACCAACCAACCAGCTCCCGTCATTTTTCAAACACAGCCTGTAATAGGATTTTAATACCTACCGGTAAATCCTTTTCTCTTAGTCCGTAGAGGATGCTGGGGATGCTTCAAGAACCATGGGGTATAGACTGGATCCGCAGGAGACATGGGCACACTATAAGACTTTGAATGGGTGTGAACTGGCTCCTCCCTATATGCCCCTCCTCCAGACTCCAGTTATAGGAACTGTGCCCAGGGAGACTGACATTGAGGAAAATAATTTATTTAATTATTTTAAACTAAGGTGAGATACATACCAGCTCACACCACTAACACGCCGTACAACATGGCATTCAACAACGCATGCAACGGCATGACCAACAACAGTCACAGATCCTATTTTCTCATACGTCCTAGAGGATGCTGGGGATGCTTCAAGAACCATGGGGTTTATACCAAAGCTCTAGAACGGGCGGGAGAGTGCGGATGACTCTGCAGCACCGATTGACCAAACAAGAGGTCCTCCTCAGCCAAGGTATCAAACTTGTAAAACTTTGCAAAGGTGTTTGAACCCAACCAAGTAGCAGCTCGGCAAACTTGTAACGCCGAGACTCCCCGGGCAACCGCCCAGGATGAACCCACCTTTCTGGTAGAATGGGCTTTCACCGATTTCGGTAACTGCAATCCTGCCGTAGAATGAGCCTGCTCAATCATATCACAAATCCAGCGCGCAATAGTCTGCTTAGAAGCAGGAGCCCCAATCTTGTTGGGAGCCCACAGGACAAACAGAGTCTCTGTTTTCCTAATCTGTGCCGTTCTGGCGACATAGATCTTCAAAGCTCTAACCACATCGAGAGACTTTGACTCCGCCAAGGCGTCAGTAGCCAATTGGCTGGTTAACATGAAATGAGGAAACCCCTTTTGGAAGAAATTGCTGAGGAGTTCTCAACTCTGCTCTATCAGCATGGAAAACCAAATAGGGGCTTTTGTGAGACAAAGCCGCCAACTCACACTCGCCTTGCGGACGCCAAGGTCAACAACATGACTACTTTCCAAGTAAGGAACTTTAACTCAACCTTGCGCAAAGGTTCAAACCAATGTGATTGCAAGAATTGCAACACCACATTAAGGTCCCATGGTGCCACTGGGGGCACAAATGGAGGTTGGATGTGCAGCACGCCTTTTACGAAGGTCTGAACTTCTGGAAGGGAGGCCAATTCTTTTTGAAAAAAGATCAACAAGGCTGAAATCTGTACTTTAATAGAGCCTAACTTTAGGCCCGCATCCACACCTGCTTGTAGGAAATGGAGCAAACGCCCCAGGTGAAATTCTTCCGTAGGAGCCTTCTTGGATTCACACCAAGACACATTTTCTCCAAATACGGTGGTAATGCTTTGCCGTTACTTCTTTTCTAGCCTGAAGAAGTGTAGGAATGACTTCACTGGGAATACCCTTTCGTGCTAGGATTTCAACCTCCACGCCGTCAAACGCAGCCGCTGTAAGTCCTGATACACTCACGGCCCCTGTTGTAACAGGTCCTCCCGAAGAGGAAGAGGCCAGGGATCTTCTACGAGCAACTCCTGAAGATCTGGATACCAGGCACTTTTTGGCCAATCCGGAACAATGAGGATCGCCTGAACCCTTGTTCTTATAATTTTTATCACCTTTGGAATGAGTGGAAGTGGAGGGAACACACAGACCGACTGAAACACCCACGGTGTCACTAGGGCGTCCACCGCTATCGCTTGAGGGTCCCTTGACCTGGAACAATATCTCTGAAGTTTCTTGTTGAGGCGGGATGCCATCACGTCCACTTGAGGAACTCCCCAACGACTTGTCACTTCTGCAAAGACCTCTTGATGAAGACCCCACTCTCCTGGATGGAGATCGTGTCTGCTGAGGAAGTCTGCTTCCCAGTTATCCACTCCTGGAATGAAGACCACTGACAGAGCGATGGCATGTCTTTCCGCCCAGCGAAGAATCTTCGTGGCCTCGGCCATTGCCGCCCTGATCTTTGTTCCGCCTTGGCGGTTTATGTACGCCACTGCTGTCACGTTGTCTGACTAAATCAAGACCGGCAGACCTCGAAGAAGATGTTCTGCTTGCAGTATGCCGTTGTAGATGGCTCTTAATTCCAGAATGTTTATGTGTAGACAAGCTTCCTGGCTTGACCACTTTCCCTGAAAGTCTCTTCCCTGTGTGACTGCTCCCCAGCCTTGGAGGCTTGCATCTGTGGTCACCAGGATCCAATCCTGAATCCCGAACCTGCGTCCCTCCAGAAGGTGAGAACTGTGCAGCCACCACAGAAGGGAGATTCTGGTCCTGGGAGACAGAATTATTTTCCGGTGCATGTCCAGGTGAGACTCGGACCACTGGTCCAGCAGGTTCCACTGAAACACCCTGGCATGGAACCTGCCATATGGAATGGCCTCATAGGCCCCACCATCTTCCCCAGTAACCGAGTGCAGTGAAGAACTGACACCTTTGCCGGTTTCAGAATCTGTTTTACCATGTTCTGTATTTCCAGAGCTTTTTCCACTGGAAGAAAAACCCTTTGCAATTCTGTATCCAGAATCATACCCAGGAACGACAGCCGTGTCGTCGGATCCAACTGTGATTTTGGCAAATTTAGGAGCCAACCGTGTTGTTGCAGAATCATCAGTGAAAAGGCCACATTCTTCAACAATTGCTCCTTGGACCTCGCCTTTATGAGGAGATCATCCAAGTATGGGATAATTGTGATTCCCCGCTTGCACAGGAGAACCATCATTTCCGCCATTACTTTGGTGAAAATCCTCGGAGCCGTAGACAGACCAAACGGCAACGTCTGAAACTGGTAATGACAATCCTGCACAGCGAATCTCAGGTAAGCCTGATGTGGAGGATATATGGGGACACGTAAGTAGGCATCTTTTATGTCAACAGACACCATAAAATCCCCCTTCTCCAGACTGGAGATCACTGCTTGTAGAGATTCCATCTTGAACTTGAATCTTTTGAGAAAGAAATTGAGGGATTTTAGGTTCAGAATCGGTTTGACTGAGCCATCCGGCTTCGGAACCACAAACAGGCTCGAATAAAAACCTTCCCCCTGTTGAGACGGGGGCACCGCGACAATCACTTGATATAGACAACTTTAATATCGCAGCGCTTACCATCTCCCTTTCCGTAAGAGAAGGCAAGGCCGATTTGAAAAATCGGTGAGGGGGCACGTCTTAAAACTAACTTGTACCCTTGGGTCACTATGTCTGCTACCCAAGGTTCCAGGTCTGAGGAGCCCCAGCGTCATGCAGTGGATTTGGTAGAAGCCAGAGATGACTTCTGCTCTTGGGTACTTGCCACAGCCTGTGACCTTTTTCCCCTTCCTCTTGCAGCAAGGAAGGAGGACCCTCGTCCTTTTTTGAATTTATTGGGCCGAAAGGACTGCATCCGATAGTGGGGCATTTTCTTCTGTTGTGCCGGAACATAAGGTAAAAATTACGACATACCCGCGGTAGCCGTAGACACCAGGTCAGTGAGGCCGTCGCCAAACAAGACCCTATTGTTAAACTGTAGAGACTCCATCGCCTTCTTAGAGTCAGCGTCAGCATTCCATTGATGAATCCACAATGCTCTCCTTGCCGAGACTGCCATGGCATTGGCCCTTGATCCCAAAAGGCCAATATCCCTCACAGCTTCTTTTAAATATGCTGCAGCGTCCCTGATGTGACCCAGAGTCAAAAGCACACTATCCCCATCTAGGGTATCTACCTCAGATAAGTTATCTGCCCACCTTTCAACAGCGCTACTCACCCATGCAGCAGCAACGGCAGGCCTGAGTAGCGCCCCCGTAGTGACAGAAAATGGATTTCAGTGTATTTTCCTGCTTACGATCCGCAAGATCCTTTAGGGCTGCCGTGTCAGGGGACGGAAGCGCCACCTTTTAGAAAGACGCGATAAAGCTTTGTCTACCGTGGGGATTGACTCCCACCTTTCCCTGGCCCCAGCAGGGAACGGATACACCACTGGAATTCTTTTGGGAACATGTATCCTTTTGTCAGGATTTTCCCAAGCTTTTTCAAAAAGTGCGTTCAGCTCATGAGAGGGAGGAAACGTTACCTCAGGTTTCTTTCCTTTATACATACAGACCCTAGTATCAGGAACAGCAGAGTCCTCAGTGATATGTAGAACTTCTTTTATCGCCACAATCATGTACTGAATACTCTTAGCCAGTTTTGGATGTAATCTGGCATCACTATATAGTCGACACTGGAATCAGAGTCCGCGTTGGTATCTGTTTCCACTATCTGGGTAAATGCACGTTTCTGTGACCCCGAAGGAGTCTGGGCCTGTGACAAAGCATCTTCCATGGATTTCCTCCATGTCTGGTTCTTAGACTCAGATTTATCAAATCTCTTAGCCAACTTAGTCACATTTGCATTTAAAACACTCAACATATTCACCCAATCATCCGTCGGCGGTGCCGACCCTGCCTCTCTCTCAGAATTGTCTGTCCCCACACCAGCCTCCTCCTGGGAAGAGCATTCAGCCTCAGACATGTCGACACACACGCACCGACACCCACAACCATACTGGGGCTATAGGAGACAGACCCACAACAAAGCCTGTTAGAGAAACACAGAGGGAGTTCTGCCAGCTCACACCCAGCGCCTATCCCGGTACTGAAGCCCGTACAAGACTGCCCAGACCTGCTAGCGCTTTTTACATATATAATAAATCACCAAATCACTAGTGTCCCCCCACCCCCCATTTTGCACCCTGTTACTTGCACAGCAGTGTGGAGGTCAGGGCCAGCGTCTCTGCAGCCTTCTGTGAAAAGAAAAATGGCGCTGGTCAGAGTTGTGCGGGCTAAGCCCCGCCCACTACATGGCGCGCTTCAGTCCCACTCAAAAAATCTTTATACTGGCGGGGGTCCCTTAACTAGTGCCTGGGCACTGTTATGTTCTATGCCAGTGCTGTTTGAGGTCCCCCATGCTGCCCACGGCCCGGCCCCCCCCCCCCCAGCAGTGCCGTGATCTGTGTGGGAGCTTGGCGCGCAGCACGGTACCTCAAACGCCGTCTTCTGCAGTCACTGAAGTCTTCTGATCTCCTCATACTCACCCGGCTTCAATCTTCTGGCTCTGTGAGTGGGGTGACGGCGTGGCTCCGGGAACAGCCAGCTAGGCGTACCAAGTGATTGAACCCTCTGGAGCTAATGGTGCCCAGTAGCCTAAGAAGCAGAGCCCTTGAACTTAGAAGAAGTAGGTCTGCTTCTTTCCCCTCAGTCCCACGATGCAGGGAGCCTGTTGCCAGCAGGTCTCCCTGAAAATAACAAACCTAATAAAAAAGTATTTTTCTGAGAAACTCTGGAGAGCTCCTCAGTGTGCATCCAGTCTCACTGGGCACAGAATCTAACTGGAGTCTGGAGGAGGGGCATAGAGGGAGGAGCCAGTTCACACCCATTCAAAGTCTTATAGTGTACCCATGTCTCCTGCGGATCCCGTCTATACCCCATGGTTCTTGAAGCATCCCCAGCATCCTCTAGGACGTATGAGAAATGACAGTTAGGAGCTGACTGGTTGGTACTTTATCACCGTGCTATTTATCACTCTGCAAGGCTTGATAAATGGGGGGCCCTTGTGTTTTGGGAGATTTCTAAGTGGATAGTTTGATTATATCTTTTACATTACTTTCTTTCATTCCAGTTGATTTGTAATATCCCCTATAATATTTTTTGATCATATAAGCTTCATTAGTAGGCTACACCATTACCACCTACCTACCAGGTGTGCTCAACGTGGAACTACACATCCCAACAGGTTCTGCCAGTTTTAGCATTCCCCAATAGCAAAACTGTGGCAGGGTAAGCTGGGATGTGTAGTTCCAAAACAGCTAGAGGGCCACATGTTGAGATCCATTGCTACATATGGTCCTAGTTCAACACTTATACATGCATATAGTCTTTATTTTTCATCAATTTTATTTAATTTTGTTAAATGATAATCCATTGTAACACTATAGTATATATTTTGTATCCTTAGGCAATTTATTCCTAAATTTTCTTTTTGTTTTCTTCAGCAGATCACTGCTATGTCAAAATAACGGGAATTGTTTTCCCCCCTTTTCCACCCTACCACATGCTCACTTCCAGAAGCTCTGGAAAGATTTTAAACAAGGAAAGAAAAGAGCAACATGCTTTCTTCTTGCTCGCTCTTCTACTCTCTAAACCTCATTCTGTCTTAAGGTGCATACACACTGGGCGTTTTTGCCCAGCGTGTATGCACAGCTATGAGCGAGAACAGCGTAGGAGACTTTGGAAAGTGCTTCACTCGGCTGTTCAAACAGCCCGACAGACGGCGGCGGACAGCGATGACACGGGGGCGCGCATCAGTGCTCACTGGCCAAGTTTGAGCTCAAAGTAGCTAAAAATGCCAAAAGTGAGCTACTTTGAGCTCAAAATCAGCTAGTGTGTATGGGCCTTCACTCTTCGTGTTCTGCATTTATTAAACTGGTTTTATTCTTCATTATATTATTTTTAACATATACACATCATTCCCTTTCACTACACCACTCGTCACCCTCACTAAACAGAAAGGTACGAAGCAGGTGGTGATGCACATACAGGACATGTAGGGTGGATCCATATTCCCCACAATCCTCTCCAAGTAGCTGATGAGCATAGGTTCAGAAGAGGAGAGAAGCCAGAGGAATGAGAAAACGTATCCAAACTAAGGAACACCTGCTTAAACACAGAGTGTGGTTAAGCACCCATGGGGTTGGACACGTTCCTACTTCCTCCAAGTCCATACAGATTCAGCTGTTATGAGACACGTCCTCATGAAGCGCAACTGAAATAAAAGACTTCATTTTTACTAAAGAAAAAATAAGAATTTACTCACCGGTAACTCTATTTCTCGTAGTCCGTAGTGGATGCTGGGAACTCCGTAAGGACCATGGGAATAGCGGGCTCCGAAGGAGGCTGGGCACTCTAGAAAGATCTTAGACTACCTGGTGTGCACTGGCTCCTCCCACTATGACCCTCCTCCAAGCCTCAGTTAGGTACTGTGCCCGGACGAGCGTACACAATAAGGAAGGATTTTGAATCCCGGGTAAGACTCATACCAGCCACACCAATCACACCGTACAACTCGTGATATGAAACACAGTTAACAGTATGAAACAATAGAGCCTCTCAACAGATGGCTCAACAATAACCCGATTTAGTTAACAATAACTATGTACAAGTATTGCAGATAAACCGCACTTAGGATGGGCGCCCAGCATCCACTACGGACTACGAGAAATAGAATTACCGGTGAGTAAATTCTTATTTTCTGTAACGTCCTAGTGGATGCTGGGAACTCCGTAAGGACCATGGGGATTATACCAAAGCTCCCAAACGGGCGGGAGAGTGCGGATGACTCTGCAGCACTGAATGAGAGAACTCCAGGTCCTCCTCAGCCAGGGTATCAAATTTGTAGAATTTTGCAAACGTGTTTGCCCCTGACCAAGTAGCTGCTCGGCAAAGTTGTAAAGCCGAGACCTCTCGGGCAGCCGCCCAAGATGAGCCCACCTTCCTTGTGGAATGGGCATTGACAGATTTTGGCTGTGGCAGGCCTGCCACAGTATGTGCAAGCTGAATTGTACTACAAATCCAACGAGCAATAGTCTGCTTAGAAGCAGGAGCACCCAGCTTGTTAGGTGCATATAGGATAAACAGCGAGTCAGATTTTCTGACTCTAGCCGTTCTGGAAACATATATTTTCAGTGCCCTGACAACGTCTAGCAACTTGGAGTCCTCCAAGTCCCTAGTAGCCTAGGCACCACAATAGGCTGGTTCAGGTGAAACGCTGACACCACCTTTGGGAGAAACTGGGGACGAGTCCTCAATTCTGCCCTATCCATATGGAAAATCAAATAAGGGCTTTTACAAGACAAAGCCGCCAACTTTGATACTCGCCTGGCAGAAGCCAAGGCCAATAACATAACCACCTTCCACGTGAGATATTTCAGATCCACGGTTTTTAGTGGTTCAAACCAATGTGATTTTAAGAAACTCAACACCACGTTGAGATCCCAAGGTGCCACAGGAGGCACAAACGGGGGCTGACTCTGCAGCACTCCTTTTATAAATGTCTGAACTTCAGGTACTGAAGCTAGTTCTTTTTGAAAGAAAATCGACAGAGCCGAGATCTGTACCTTAATGGAACCCAATTTAAGGCCCATAGTCACTCCTGCTTGCAGGAAATGCAGAAATCGACCTAGTTGAAATTCCTCTGTTGGGGCCCTTTCGGCCTCACACCATGCAACATATTTTCGCCATATGCGGTGATAATGAGTTGCTGTAACCTCTTTCCTGGCTTTAGTAAGCGTAGGAATGACTTCCTCCGGAATGCCCTTTTCCTTCAGGATCCGGCGTTCAACCGCCATGCCGACAAACGCAGCTGCGGTAAGTCTTGGAACAGACAGGGCCCCTGCTGCCGCAGGTCCAGTCTGAGTGGCAGAGGCCATGGGTCCTCTGATATAAATTCTTGAAGTTCTGGGTACCAAGCTCTTCTTGGCCATCCACGAGTATCGTTCTTACTCCTCGCCTTCTTATTATTCTCAGTACCTTTGGTATGAGAGGCAGAGGGGAGAACACATAAACCGACTGGTACACCCACGGTGTTACCAGAGCGTCCATAGCTATCGCCTGAGGGTCCCTTGACCCGGTGCAATATCTTTTATAGCTTTTTGTTGAGGCGGGACGCCATCATGTCCACCTGTGGCCTTTCCCAATGGTGTACAATCCTATTGGAAGACTTCTGGAGGAAGTCCCCATTCTCCCGGGTGGAGGTCGTGTCTGTTGAGAAGATCTGCTTCCCAGTTGTCCACTCCGGGAATGAACACTGCTGACAGTGCTAACACATGATTTTCCGCCTATCGGAGAATCCTTGTGGCTTCTGCCATCGCCATCCTGCTTCTTGTGCCGCCCTGTTGGTTTACATGGGCGACTGCCGTGATGTTGTCTGATTGGATCAGTACCGGCTGGTTTTGAAGCAGAGGCCTTGCCGGCCTCAGGGCATTGTAAATGGCCCTCAGGTCCAGAATATTTATGTGTAGGGAAATAACCTGACTTGACCAAAGTCCCTGGAAATTTCTTCCCTGTGCGACTGCCTCCCAGCCTCAAAGGCTGGAATCCATGGTCACTAGGACCTAGTCCTGTATGCCGAACCTGCGGCCCTCTTGAAGATGGGCACTCTGCAGCCACCACAGTAGAGATACCCTGGTCCTTGGAGACAGGGTTATCAGCCTATGCATCGGAAGATGCGATCCGGACCACTTGTCCAACAGGTCCCTCTGAAAAGTTCTTGCATGGAACCTGCCTAATGGGATTGCTTCGTAGGAAGCTACCATTTTTCCCAGGACTCGCGTGCAATGATGCACCGCTACCTATTTTGGCTTCAGGAGGTCTCTGACTAGAGATGACAACTCCTTGGCTTTCTCCTCCGGGAGAAACACTATTTCTGGTTTATGTCCAGAACCATCCCCAGGAACAGTAGACGTGTCATAGGAACCAGCTGTGACTTTGGACTGTTTAGAATCCAACCATGCTGTTGTAGCACTTTCCAAAATAGTGCTACCCCGACTACCAACTGCTCCTTGGACCTCGCCCTTATAACGAGATTGTCCAAGTACGGGATAATTACAACTCCCTTTTTTTGAAGGAGTATCAACATTTCGGCCATTACCTTGATAAAACACCCTCGGTGCCATGTACAGTCCAAACGGCAGTGTCTGGACTTGGTAATGGTAATCCTGTACCACAAATCTGAGGTACTCCTGGCGAGGATGGTAAATGGGGACATGCAGGTAAGCATCCTTGATGTCCCAGGATACCATGTAATCCCCCTCGTCCAGGCTTGGAATAACCGCCCTGAGCGATTCCATCTTGAACTTGAATTTTTGTGTTCGAGGATTTTAAATATAAAATGGGTCACACCGAACCATGCGGTTTCGGTACCCCAACCCGTGTGGAATAGTAACCCCGTCCTTGTTGAAGTAGGGGCACCTTGAGTATTACCTGCTGGGAATACCGCTTATTAATTGCCTCTAGCACAGCCTCCCTGCCTGAGGGAGTTGTCAGCAAGGCATATTTTAGGAAACGGCTGGGGGGAGACATCTCGAATTCCAGCTTGTACCCCTGAAATACTACTTGAAAGAAACAGGGATCCACCTGTGAGCGAGCCCACTAATTGCTGAAATTTTTGAGACGGCCCCCCACCGTACCTGGCTACACCTGTGGAGCACCCGCGTCATGGTGTGGCCTCACAGGAGGCGGGGGAAGAATCTTGATTCTGGGAACAGGCTGACTGGTGCAGCTTTTTTCCCTCTACCCTTGTCTCTGTACAGAAAGGAAGCGCCATTTGACCCGCTTGCTTTTCTGAAGCCGAAAGGACTGTACCTTTGTCTGTGAGGAAACCCGAGGTAAAACTATTTCTTCCCAGCAGTTGCTGTGGATACGAGGTCCCAGAGACCATCCCCAAATAATTCCTCACCCTTATAAGGCTCTCTATGCGCTTTTTAAGTCAGCATCACCTGTCCAGTGACAGGTCTCTAATACCCTCCTGACAGAATGGACATTACATTTATTTTGGATGCCAGCCGGCAAAATATCCCTCTGTGCATCCCCCCCATATATAAGACGACGTCTTTAATATGTTTTTATGTTTGCCAACTAGTATCCCTGTTTGACAGGGTCACCGACCACGCTGCAGCAGCACTATCTGCAGGTCTCAGTCTAGTACCTGAGTGTGTAAATACAGACTTCAGGATAGCCTCCTGTTTTTTATCAACAGGTACCTATTAAAGTGGCCGTATCCTAAGACGGCAGTGCCACCTTTTTTGACAAACGTGTGAGCGCCTTATCCACCCTAGGGGATATCTCCCAGCGTAACTTATCCACCTGGCGGGAAAGGGTACGCCATCAGTAACTTTTTATAAATTACCAGTTTCTTAACGGGGGAACCCACGCTTTCACACACTTCATTTATTCATCTGATGGGGGAACAAAACACTGCCTGTTTTTTCTCCCCAAACCTAAAACCCATTTTTAGAGGTGCTTGGGTTAAAGTCAGAAATGTATAACACATTTTTTATTGCCGGGATCACGTCACGGATGTTCCTAGTGGATTGTGTATATGTCTCCACCTTGTCGACACTGGAGTCAGACTCCGTGTCGACATCTGTGTCTGCCATCTGAGAGAGCGGGCGTTTTTGAGCCCCTGATGGCCTTTGAGACGCCTGGGCAGGCGCGGGCTGCGAAGCCGGCTGTCCCACAGCTGTTACGTCATCCACCCTTTTATGTAAGGAGTTGACACTGTCGGTTAATACCTTTCACCTATCCATCCACTCTGGTGTCGGCCCCACAGGGGGCGACATCACATATATCGGCCTCTGTTCTGTCACCATATAAGCCTCCTCATTCAACATGTCGACACAGCCGTACCGACACACCGCAGACACACAGGGAATGCTCTAAACGAGGACAGGACCCACAAAAGCCCTTTGGGGGGACAGAGTAAGAGTATGCCAGCACACACCAGAGCGCTATATATATATATATATATATATATATATATATATATATATATATATATATATATATACACATACATACATATACATATACATATACACATACATACATACATACACAGGGACTAACTGAGTTATGTCCCTAATAGCTTTTATATAATATACTGTATACAGTGCCAATTTTAATGCCCCCCCTCTCTTTTCCCTCTTACTGTACTGTAGAATTGCAGGGAAGAGCCAGGGAGCTTCCCTCCAGCCGAGCTGTGAGGGAAAAATGGCGCCAGTGTGCTGAGGAGATAGGCTCCGCCCCTTTTTCGCGGCCTATTCTCCCGTTTTTTATGGAATTCTGGCAGGGGTATTTACCTCATATATAGCCCCTGGGGCCATATATTGAGGTATTTTAGCCAGCCAAGGTGTTTTTATTGCTGCCTCAGGGCACCCCGCCCCAGCGCCCTGCACCCTCAGTGACCGGAGTGTGAAGTGTGTGAGAGGAGCAATGGCGCACAGCTGCAGTGCTGTGCGCTACCTTGGTGAAGACAGTCTTCATGCCGCCGATTTTCCGGACCATCTTCTTGCTTCTGGCTCTGTAAGGGGGACGGCGGCGCGGCTCCGGGACCGAACATCAAGGCTGGGCCTGCGGTCGATCCCTCTGGAGATAATGGTGTCCAGTAGCCTAAGAAGCCCAATCCGGCTGCAAGCAGGCGAGTTCGCTTCTTCTCCCCTTAGTCCCTCGCTGCAGTGAGCCTGTTGCCAGCAGGTCTCACTGAAAATAACAAATTCTAAGACTATAACTTTCTAAGAGCTCAGGAGAGCCCCTAGTGTGCATCCAACCTCGGCTGGGCACGAAATCTAACTGAGGCTTGGAGGAGGGTCATAGTGGGAGGAGCCAGTGCACACCAGGTAGTCTAAGATCTTTCTAGAGTGCCCAGCCTCCTTCGGAGCCCGCTATTCCCATGGTCCTTACGGAGTTCCCAGCATCCACTAGGACGTTAGAGAAAACTTTGAATACACTGTAACCTTAAACATCTTGAAGAAGAAGCTATCAAACTTTTAGGCAGCTTCCAGCCACACCTCATACCTGGATTAGATAGAGGGGCCCATGAGCAAACAAAGTGGGGTGACATAGTGGTGAATAAATAGAGTGTCTGTTAAGGTACCAGCCTTTCAGAAGAAAAAAAAATGTTAAAAAAATCTTTTTGCCTAGCTGAATAGTCTCAAACAGTATAGTGCCAATGCTGTATTGTGCCTTGTACCGCTATGCTGCTGACCACATAGGTCAGGTAGCATTAATGCCGACCTAGATTGTCAGGGTCATGGTCCCTTGCTAGATCCAGTGATGGTGTTCTACCTTTAAAGCTACCACTGTGAACAGGTACCCTTACACACAGTCTACACTTGACCTCAGCCTAAAGACTGAGAAGAGATAAGTCAGAGTAAATGTCTCTGGATATGACATTACTACATAGAGAAGCAGCAAATATTTACTTTTGTTCTTTTTGGATTTGAGCAGTTTCTGGAAAAAAGTATCAGGATAAAAAAGGTCCTCCGTATAACTTCCTGAATGGAGAACTTAATGTTTGAAATCTCTTGATAACTATACATTTTTAACTTGGTTACATATGTTTCCATGTTTACCATACTCCAAAGTGCCATGGCATAGGACCCTCTTTAGCCTGGCGAAGTGCAGCACCTTGATGTGGCATTGATCCCACAAGTAAACAGAAGACCTCACAGCTACCAAATATTTGTAGGTGCAAGATCTTGGATGTGAAATGATCTCTCTAATACATCCCATAAATGCTTGATGTTGGGTGAAAGTGCTGGCCACAACGTTTGTCGTCAGAACTCTCTCGAATGCTCCTAGAACTAATTCTGGACAATCTGGGACAGATGACATGGTGAATTATTCTGCTGGAACATTCCATCGTTGTAAGGGTATATGAAGTAAATGAAGGGCTGCAAATAATCACCAAGCACTGCTACGAGAACACATCCCAACACAATTGTGGAACCACCTCTAGCCTGCCTGGTGCCTTGTTGACAACTGGGGTTAATGGCCACACCCGAACCCTACCATTAGCCTGAAACAACTGGAAACATGATATGTTGCCAGTCCTTCAGGGTACAATTAGTGTCACAAGCCCAGGTGACGGGCTGTGTCTGGTGTAAACGGGCATTTTGGTCGGCCTTCTGCCCCCATTGCCCATGAAAGCTAAAGAACGCTGCACTGACTTGCCGGATAAGAGTCTGGAACCTCCTGCATTGAATGCGGATGTGATTTTTTTTTTTTTTTTTTAAACATTAAATTTTTATTAAAGGGTTTACACACAAAAATGGGGAACAGAAAAAAAGAGAGGTAGGGGAAACACAGGGGAAGTCCAGAATGGTTACCATATACAGATTATAAACAGTTCACAGTCGGATGAATATACAATTGGCTACATTAGGCTTTCAAATACATGAGGAGGAGAAAGCATTGAGAAAAAACAAGGACTAAAATATATTAAACTTAGAAAATACCTGCTAGTACAACCTTCTTGTAGAGGTCAATCTAGGATGGGTGAAGCACAGACACATCAATTGGAGAGCTATAAACTGTCAGTCTACCCTCTCTACTCCTATAGTCGGACCATCCTACCCATTTCAGGTGGATAGAGTTAGCCGAGGAAGAGTATTTAGCCTCTGCTGTTTCGAAAATTAAATGTTTGTGGATTTTATTTTTAATAAACGCTAGGGTAGGAATATTCTCAGACTTCCACAATTGTGCTATAGCGGCTTTAGTGGCTATCAAGATATGTCCCAAGACGTAGCGATCACCTACGGAGAGGCGGTCAACGTATAAATGGAATAGCGCCAGAGCTGGGTCCATGGGGATGTTGAGCCCTAACACTATGCTAGCCATGTGTAAAACTTCTCTCCAAAGTGGTTGTATATGAGGGCATGCCCAGAAGATGCGATAGATATCCCCCGTAGAGCCGCATTTTCTCCAACATAATTTAGATTGTGAAGGCCAGATCCTGTGTTTTGCAGGGGTAAAGTAGGCCCTCTGTATAAGCTTGTAGAACATTTCAGAGTGGTTAACACATTTGGAGACTTTAAAACAAGATCTAAATATACTGTCCCAATCTGCATCAACTAAGGACCTATTCAAATCTCTTTCCCATAAAGTCTGAGCTTTTAATTTTGTCTGTGGGCCATTAGTCAATTGAAATTGGTACCACCACTTAATCCCATATTTATGTGAGGACGATTCCAATCGGCTTATGATATAAGCCGGAAGAGAAGGTTTGTGGAGATGTGAGGGAGTAAATGAGTGCAACCAACTTCTCACCTGCAGGTATTTGAAAAAATCTTGAGTCCGAATCCCAAATCTCTCTTGCAGTTGAGAAAAGGACATCAAGACGTCGCCTACAAATAAATCGCCCACAGTGGAGAGCCCCCTACGGATCCACTCCTCTAGGGAGATATTAGGAATCGATGACATAAGAGCAGATAACGACAGGCAGGGGGCAGGTAAATTAATCTCTTCCGAAGAGAGCACTAGTTTATGCCATGAATCTAGGGTCGTTTTAATAAACTTGCAGGATCCGGCCCTACTCCGAGCAGCAGACAGTGGTAACCAAAACAGGTCAGGAAGAGAAACAGCGTCTAAGCGTGAAGCTTCCAGGATAACCCAAGGTTTCGGATTCGAGGTGTCGAACCAGTCACTAGACTGACTCATCAGGCATGCAGCATGGTATTTTTCTATATCTGGAAAAGCTACCCCTCCAGATAATTTGGACAAAATTAGTTTTTTTTGCAATTTTTGGTCTAGAGCCTCCCCACACATATCTGATCAAGACCTGGTTAAATTATAAAAGAGTCTGGGAAGGGGCCTAGGTATGGCGCGAAACAGGTACATTAATTTCGGCAATAGGACCATTTTGGCAGCAGCAATCCTACCTAACCAAGACACCTCCTGTAGCATCCACTCCCCAGTCAGCTCCGTAAACGATTTTAATAACGGGGCGTAATTACACTCAATCAAATTATCTTCTCTGGTTAAATTAATTCCTAGATATCTCAAAGAGTAGGACTTCCAGGCATATTTGTATGAATCCTTCAACCTAGAGATCACGGTCGGAGTTATATTGAGTGGGAGGGCTTCAGTCTTATTTGTATGTAATTTATAAAAGGAAACATCCGAATAACTTTGTAGGACGTCATGAAGAACTGGCAAGGAAGCCTCGGGGTCAGAAAGACATAGCAGAATATCATCCGCAAACAAGCTAATTTTGTGGGAAATGCCCCCTATAACCGGGCCTCTAATCGAGTCCCGGGATCTAATGCAGGTAGCCAAGGGTTCTATCGCCAATGCAAAAATAAGAGGAGATAGCGGACAACCCTGCCGCGTGCCATTAGAAATATTGAAGGGTGAAGAAAGGCATCCGTTAACAAAGACCCGCGCACTGGGTGTGGAGTAGAGAGCCAGGCAGAGTGCTCAATAACATTAATCACCCTACGCGTATTATCCGGGGCTTGTCTGTTTAAAACGAAGCCCACTTGATCAGGGTTGATTAGGGATGGGAGAAGGGGACTGATACGGTTAGCAATTAATTTGGCATAGATTTTTAGATCCGTGTTTAATAAAGCAATTGGTCTAAAATTTTGGACTGAGGTAGGGCTTTTTCCCGGTTTGGGAATGGTGATGATTTGAGCTTCCAGCATCTCTTTGGGTAAGTGGCCAGACTCTGAGGCTTTATTAAACACTGTCAAGAGGACCGGGGCCAAGTTCTCCTTAAAAGATTTATAAAAACCAGAAGGGTAACCATCGGGTCCCGGGGCCTTATCCGCTGGAAGGGAGTCAATAGCCTTTTCGACTTTGGCTAAAGTCCAAGGCGCACTGAGTGAGCTACATGACTCCAACGACAGCGAGGGGAGTATGCGGATGTGATTTAAGTCAGTGGTGCTTGTCAGTTACAATTGACAATTCTGGCCACATGCTGGTCGTGATCAATCAACTCCCATGGTTGGCCACTGTGCTGTTCATGGTGGATGGTAATGCCTTCCCCTTTGGAAATGGAATGTCCCATCCACCAGGAACCCACTATCATGCCCCGTTCAAATATCTATAATTCAAATCGCCTTGCCATGGGCAGCCTAGTCAGTGTTTCAGCTGACTCGTGAGATGATAGCTTACAACTGATGCAGTATGGTAGTGCCACTTACCATTACTTTTACATACAGCTATTTAATGACTTTTGTCACTTCAGTTTATAGCTCTAAAAACTGGGTGCAGAATGCTTTTAGGTTTGTGTTTCCAAAGACTGGTAAGCTTACATGCTGGAATGCACCGAAATTTGCACACATAAAGCACTGCGTGCACAGAGATTTTGAATTTCAGAAATTACCATTATTAGCATAAATTTTTTATTTATTATTTTAACAAAGCTAACACGTTTAGTTAACAAAATAAAACAGCTAGATTAAAGCCAATACAGTACAAAATTTATTGAAAATAAATAGACCAAGTTCTGTGCGGCTTTAAGTCATTTGGTTCACATATTTTGTTTACACCCTTTAGTCACATTTTGTGAGTTCAGCAACACTTTGGTTACGGTGTTTTTAGCATTATTGTATTATACTATACATATTGTCGCAAGCATAGATTTTTGCATCCTCATTGATATAGATAGGAGTCATTAATGCAGAATATAACTGTTCTGAAATAACTGTTCAGCGGTTTTCTTACATTAACATTTAATGCTTTCTAAAGTATTACTTACCCCACTTAAATACAGCAAACATACGCTTTTGCCTGATTATTTAAGACCGTTTCTGAATGAGAGGTCATCCAGGTAAAGTAGCAGATTTGTGTTACCATGACATAGGTTTATTTATGCACACATAAGGGTTAGCTAACAGTGTATTTTTGCATAGGGACATTTACAAAGTGGTCTTTCAAATAGTTTGTGCTGGAGAAGTACCTCCACCCTAACAGCCTGCTACATACTAAGTGATCTGATGTGCACATTTTTCCAGTCGATAATACACAACTAACGTTCATCAGATCAGTTCTTTAAGTTTTGTCCTGTTCAGGTGTGCGACGATGTCAGAGCTCCTATTGTATTCTTCATAACCTCAGATTTCTTTTACTCTGAAGAAATCTGAGCAGCACTGAAGGCGATCCGCAGAGGTGCTGACTGTATGCCAGTGTCCGAGCCATGCTTAATATAATTACTAATATTAAAAGGCAAACGAGCAATGAGACAGTTTACAGAGCTTCTCGTGTGACATTCACTGTGCTAGCCAATCACACCAATAGTTGAAGCAAAAGCAATTGGCACACTAATACTACCATATACTTTACAGGTATCTGTATAACATAGGCTGTTACAACAGACATTACATTATCTTCTAGAAAATACTTACTGCTTTCAGAGGAAGCCAAGCCCTCAGCTCTAAGTGTATCAGAACGGCGTGCTCGCTCACTGCGTTTCTGCTCCTGGAAAAAAAATATAAAAGTACATTTAAACAAGTAAAATAAATACTCATGAAAATAAAAATATAATCATGGTGTTATAATTAAGATAATTGTAACTGTTTTCAAATCAGTAATATTTTAAGCATAAAAGTAAAGAGGTGGATATTATGTGCAGGTAGAAAGTTGGAGCAACAGGCATGAATGCTACTGTACACGCCATAATTTAGAGGTCTGAAATAAAAATGTAAGGCAAAACAAAAAGTTACTCTAATTTCTTTCATGTACAAGATTGAAAGTAATTCCAATCCTATAATTAGAAAATCAATATAATTAGTAAGAAAAAATAAAAATAAAATAAGGACACACTCCAAATGAAAAGCATGTTTAAGAATTCACAAATCTAATAGCATAGCTTTACAGTCGAGTCATTGTTGTAATAATTTTCACTCTCCTTGGCCAAAGAACAGCTAGTGTAACAATCACAATAAAAGCATAGAGTTTTTCATAAATGTTTAAAAACTTAAATAAATGAATGTAAAAGGTGGGGTAGGTACTTTAATCATACTTGCCTACTCTTCAGAAACAGCCAGTAGGCTCCTGAAAATCAAGTGGTTCTCCCGGCCACCTGGGAAAGTGGCAAGTCTCCTGGAGCCCCCCGCATATGACCAACCACTTAGCCACACCACCCGCTGTACAATGTCAGTAATCTGAAGGCACAAGAAGCTGTGGGAAGGGACGTTGCTGCTTGTTTACATCATCATAGCCATGCCCCCACCCACAGCCGCTTGCGCCATGTCACACACCCTCTCCGCCCCCTGTGTCAAACCATGCCACTTGCATAGCCCACCTAGCTGTCCCCTATGACTTTAATCCACTACCTTGCCAAACATATAAGATACAAACTATGTGACCCCATACAAATTTATGTCTGGTGATCAGGGTGATTCAGGATATCGATATACTACAGAAAAATTTAGGCGGCCATCGATGAGGGAAACCTGCCATCCATAAGAACAAAAAGGGTGGCCTTATTTCAAATGATGTGACCCCAACTAGTTAAACAAAGAAGAAGTAAAAAGAAATGCTATTTTCTGGAAATAATTTCTTATAAAACAAGGTATAAAAATAATCACTGATATCTAGTTGGAATGTGATGAGTGCAAATATGAAAAAAATTACCTCAGCACAAGGCTGAGGAACTCTCCTCAAAGGGCTAGTTTAAGAATGCGCCATAATTAAGGTAAGCAGGTTTCTGCTCATCTCTTGTTGCCACACAACATTATAAGCCTTGAAAAAGGTTCTAGATAAGGACCAATATGTCAGCAAGTTATCTGCCTGCCTTAACACCAGAGGCAGTCACAGGCAATTACATTTTGTAATTTAAATTAGGAAGTTTAAGAAAAATAAGAATTTACTTACCGATAATTCTATTTCTCGGAGTCCGTAGTGGATGCTGGGGTTCCTGAAAGGACCATGGGGAATAGCGGCTCCGCAGGAGACAGGGCACAAAAAGTAAAGCTTTAGGATCAGGTGGTGTGCACTGGCTCCTCCCCCTATGACCCTCCTCCAAGCCAGTTAGGTACTGTGCCCGGACGAGCGTACACAATAAGGGAGGAATTATGAATCCCGGGTAAGACTCATACCAGCCACACCAATCACACCGTACAACTTGTGATCTAAACCCAGTTAACAGTATGATAACAGCGGAGCCTCTGAAAAGATGGCTCACAACAATAATAACCCGATTTTTGTAACTATGTACAAGTATTGCAGATAATCCGCACTTGGGATGGGCGCCCAGCATCCACTACGGACTCCGAGAAATAGAATTATCGGTAAGTAAATTCTTATTTTCTCTATCGTCCTAGTGGATGCTGGGGTTCCTGAAAGGACCATGGGGATTATACCAAAGCTCCCAAACGGGCGGGAGAGTGCGGATGACTCTGCAGCACCGAATGAGAGAACTCCAGGTCCTCTTTTGCCAGGATATCAAATTTGTAGAATTTTACAAACGTGTTCTCCCCTGACCACGTAGCTGCTCGGCAGAGTTGTAATGCCGAGACCTCTCGGGCAGCCGCCCAAGATGAGCCCACCTTCCTTGTGGAATGGGCCTTAACCGATTTAGACTGTGGCAGGCCTGCCTCAGAATGTGCAAGTTGAATTGTGTTACAAATCCAACGAGCAATCGCCTGCTTAGAAGCAGGCGCACCCAACTTGTTGGGTGCATACAGTATAAACAGCGAGTCAGATTTTCTGACTCCAGCTGTCCTGGAACATATTTTCAGGGCCCTGACAACTCCTAGCAACTTGGAGTCCTCCAAGTCCCTAGTAGGTGCAAGGCACCACAATAAGCTGGTTCAGGTGAAACACTGACACCACCTTAGGGAGAGAACTGGGGACGAGTCCGCAGCTCTGCCCTGTCCGAATGGACAAACAGATATGGGCTTTTTTGAGAAAAAAACACCAATTTGACACTCGCCTGGTCCAGGCCAGGGCCAAGAGCATGGTCACTTTTTATGTGAGATGCTTCAAATCCACATATTTGACTGGTTTTAAACCAATGTGATTTGAGGAATCCCAGAACTACGTTGAGATCCCACAGTGCCACTGGAGGCACAAAAAAGGGGTTTGTATATGCAATACTCCCTTGACAAACTTCTGGACTTCAGGAACTGAAGCCAATTCTTTCTGGAAGAAAATTTACAGGGCCGAATTTGAACCTTAATGGACCCCAATTTGAGGCCCATAGACACTCCTGTTTGCAGGAAATGCAGGAAACGACCGAGTTGAAATTTCTTTGTGGGGCCTTCCTGGCCTCACACCACGCAACATATTTTCGCCACACGTGGTGATAATGTTGTGCGGTCACCTCCTTTCTGGCTTTGACCAGGGTAGGAATGACCTCTTCCGGAATGCCTTTTTTCCCTTAGGATCCGGCTTTCCATCGCCATGCCGACAAACGCAGCTGCGGTAAGTCTTGGAACAGACATGGTACTTGCTGAAGCAAGTCCCTTCTTAGCGGCAGAGGCCATAAGACCTCTGTAAGCATCTCTTGAAGTTCCGGGTACCAAGTCCTTCTTGGCCAATCCGGAGCCATGAGTATAGTTCTTACTCCTCTACGTCTTATAATTCTCAGCACCTTAGGTATGAGAAGCAGAGGAGGGAACACATACACCGACTGGTACACCCACGGTGTTACCAGAACGTCCACATCTATTGCCTGAGGGTCTCTTGACCTGGCGCAATACCTGTCCCGTTTTTTGTTCAGACGGGACGCCATCATGTCCACCTTTGGTATTTCCCAACGGTTTACAATCATGTGGAAAAAACTTCTCAATGAAGTTTCCACTCTCCCGGGTGGAGGTCGTGCTGAGGAAGTCTGCTTCCCAGTTTCCATTCCCGGGATGAAAAACTGCTGACAGTGTTATCACATGATTTTCCGCCCAGCGAAAAGTCCTTGCAGTTTCTGCCATTGCCCTCCTGCTTCTTGTGTCGCCCTGTCTGTTTACGTGGGCGACTGCCGTGATGTTTTTCCCACTGGATCAATACCGGCTGACCTTGAAGCAGAGGTCTTGCTAAGCTTAGAGCATTATAAATTTACCCTTAGCTCCAGTATATTTATGTGGAGAAAAGTCTCCATACTTGATCACACTCCCTGGAAATTTTTTCCTTGTGTGACTGCTCCCCAGCCTCTCAGGCTGGGCTCCGTGGTTACCAGCATCCAATCCTGAATGCCGAATCTGCTGCCCTCTAGAAGATGAGCACTCTATAACCACCACAGGAGAGACACCCTTGTCCTTGGATATTGGGTTATCCGCTGATGCATCTGAAGATGCGATCCGGACCATTTGTCCAGCAGATCCCACTGAAAAGTTCTTACGTGAAATCTGCCGAATGGAATTGCTTCGTAGGAAGCCACCATTTTTACCAGGACCCTTGTGCAATGATGCACTGTTTTTAGGAGGTTCCTGACTTGCTCGGATAACTCCCTGGCTTTCTCTTCCGGGAGAAACACCTTTTTCTGGACTGTGTCCAGAATCATCCCTAGGCACAGCAGACGTGTCGTCGGGATCAGCTGCGATTTTGGAATATTTAGAATCCACCCGTGCTGATTGTAGCAGTATCCGAGATAGTGCTACTCCGACCTCCAACTGTTCCCTGGACTATGCCCCTATCAGGAGATCGTCCAAGTAAGGGATAATTAAGACGCCTTTTCTTCGAAGAAGAATCATCAATTCGGCCATTACCTTGGTAAAGACCCCAGGGTGCCGTGGACAATCCAAACGGCAGCGTCTGAAACTGATAGTGACAGTTCTGCACCACGAACCTGAGGTACCCTTAGTGAGAAGGGCAAATTTGGGACATAGAGGTAAGCATCCCTGATGTCCCGGGACACTATATAGTCCCCTTATTCCTGGTTCGTTATCACTGCTCTGAGTGACTTCATCTTAATTTGAACCTTTGTAAGTGTTCAAAAACAAATTTTTAGAATAAGTCTCACCTAGCCTTCTGGCTTCAGTACCACAATATAGTGTGGAATAATACCCCTTTTCTGTAGTAGGAGGGGTAATTTAATTATCACCTGCTGGGAATACAGCTTGTGAATTTTTTCCCATACTACCTCCTTGTCGGAGGGAGACTTGGTAAAGCAGACTTCAGGAGCCTGCGAAGGGGAAACGTCTCGACATTCCCATCTGTACCCCCGGGATACTACTTGTAGGATCCAGGGGTCCTGTACGGTCTCAGCGCCATGCTGAGAACTTGTCAGACGCGGTGGAACGCTTCTGTTCCTGGGAATGGGCTGCCTGCTGCAGTCTTCTTCCCTTTCCTCTATCCCTGGGCAGATATGATCTTATAGGGACGAGAGGACTGAGGCTGAAAAGACGGTGTCTTTTTCTGCAGAGATGTGACTTAGGGTAAAAAACGGTGGATTTTCCAGCAGTTGCCGTGACCACCAGGTCCGATGGACCGACCCCAAACAAGTCCTCTTCCTGTATACGGCCATACTGTGCCGTTTGGAATCTGCATCACCTGACCACTGTCGTGTCCATAACATCTTCTGGCAGTTATGGACATCGCGTTTATTCATGATGCCAGAGTGCAAATATCCCTCTGTGCATCTCGCATATATAGAAATGCTCTATAGTCAATAAAATACTGTCCCTGTCAAGGGTATCAATATTTTTAGTCAGGGAATCCGACCAAGCCACCCTAGCTCTGCACATCCAGGCTGAGGCGATCGCTGGCCGCAGTATAACACCAGTATGTGTGTATATACTTTTTATTATATTTTCCAGCCTTGTCAGCTGGTCCTTGAGGACGGCCCTATCTATAGACGGTACCGCCACTTGTTTTGATAAGCGTGTGAGCGCCTTATCCACCTTAAAGGGTGTTTCCCAACGCGCCCTAACTTCTGGCGGGAAAGGGTATACCGCCCATAATTTTCTATCGGGGGGAACCCACGCATCATCACACACTTTATTTAATTTATCTGATTCAGGAAAAACTATGGTAGTTTTTTCACATCCCACATAATACCCTCTTTTGTGGTACTTGTAGTATCAGAAATACGTAACACCTCCTTCATTGCCTTTAACGTGTGGCCCTAATAAGGAATACGTTTGTTTATTCACCGTCGACACTGGATTCAGTGTCCCTGTCTGTGTCGACCGACTAAAGTAAACGGGCGTTTTAAAACCCTTGACGGTGTTTTTGAGACGTCTGGACCGTACTAATTGTTTGTCGGCCGTCTCATGTCGTCAACCGACCTTGCAGCGTGTTGACATTATCACGTAATTTCCTAAATAAGCCATCCATTCCGGTGTCGACTCCCTAGAGAGTGACATCACCATTACAGGCAATTGCTCCGCCTCCTCACCAACATCGTCCTCCTACCTGTCGACACACACGTACCGACACACAGCACACACACAGGGAATGCTCTGATAGAGGACAGGACCCACTAGCCCTTTGGAGAGACAGAGGGAGAGTTTGCCAGCACACACCAAAAACGCTATAATTATATAGGGACAACCTTATATAAGTGTTTTCCCTTATAGCATCTTTTTTATATATTTCTAACGCCAAATTAGTGCCCCCCCTCTCTGTTTTAACCCTGTTTCTGTAGTGCAGTGCAGGGGAGAGCCTGGGAGCCTTCCCTCCAGCCTTTCTGTGAGGGAAAATGGCGCTGTGTGCTGAGGAGATAGGCCCCGCCCCTTTTTCGGCGGCCTCGTCTCCCGCTCTTAACGGATTCTGGCAGGGGTTAAATATCTCCATATAGCCTCCGGAGGCTATATGTGAGGTATTTTTAGCCAAAATAGGTATTCATTTGCCTCCCAGGGCGCCCCCCTCCCAGCGCCCTGCACCCTCAGTGACTGCCGTGTGAAGTGTGCTGAGAGGAAAATGGCGCACAGCTGCAGTGCTGTGCGCTACCTTTAGAAGACTGAGGAGTCTTCTGCCGCCGATTCTGGACCTCTTCTTACTTCAGCATCTGCAAGGGGGCCGGCGGCAAGGCTCCGGTGACCATCCAGGCTGTACCTGTGATCGTCCCTCTGGAGCTGATGTCCAGTAGCCAAGAAGCCAATCCATCCTGCACGCAGGTGAGTTCACTTCTTCTCCCCTAAGTCCCTCGTTGCAGTGATCCTGTTGCCAGCAGGACTCACTGTAAAATAAAAAACCTAAGCTAAACTTTCCTAAGCAGCTCTTTAGGAGAGCCACCTAGATTGCACCCTTCTCGGCCGGGCACAAAAATCTAACTGGCTTGGAGGAGGGTCATAGGGGGAGGAGCCAGTGCACACCACCTGATCCTAAAGCTTTACTTTTTGTGCCCTGTCTCCTGCGGAGCCGCTATTCCCCATGGTCCTTTCAGGAACCCCAGCATCCACTAGGACGATAGAGAAATTATCAAATAAGTAAAAATAAAAAATAAATAAAAAAAGCATTGGTTTCAGTGTCATTAGGTTTCTTGTACTATTGTGTTTGAAGGGTCGTACTGTTCATATGTAGTTTGAAACGTATAATGGCAAATTGTGTGCGTGTGTGTGTGTGCGCGTGTGTATATTCTGCATAAAGGGAAAGCACAATTTTATTTTATATATGGCATCACAACTTAAAAAAAAATAAGAATTTACTTACCGATAATTCTATTTCTCGGAGTCCGTAGTGGATGCTGGGGTTCCTGAAAGGACCATGGGGAATAGCGGCTCCGCAGGAGACAGGGCACAAAAAAGTAAAGCTTTTACCAGATCAGGTGGTGTGCACTGGCTCCTCCCCCTATGACCCTCCTCCAGACTCCAGTTAGGTACTGTGCCCGGACGAGCGTACACAATAAGGGAGGCAATTTGAATCCCGGGTAAGACTCATACCAGCCACACCAATCACACCGTACAACTTGTGATCTAAACCCAGTTAACAGTATGATAACAGAAAGAGCCTCTTAAAGATGGCTCCTTAACAATATAACCCGAATTTGTTAACAATAACTATGTACAGTATTGCAGATAATCCGCACTTGGGATGGGCGCCCAGCATCCACTACGGACTCCGAGAAATAGAATTATCGGTAAGTAAATTCTTATTTTCTCTATCGTCCTAAGTGGATGCTGGGGTTCCTGAAAGGACCATGGGGATTATACCAAAGCTCCCAAACGGGCGGGAGAGTGCGGATGACTCTGCAGCACCGAATGAGAGAATTCCAAGTCCTCTTTTGCCAGGGTATCAAATTTGTAGAATTTTACAAACGTGTTTTCCCCCGACCACGTAGCTGCTCGGCAGAATTGTAATGCCGAGACCCCTCGGGCAGCCGCCCAAGATGAGCCCACCTTCCTTGTGGAATGGGCCTTAACAGATTTAGGCTGTGGCAGGCCTGCCACAGAATGAGCAAGTTGAATTGTGTTACAAATCCAACGAGCAATCGTCTGCTTAGAAGCAGGGGCACCCAACTTGTTGGGTGCATATAGTATCAACAGCGAGTCAGATTTTCTGACTTCAGCCGTCCTTGAAATGTATATTTTTAAGGCTCTGACAACGTCCAACAACTTGGAGTCCTCCAAGTCGCCAGTGGCCGCAGGCACCACAATAGGTTGGTTCAGGTGAAACGCTGATACCACCTTAGGGAGAAAATGCGGACGAGTCCTCAGTTCTGCCCTATCCGAATGGAAGATTAGATAAGGGCTTTTATAAGATAAAGCCGCCAATTCAGATACTCTCCTGGCGGAAGCCAGGGCCAGTAACATAGTCACTTTCCATGTGAGATATTTAAAATCCACCTTTTTCAATGGTTCAAACCAATGGGATTTGAGGAAATCTAAAACTACATTTAGATCCCACGGTGCCACCGGAGGCACCACAGGAGGCTGTATATGCAGTACTCCTTTAACAAAAGTCTGTACCTCAGGAACTGAGGCCAATTCTTTTTGGAAGAATATTGACAGGGCCGAAATTTGAACCTTAATAGATCTCAATTTGAGACCCATAGACAATCCTGATTGTAGGAAATGTAGGAAACGACCCAGTTGAAATTCCTCCGTCGGAACACTCCGATCCTCGCACCACGCGACATATTTTCGCCAAATGCGGTGATAATGTTTCGCGGTGACTTCCTTCCTTGCCTTAATCAAGGTAGGAATGACTTCTTCTGGAATGCCTTTCCCTTTTAGGATCTGGCGTTCAACCGCCATGCCGTCAAACGCAGCCGCGGTAAGTCTTGAAAGAGACAGGGACCCTGTTGTAGCAGGTCCCTTCTCAGAAGTAGAGGGCACGAGTCGTCCGTGACCAACTCTTGAAGTTCCGGGTACCAAGTCCTTCTTGGTCAATCCGGAGCCACTAGTATTGTTCTTACTCCTCTTCACCGTATAATCTTCAATACCTTTGGTATGAGAGGCAGAGGAGGAAACACATATACTGATTTGTACACCCAAGGTGTTACCAGTGCGTCCACAGCTATTGCCTGTGGATCTCTTGACCTGGCGCAATACTTGTCCAGTTTCTTGTTGAGGCGAGACGCCATCATGTCTACCATTGGTCTTTCCCAACAGTTTATTAGCATGTGGAAGAGTTCTGGATGAAGACCCCACTCTCCCGGGTGAATATCGTGTCTGCTGAGGAAGTCTGCTTCCCAGTTGTCCACGCCCGGGAAGAACACTGCTGACAGTGCTATTACGTGATTCTCCGCCCAGCGAAGAATCTTGGCAGCTTCTGCCATTGCACTCCTGCTTCTTGTGCCGCCCTGTCTGTTTACATGGGCGACCGCCGTGATGTTGTCCGACTGAATCAACACCGGTTTTCCTTGCAGGAGTGGTTCCGCCTGGCTTAGAGCATTTTAGATTGCTCTTAGTACCAGAATGTTTATGTGAAGAGACTTTTCCAGGTTCGTCCATACCCCCTGGAAGTTTCTTCCTTGTGTGACTGCTCCCCAGCCTCTCAGGCTGGCGTCCGTGGTCACCAGGATCAAATCCTGTATGCCGAATCTGCGGCCCTCCAATAGATGAGCCTTTTGCAACCACCACAGAAGATATACCCTTGTCCTTGGCGACAGGGTTATTCGCAGGTGCATCTGAGGATGCGACCCTGACCATTTGTCCAACAGATCCCTTTGGAAAATTCTTGCATGGAATCTGCCGAATGGAATTGCTTCGTAAAAAGCCACCATTTTTCCCAGGACTCTTGTGCATTGATGTACAGACACCTTTCCTGGTTTTAGGAGGTTCCTGCAGGTCGGATAACTCCTTGGCTTTTTCCTCGGGAAGAAAAACCTTTTTCTGAACCGTGTCCAGAATCATCCCTAGGAACAGCAGACGTATCGTCGGAAAACAGCTGCGATTCTTGGAATATTTAGAATCCAGTCGTGCCGTCGAAGAACTACTTTAAATAGTGCTCTTCCGACCTCCAACTGTTCTCTGGAACTTGCCCTTTTTAGGTCGTGCAAGTAAGGGATAATTTAGATGCCTTTTTTCTTTGAAGAAACATCTTTTCGGCCATTACCTTGGTAAAAAGGCCCGGGGTGCCGTGGATAATTCAAACGGCATCGTCTGAAACTGATATTGACAGTTCTGTACCACGAACCAGAGGTACCCTTGATGAGAAGGACAAAATTTGGACATGGAGGTAATCCTTGATGTCCAGGGACACCATATAGTCCCCTTTTTTCCGGTTCGCTATCACTGCTCTGAGTGACTTTATCTCGATTTGAACCTTTTATGTAAGTGTTCAAAACATTTTAGATTTAGACTATGTGTCACCAAGCCGTCTGGCTTCAGTACCACAATATAGTGTGGAAAAATAATACCCTTTTCCTTGTCGTAGGAGGGGTACTTTGATTATCACCTGCTGGATATACAGCTTGTGAATTGTTTCCAATGCTGCCTCCCTGTCGGAGGGAGCCGTTGGTAAAGCAGACTTCAGGAACCTGCGAGGAGAAGATGTCTCGACTCTCCAATCTTTACCCCTGGGATAATACTCGTACGATCTAGGGGTCAACTTGCGAGTGATCCCACTGCGCCCTGAGACTCTTGAGACTACCCCCCCACCTTGAGTCCGCTAGCACGGCCCCAGCGTCATGCTGAGGACTTGGCAGACGCGGTGGAGGGCTTCTTTTCCTGGGAAAGGGCTGCCTGCTGCAGTCTACTTCCCTTACCTCTATGTCTGGGCAGATATGACTGGCCTTTTGCCTGCATGCCCTCATGGGAAAGGAAAGATTGAGGCTGAAAAGACGGTGTCTTTTTTAGCTGAGATGTAACTTGGGGTAAAAAAGGTTGGATTTCCCAGCTGTTGCTGTGGTCCCCAGGTCCGATGGACCGACCCCCAAATAACTCCTTCCCTTTATACAGCAATACTTCCATGTGCCGTATGGGATCTGTATCACCTGACCACTGTCGTGTCCCTGACATCTTCTGGGAGATATGGACAACGCACTTATCTTGATGCCAGAGAGCAAATATCCCTCTGTGCATCTCACATACATATATATAGAATGCATCCTATTAAATGCTCTACATGAATAAAATATTTTCAGTCAGGGAATCCGACCAAGCCAACCCAGCACTGCATCTCCAGGCTGATGGCGATCGCTGGTCGCAGTATAACCACCGTATGTGTGTATATACTTTTAGGATATTTTTCCAGCTTCCTATCAGCTGGCTCCTTGAGGGCGGCCGTATCTGGAGACGGTAACGCCACTTGATAAGCGTGTGAGCGCCTTATCACCCTAAGGGGTGTTTTCCAACGTACCCTAATTTCTGGCGGGAAAGGGTATAACGCCAATATTTGCTATCGGGGTAACCCTACGCATCATCACACACTTCATTTTATTTTATCTGATTCAGGAAAAACTACAGGTAGTTTTTTCACTCCCACATAATACCCTTTCTTGTGGTACTTGTAGTATCAGAAACACGTAACACCTCCTTCATTGCCCTTAACGTGTGGCCCTAATGAGAAATACGTTTGTTTATTCACCGTCGACACTGTATTCAGTGTCCGTGTCTGTGTCTGTGTCGACCGACTGAGGTAAAAGGGCGTTTTTAAAACCCCTGACGGTGTTTCTGAGACGCCTGGACCGGTCCTAATAGATTGTCGGCCGTCTCATGTCGTCAACCGACCTTGCAGCGTGTTGACATTCTCACGTAATTCTCTAAATAAGCCATCCATTCCGGTGTCGACTCCCTAGAGAGTGACATCCCCATTACAGGCAATTTCTCCGCCTCCTCACCAACATCGTCCTCATACATGTCGACACACACGTACCGACACACAGCACACACACCGGGAATGCTCTGACAGAGGACAGGACCCACTAGCCCTTTGGGGAGACAGAGGGAGAGTCTGCCAGCACACACCAAAAACGCTATAATTATATAGGGACAACCTTATATAAGTGTTTCTCCCTTATAGCATCTTTTATATATATACAATATCGCCAAAATCAGTGCCCCCCCTCTCTGTTTTAACCCTGTTTCTGTAGTGCAGTGCAGGGGAGAGCCTGGGAGCCTTCTCTCCAGCTTTTCTGTGAGAGAAAATGGCGCTGTGTGCTGAGGAGATAGGCCCCGCCCCTTTTTCGGCGGGCTCGTCTCCCGCTATTTTTGAAGTTAGGCAGGGGTTAAATATCTCCATATAGCCTCTGTGGGCTATATGTGAGGTATTTTTTGCCTCTAATAAGGTTTTTATTTGCCTCTCAGAGCGCCCCCCCCCAGCGCTCTGCACCCTCAGTGACTGTTGTGTGAAGTGTGCTGAGAGGAAAATGGCGCACAGCTGCAGTGCTGTGCGCTACCTTTATGAAGACTCAGGAGTCTTCAGCCGCCGATTTTGGACCTCTTCTCTCTTCAGCGTCTGCAAGGGGGCCGGCGGCGCGGCTCCGGTGACCATCCAGGCTGTACCTGTGATCGTCCCTCTGGAGCTAGTGTCCAGTAGCCAAGCAGCAAATCCACTCTGCACGCAGGTGAGTTCACTACTTCTCCCCTAAGTCCCTCGTTGCAGTGATCCTGTTGCCAGCAGGACTCACTGTAAAGTAAAAAACCTAAGCTAAACTTTCTCTAAGCAGCTCTTTAGGAGAGCCACCTAGATTGCACCCTTCTCGTTCGGGCACAAAATCTAACTGGAGTCTGGAGGAGGGTCATAGGGGGAGGAGCCAGTGCACACCACCTGATCTGGTAAAAGCTTTACTTTTTTGTGCCCTGTCTCCTGCGGAGCCGCTATTCCCCATGGTCCTTTCAGGAACCCCAGCATCCACTTAGGACGATAGAGAAATAATAATTAAGTGAGGTTTAAGATAGAAAGCCATTCTGAATAGAAAATATAACACAATTTGGGGAAAAATAACTGTGTGGAGAGCTATAATTATTTAACTGTTCACAGGAATGAGCCCTAAAACCCATGTACAGTATGTGGCACTTTAGAAAAATAGCTAACATACAACTGTATTCATTTCGGAGGGACAGTGCCGCCATCCTGAACTACTGACCCATGGGCTAACAGTTGGGCAGTTATGTCTCACTCACTGTAGCAGTGTATGTGAGGTTGCAGCTGAGCAGGAGGATATGGGGTAGCCATGAACTTTTCAGTGCTAGACACACCCACACAGTGAATTGGGCATGCCACCTGTCCCTGCCCATGAACTGGAGCATTGAGAGTTATGGGCTAGGTACAGGAGGTACAAAACGTGCACAAGCTCCCGGCAGCAAATGGGTTGTTAATAAAAATAGGATTTTGGTACTTACCAGATAAATCCTTTTCTTTGAATCCACAGGGGGCACTGGAGTACTCTTGGGATATGGAAGGGGCGTTAGCGGGGATAGGCACATTTAAATATTTACATTAGTAACCCTCCACCCCCTCCATACTCCCAAAGGTACCTCAGTGTTTTTTTACTGAGCCGAACAGGAGCGAAAGAGAGGATGAACAATGGAGAACTACATATAACATTATATCATAACGGACCACTATAAACTTGACACATAACGGACAACTAGAAAGTTGACGTGACAATAGATACAATCACCTTAACATTTGAACAAGTCGGTGAGAATGAGTTACCATAAGATCTACTGAACTTACCACGAGCCAGATGAAACTGCTCTGGGCGGGCGTCCAGTACCCCTGTGGATTCAAAGAAAAAGGAGTTATCTGGTAAGTACCAAAATCCTATTTTCTTTTTCATCCACTAGGGGTCACTGGAGCACTCTTGGGACGTACCAAAGTTTCCCCCTTGGGCAGGAGAGCAGTTTGGCACCTGTAACACTATACGGCCAAAGCTAGATGCTAATGCCGCAAATGTATGAAACTTGTAAAAGCGCACAAACGTGTGCACTGATAACCATGTAGCTGCACGGCAAAGTTGCGTCGTAGAAGCTCCACGACCTGCTGCCCATGACGTTCCCACAGAATGTGTGTAATGTGCTGAAACAGATGCAGGCGGTTGTGGACTAGCATGAAAGTCTGACGAATGGTCCGCTTAATCCATCCAGCCAAGGTCTGTTTGGAAGCTGGCCAACCTATCTTGACTGCAGGGTAGAGGACAAACAATGTGTCTGTTTTACGTACGGATGATGTTCGGGCTACATAAACGCAAAGTGCGTGTACCACATCCAAAGTAGCTGGAGTTCCTGAACCTTCTGAAAAAACAGGAACGACGATTGGTTGATTGATGTGAAAAGCGGATACTACCTATGGTAGAAAAGCGGGATTCGGCCGAAGTTCCGCACTGTCATCATGAAACACCAGATACGGTGGCTTGCATGACAATGCACCCAATTCTGAAACACGCACGCCTTGCCGAAGCTAAGGCCAGGAGAAACACTGTTTTCCAAGTTAGAAACTTAACATCCACTTGTTGTAAGGATTCAAAATTTGAAGCCTGTAAAAAAATAAAAAAAAATAAAAAATAAAATAAAACCAGATTCAAGTCCCATGGCCCTGTAGGTGGTATAAATGGGAGTAAGAACTCTAAGTACACCTTGCAGGAAAGTGTGAACTGTCGACAAAAGAGCCAAACGCCTTGAAAGAAAATGGACAAAGCAGAGACCTGCACCTTTAGTGTAGCTAAACTTAGTCCTCCATCTAACCCCATCTGTAAAAAAAGCAAAAAAAGACGGGATAACTTGAAAGAAGATGTCAGAATATTCAGAGCTTCACACCAACCTACATAAGCTCGCCAAATCCGGTGATAATGAGTTGCTGTAACTGGCTTCCTAGCACGTAACATAATTGCTATAACAGACTCTGGAATGCCCTCTCATCTTGAGCGGTTTCAACAGCTACTCTGTCAAACTCAGCCACGCTAAATCGTGGTAAAAGGAACGGACCCTACTACAGTAAGTCGCGGAAGCGGCCACGAATTGTCTGCGAGTAGACCGCGGAGACCCGAGAACCACGCTCTCCGAGTCTAATGAGGCGCCACTAGTATGACGGTCATGGATTCTCGTTTGATCCGCTTTAGCAACCGCGGAAGCAGCGGAAAAAAGGATTTTAATTACCTACTGGTAAATCCTTTTCTCGTAGTCTGTAGAGGATGCTGGGGTCCACATTAGTACCATGGGGTATAGATGGGTCCACTAGGAGCCATGGGCACTTTAAGAGTTTGAGACTGTGGGCTGGCAACTCCCTTGATGCCCCTCCTACCAGACCCAGTCTAGAAACGGTGCCTGAGGAGACGGACATACTTCGAGAGAAGGAAATACACAGATAGTGGTGCTATTCACACCAGCTCACACATAAGGCAAACCAAGCTAACCTGCTAGAAACAATTCAGCAACAGCTGAACAACAGTATTTAACCAACAAGGCAGTACAGAACCAAGTAACAAGGCAGTACTGAACCAAGTAACAAGGCAGTACTGAACCAAGTAACAACTGCAGGAAAACGAAGCACTGGGCAGGCGCCCAGCATCCTCTACGGACTACGAGAAAAGGATTTACCAGTAGGTAATTAAAATCCTATTTTCTCTTACGTCCTAGAGGATGGTGGGGTCCACATTAGTACCATGGGGATGTACCAAAGCTCACAGTACGGGAGGGAGAGCGCAGGGGCTCCTGCAGAACAGATCGACCAAACTTTAGGTCATCAGAGGCCAAAGTATCGAACTTGAAGAACTTAGCAAGCGTGTTCGACCCTGACCAAGTAGCTGCTCGGCAAAGATGTAAAGCCGAGACACCCCGGGCAGCCGCCCAAGAAGAACCCATCTTACGAGTAGAGTGAGCCTTAACAGATTTTGGACATGCAAGCCTGCCGTATAATAAGCATGCTGGATAGTGAACCTGATCCAGCGAGAAATCATCTGCTCAGAAGCAGGACACCCAATCTTGTTGGGGTCATAAAGGACAAAGAGTCCGACTTTCTGTGACGAGAAGTTCTCTTCACATAAATCTTCAAAGCCCTCACAACATCCAAGGACTTTGAGGTAATTGAGGAGTCAGTTGTCACTGGCACCACAATAAGTTGGTTGATATGAAAAGCAGACACAACCTTCGGAAGACATTGCTAATGTGTCCTAAGCTCAGCTCTATCTTCATGGAAAATTAAGTAGGGGCTTTTGCAAGACAAAGTCCCCAATTCAGACACACGCCTAGCAGATGCTAATGCCAACATTGTGACCACCTTCCAAGTGAGAAACTTGACTTCAACCTCCTGTAAAGGCTCGAACCAATCTGATTGCAGGAACTGCAACACCACATTAAGATCCCAAGGTGCCATAGGAGGCACAAAGGGAGGCTGAATGTGCAGCACCCCTTTCAAGAAAGTCTGAACCAGGAAGGGAAGCCAACTGTTTCTGGAAGAAAATGGACAAGGCTGAAATCTGGACTTTTATGGAGCCCAAACGTAGGCCCACATCCACACCTGCTTGCAGGAAGATGAGAAACCGCCCAAGTTGAAACTCCACTATAGGAAACTTCTTGGATTCACACCAAGACACATACTTTTTCCAAATGCGATGGTAATGATTAGACGTTACTCCTTTCCTAGCCTGGATCAGGGTAGGAATAACCTTTTTCGGAATACCTTTCAGAGCTAAGATCTGGGAATTCAACCTCCATGCCGTCAAACGTAGCCGTAGTAAGTCTTGAAAAGCGAACGGCCCCTGTTGCAGAAGGTCCTCCCGAAGAAGAGGCCTTGGATCTTCCAGCAGTAACTCCAGAAGATCCGCGTACCAAGCCCTTCTTGGCCAGTCCGGAGTAATGAGGATAGTCTGAACTCTTGTTCTTTTTATAAGTTTTAGAATCCTTGGGATGAGTGGGAGTGGAGGGAACACATACACCGACTGGAAGATCCACTGAGCCACCAGTGCATCCACTGCCACTGCCTGTGGGTCTCTCGACCTGGAACAGTACCTGCAAAGCTTCTTGTTGAGGCGGGAGGCCATCATGGTCTATGTGAGGTACGCCCCAAAGACTTGTCACCTTTACGAACAGCTCTGGGTGGAGTCCCCACTCTACTGGATGGAGATAGTGTCTGCTGAGGAAGTCCGCTTCGCAAATGTCCACTCCTGGAATGAAGATTGCTGACAGCGCCATTGCGAATCTTTCTGCCCAGAGGAGGATCTTTGTTACCTCTGTCATTGCAGCTCTGCTCTACGTTCCGCCTTGTCGGTTGATGTAGGCCACCGTCGTTACATTGTCCGACTGCACCTGAAACGCCTGACCCTGCAGAAGATGTGCCACTTGTAGAAGGCTCTCAGTTCCAGAATGTTTATTGGAAGGATGGATTCCAGACATGACCACCTTCCTTGGAAGTTTTCCCCTTGGGTTACAGTGCCCCAACCTCTGAGACTTGCATCAGTGGTTAGAAGGATCCAGTTCTGTATCCTGAACCTGCGGCCCTCGAGAAGGTGAGGTATTTGCAGCCACCATAGGAGTGAAATTCTGGCTTTCGGCGACAGACGTATCCTCTGGTGCATGTGTAGGCGGGATCCCACCATTTGTCCAGAAGATCCAGTTGGAAGGGCCGTGCATGAAATCTTCCGTACTGTAGAGTCTCGTAGGAGGCAACCATCTTCCCCAGAATACGAATGCATTGATGAACCGATACCCGGGTAGGCTTCAAGACATCCCGGACCATTGTTTAAATCACCAATGCTTTCTCCAGTGGTAGAAATACCCTCTGCACTTCCGTATCGAGGATCATCCCTAGGAAAGACAATCTCCTTGTCGGCTCCAAATGTGACTTTGGAAGATTCAGGATCCATCCATGATCCTGGAGCATCTGAGTTGTGAGAACAATGGACTGCAACAACTTCTCCATGGACGATGATTTTATCAGCAGATCCTCCAGATATGGAATTATGTTCACTCACTGCTTGCGGAGTAGAAGCATCATCTCTGCCATTACTTTGGCGAACACCCTCGGTGCCGTGGATAGGCAGAATGGCAGCACCTGGAACCGATAGCGACAGTCCAACAGCGCAAACCTGAGATAAGCCTGGTGTGGCGGACAAATTGGAATGTGGAGGTATGCATCCTTGATATCTAAGGATACCAGGAATTCCCCTTCCTCCAGACCTGAGATCACCGCTCAAAGAGATACCATCTTGAAATTGAATTCCCTCAAATATGGATTTAACGGTTTGAGGTTCAATATTGGTCTGACCTAACCGTCCGGCACCACAAAAAGGCTTGAGTAGTAACCCTTGTTTTCCAGATGAGGTGGAACTGGAACAATGACATTTGTCCTTTCCAATTTTTGAATGGCTTCCTGTAAGATAGCCCTGCCAGCAAAGCTGGTAAGCCTGATTTGAAAAATCTGTGAGGTGGGAGCTCTTGAAACTCCAGTCTGTACCCCTGAGATACAAAATCTTATACCCAGGGGTCCAGGCCTGAGGACACCCAGACCTGACTGAAATTTCTTAGTCTTGCTCCCACCTGCCCGTCCTCCAGGCTGGGCGGTCCACAGTCATGCTGAGGGTTTTGAGGAAACAGAACCCGGCTTCTGTTCCTGGGAACCTGCCGGTGCAGGTTTTCTGGATTTTCCCAAACCACCTCTGAAGAAGGTGGAAGGGGACTTGGACTTCTTAACCTTTACGGTCCGAAAGGACTGCATTGTAGACGCAGAGAAGGATTTTTTCGGCGTCGGAGTGGCTGAGGGAAGAAAGGTTGACTTACCTGCGGTTGCCGTGGAGATCCACGCACCCAAAGCTTCCCCAAATAGAGCCTGACCTGTGAAGGGTAGGTTCTCCACACTCATCTTGGATTCCGCATCCGCAGACCACTGGCGCAGCCAGAGTCTCTTGCGTGCCGAGACAGCAATGGAAGACGTCCGTGCATTTAGATTACCAAGGTCCTTCATGGCCTCCACCATGAAACCTGCAGAATCCTGTATGTGACGTAAAAACATTTCAATGTCACCTCTATCCATAGTAACTAAATCCTCTAGTAACGTGCCCGACTACTTTACTATGGCTTTAGAAATCCATGCACAAGCATTAGTGGGCTTAAGCGCCACATCTGGAGCAGTGTATATGGATTTGAGCGTAGTCTCAATCTTGCAGTCTGTCGGTTCTTTCAAAGCGGTAGACCCAGGGACAGGTAAAACCAACTTTTTAGACAAACTAGAAACAGAAGCGTCTACTATAGGAGGGTTTTCCCACTTTTTCCTATCCTCTTCAGGGAAAGGAAAAGCAACTAGAATGTTTTGGGATCTGGATTTTTTCCCTCCGGGTTTTCCCAGGATTTTTCAAATAATGAGTTTAATTCCCTATACGCAGGGAAGGTATTATGGTCCATAAAGTAAGCCTCCTCGACCTGTTCAGGTACCTTGTCAGTAATGTGTAAAACGTCCCGAATGGCCTCAATCATTAGCTGCACCCCTAGCAAGGGTTCCTCTCCCACTCCCCCCCCCCCCCCCCAGTATATCCCCATCACAGTTACCCGTATCAGTGTCGGTATCCGTGTCGACTTCCATTACCTGGGCAAGAGCACGCTTTTTTTAAGCATATATTAGGGGAGTTTGTTGATGTAGGGGGAGTAGAATATGACAAAACCTCTACAGAGTTTTTTAAAACCTGTGTTTCAGTCTCAATGAGCTATCCTAGATGAAATCTGGGATATCATACCCTTAATAGAAGCCACCCACTGGGTTCAGATTCAGAGGGCTGAGACAGTATATTGCATTTCTGAGTACAGGGAATAGACTCTTCTGGAGAAGATACATACTCTGCAGCACAAGATACAGAGTCCCTAGACATGGTAATGTGAGATATGTAACACACACAGGAAAATGTCAGACACAGTTTCCCCCAAGTACCTTCAGAGAGACGCAGTTAGGGAGCCAGCACACACAGCACCCCAGTAGACAGTTATAATAATAAATGCCTGGCGCTGACTGAGTAACCTAAACAGACTACACAGTAATGTGAATAAACACTCTCCTCCCCCCTTCTATAACACACTGGTACCGCACAGGATAGCTGGAGTTATGTGGAGAGTCAGCGCTCCTTGTCAGCATCTCTCTAGTGTGATCTGCACGGAGAAAACTGCGCTGGCGAGTGCTGGATCCGCTCTGAGAAGCTCCGCCCCCTAAAATGGCATGTCTTTCCGCACTTATACTGGCCTGAGGTAATGGCGCTAGCAGTAGTACAGATGTTCCTGATGGCAATAGTGACCAGTGTAAGGGTGTTTGCACTGGCCCAGGGCGCCCCTCACAGTGCTTCACACTGTACCTCTGAGCCCTCCGGAGCGCAGCATCAGCACTGCGCTCCCACCCTGATGCCGCAATTCTCCCTGACCCAATTCAGGATTCGAGCAACCTGTCACATGGCCATGCGACTTCGAGTCACTCTTTATGCATGCGACTGCCGTTGCATTGTCAGACTGAACCTGAACAGTCAGAGACTGGAGCATGTGAACTGCCTGTCGCAGCGCGTTGTAAATTGCCCTGAGTTCCAGGACATTTATTGACAGTAATCTTTCTCGGTCTGACCATAGACCCTGAAGATGACAATGTAGGACCACTGCACCTCCAACCTCTGAGACTTGCGTCCGTCGTCAGAATCAACCAATTCCAGACTCCGAATCAACCAATTCCAGACTCCGAATCAACCAATTCCAGACTCCGAATCAACCAATTCCAGACTCCGAATCAACCAATTCCAGACTCCGAATCAACCAATTCCAGACTCCGAATCAACCAATTCCAGACTCCGAATCAACCAATTCCAGACTCCGAAACCTTTTCCTGCAGTGAGATTATGTGAGAGCCTGACCACTGTGCGAGAAGATACTGCTAAAAGGGACGTGAGTGAAATCTTTCTAACTGGAGTGCTTCGATAGACGCCACCATCTTTCCTAACAGTCGAATACACAAATGCACCAAGACAGTCCGTGGTTTGAGCACTAACTGTACCAGATGACGAATTGCGTTTTCTGTTCTGGCAGGAAAAATTTGTTGATCTACCATATCCAGAATCATTCCTAGGAATTGAATTCTGACACAGGACAAGGCTCGAGTCATTTGAAGTGGACAATCCAACAGTGCTGAACTAGTACATTGTACGTCAATAAGGCATATTGAAGGAGTATTTGTGGAGACAGTTTTGATGAGAAGGTCGTCTAAGTATGGAACCATTATCCCTCCCAGGGATCTGAGATGAACTATCATCACAGACATCATAATACCAGGGGCGCTGATGAGGCCAAACGGTAGTACTTGAAATTGATAATGGTTTTGTTGTCCCACAAACCTTAAGTATGCCTGACGCGGTGGCCATATTGGAATGTGTAAGTACGTATCCTTGAGATCCAGCGAAACCTTGGACTTCCTGTGGTTGTAAACCTGCAATCACCGACCGCAGGGATTCCATCTCGAATCCATAGTAAGTGACGTACTGATTGAGCCCTTTGAGGTTCAATGTCGGTCTGACCGAGCCGTCTGGCTTTGGCCTTACAAAAAGACTGGAATAATAACCTTGTTTGGGAAGTTGAATCAAAATTGCTGAATCTAGGAGAGACTGAATCGCGGAGTGCAGAACCGCCTTTTTGTCTCCTGACCTAGGCAGACCTGTCTTGAAAAACCGCATTGGTGGAAAACAAAATCGACCCCAATTTTGTAACCTTGTCCAGAAACTTGCTGAACCACCCATCTGTGGAAGTGTCTGAAGGCTGGTCCAGAGTACTACCTTTGATGTACTGGTGTGGACACTTGTAGGAAGCAGATTTCCTCCAGTACCCTGAGAAACTACTTGTGCAATATAGTACTAAATAACATGTAGTCAGTACAAGGCAACGTCTCTTCCTGATTTTGACTGAGCTACTATTTGCCAAACTAGTGAACAAAATGTCCTACAGGCGCACTAATGGATTCTGAAATCCGATAACTGACTTGTTAAACATCCATAGATGCCGCAGCCAAATACTCAGCCGATTCACAAATGTGATCGGTAAGTATAAGCTAGTCTGGGAAAAAAAATAACCTTGTTGGAGGCCTAATTTGAGCTGTTTAGCCCAGGCTTCCACAGCCTTGTTACCCAAACTCCAACTAAAGCAGGTCTAAGCAACACGCCTACTGCTGTATAAATGGTTTTTAGCATTACGCTCAGACGGATGTGTAAACCTAGTTGCAGCAGGAACTGGAATTGTCATGTTAGCAAATTAAACACTTTAAAATGTCTGTCCAAAGCTAGGCTCAAACCCTGGACTCTGTTCTCTGGCCCCAGCATAAGTCTGATGAGCCACAGCAGCTCTGTTGATATTTTGACAGAAGTCTCACTGTCTCATTGAAATCTAGCACCTGGTGTACCGGCCAGATGAGGCTATCATTAACCTCACTAATTGACTCCAAGCCCAACTGACTCTTATTGAGACACGAGGAGTGACATGTAATAGGATGTGATTTTTAGACTTTTGAGACTTTGTCAAAAAACTGCCGAAATCGCCTGTTTTGAGTAATTCGCAAATGTAATAAGATGCGAATTGCACTATAATTCGCATTTTCCCAGAGAAAATCACATTTTCACCTATCGTTATTATTTCGCCCTTCAAATCGCATCCAGATGTTTTCCCATTCTAAAGTATACAAATCGCAAATGTAATAGTATGCGATTTTGGAAATCACACTTAAAAATTTACTAAAAACCGCACACAAAACAGACCAGGTAGTAGAGCTAGGCTATTTGGAGTACTTCCACCATCCAAAAAAAAAAAAAAAAAAAAAAGGGGTTACCTTTTGCACAGGTGAGCCATACTTTCATCAGAAACACCCCTACAAATACCCCTAAATCATCCAGGGCACCTGTGAGGGATTGAGCAATGGAGTTTTTGCAGTCAGGAGTTGAGCTGTGTGTATGTGATATTCCACGTTTGGGGGAGCTGCGCAAGAGGAGGGCGCAGGCTGCGCACCAGATCCAGGTCCCCAGACCACTTCGTGCTTCACATTGGTACAGTGCGAGGGTGTACCTGGACTCCCTCTCAGATCAGGAGGTGGTGGAGATGTTTCGGCTGAACCGCACAAACCCATTGAGCTTATATGAGCAGGGGAGACATGATTTGGAACCATATGGCTCTGCCAACTACGCAGTGTCTGGGCTGCAAAAAAATAAGATTTTACTTAACGGTAAATCTATTTCTCATAGTCCGTAGTGGATGCTGGTGACTCCGTAAGGACAATGGGGAATAGACGGGCTCCGCAGGAGACATGGGCACTTTAAGAAAGAATTTAGATTCTGGTGTGCTCTGGCTCCTCCCTCTATCTCCCTCCTCCACACCTCAGTTAGAGAAACTGTGCCCGGAAGAGCTGACAGTACCAGGAAAGGATTTTGGTAATCCAGGGCAAGATTCATACCAGCCACACCGTATAACTTGTGATAAACTTACCCAGTCAACAGTATGAACAACAACAGAGCATCAGTTCAACCCTGATGCAACAATAACATAGCCCTTATTGCAGCAATAACTATATACAAGTATTGCAGAAGAAGTCCGCACTTGGGACGGGCGCCCAGGCATCCATTACGGACTACGAGAAATAGATTTACCAGTAAGTAAAATCTTATTTTCTCGAACGTCCTAGTGGATGCTGGGGACTCCGTAAGGACCATAGGGATTATACCAAAGCTCCCAAACGGGCGGGAGAGTGCGGATGACTCTGCAGCACCGAATGAGCAAACACAAGGTCCTCCTCAGCCAGGGTATCAAACCTGCAGAACTTTGCCAAAATGTTTGAACCTGACCAAGTAGCCGCTCGGCACAGCTGTAAAGCCGAGACCCCTCGGGCAGCCGCCCAAGAAGAGCCCACCTTCCTAGTGGAATGGGCCTTAACTGATTTTAGCAGCGGCAATCCAGCCGCAAAATGAGCCTGCTGAATCGTGTTACAGATCCAGCGAGCAATAGTTTGCTTTGAAGCAGGCGCACCAAGCTTGTTGGAAGCATACAGGATAAACAAAGTCTGTTTTCCTGACTCTAGCCGTTCTGGCTACATAAACCTTCAAAGCCCTGACCACATCAAGTAACTCGGAATCCTCCAAGTCAGTAGTAGCCACAGGCACCACAATAGGTTGGTTAATATGAAAAGATGAAACCACTTTTGGCAGGAATTGTGGACGGGTCCGCAACTCTGCTCTATCCGCATGGAAAACCAGATAGGGGCTTTTATGTGACAAAGCCGCTAATTCTGACACACGCCTATCCGAAGCCAAGGCTAGTAGCATGACCACCTTCCACGAGAGATATTTCAATTCCACCGTTTTGAGTGGTCAAACCAGTGGGATTTCAGGAAACTCAACACCACGTTAAGATCCCAAGGTGCCACTGGGGGCACAAAAGGGGGCTGAATATGCAGCACTCCCTTCACAAACGTCTGAACTTCAGGTAGAGAAGCCAGCTCTTTTTCAAAGAAAATGGATAGGGCCGAAATCTGGACCTTAATGGAACCCAATTTTAGGCCCAAAGTCACTCCTGACTGTAGGAAGTGAAGGAAACGGCCCAGCTGGAATTCCTCCGTAGGGGCATTCCTGGCCTTACACCAAGCAACATTTTTTCGCCATATACGGTGATAATATTGAGCTGTCACATCCTTCCTAGCCTTTATCAGCGTAGGAATGACCTCATCCGAAATGCCTTTTTCCGCTAGTATCCGGTGTTCAACAGCCATGCCGTCAAACGCAGCCGCCGTAAGTCTTGGAACAGACAGGGCCCTTGTTGCAACAAGTCCTGTCTTAGAGGAAGAGGCCACGGGTCCTCTGTAAGCATTTCTTGCAGATCTGGATACCAAGTCCTTCTTGGCCAATCCGGAACAATGAGTATTGTTCTCACTCCTCTTTTTCTTATGATTCTCAACACCTTGGGTATGAGGAAGAGGAGGAAATACATAGACCGATTGGAACACCCACGGTGTCACCAAGGCGTCTACAGCTAACGCCTGAGGGTCTCTTGACCTGGCGCAATACCTCTGTAGTTTCTTGTTGAGGCGGGATGCCATCATGTCCACCTGTGGCAGTTCCCACCGACTTGCAATCTGTGCGAAGACTTCTTGATGAAGTCCCCACTCCCCCGGGTGGAGGTTGTGCCTGCTGAGGAAGTCTGCTTCCCAGTTGTCTACCCCCAGGATGAACACTGCTGACAGTGCGCTTACGCGATAATCCGCCCAGCGAAGAATTCTGGTGGCTAACGCCATCGCCACCCTGCTCCTTGTGCCGCCCTGTCGGTTTACATGAGCCACAGCGGTGATGTTGTCTAACTGAATCAGAACCGGTTGACCACGAAGCAGGGTCTCTGCTTGACGTAGGGCGTTGCAAATGGCCCTTAGTTCCAGGATGTTGATGTGAAGGCAAGTCTCCTGACTTGACCACAGACCTTGGAAATTTCTTCCCTGTGTGACTGCTCCCCACCCTCGGAGGCTTGCATCCGTGGTCACCAGGACCCAGTCCTGAATGCCGAATCTGCGGCCCTCGAGAAGGTGAGCACTCTGCAGCCACCACAGGAGAGACACCATAGCCCTGGGGGATAGGGTGATTAACCGATGCATCTGAAGATGTGATCCGGACCATTTGTCCAGTAAGTCCCATTGAAAGGTACTCGCATGGAACCTGCCAAAGGGAATGGCCTCGTATGATGCCACCATCTTTCCCAGGACTCGAGTGCAGTGATGCACTGACACCTGTTTTGGTTTTAATAGGGCCCTGACCAGTGTCATGAGTTCCTGAACTCTATCGGGAGATAAACCCTCTTCTGGTCTGTGCCCAGAATCATGCCCAGGAAAGGCAGACGAGTCGTAGGAACCAACTGAGACTTTGGAATATTTAGAATCCAGCCGTGTTGCCGTAATACTTCCAGAGAATGTGCTACGCTGATCAGCAACTGCTCTCTTGACCTCGCTTTTAGGAGGAGATCGTCCAAGTATGGGATAATTGTGACCCCTTGCTTCCGCAGGAGTACCATCATTTCCGCCATTACCTTGGTAAATATTTTCGGAGCCGTGGAGAGACCAAACGGCAACGTCTGAAATTGGTAATGACAATCCTGTACCACAAATCTGAGGTACGCCTGATGAGGTGGATAAATGGTGACATGAAGGTATGCATCCTTTATGTCCAGAGACACCATAAAATCCCCCCTTCCAGGCTTGCAATGACCGCTCTCAGCGATTCCATCTTGAACCGGAACCTTTTCAGGTACATGTTCAGGGATTTTAAATTCAATATGGGTCTGACCGAACCGTCCGGTTTCGGTACTACAAACATGGTCGAATAATAACCCTTTCCTTGTTGAAGGAGGGGAACCTTGACCACCACCTGCTGAAGATACAATTTTTGAATTGCAGTAAACACTATTTCCCTCTTTAAGGGGGAAGCTGGCAGGGCCGATTTGAGGTATCGGTGAGGGGGCATCTCCTCGAATTCCAGCTTGTATCCCTGAGACACAATATCTAGTGCCCAGGAATCCAACTGGGAGTGAACCCACTTGTGGCTGAAATTTCGGAGACGCGCCCCCACCGGGCCTAGCTCCGCCTGTGGAGCCCCAGCGTCATGCGGTGGATTTAGTGGAAGCCGGGGAGGACTTCTGTTCCTGGGAACTAGCTGTGTTGTGCAGCTTCTTTTCCTCTGCCCCTGCCCCTGGCAAGAAAGGACGCACCTCTGACTTTCTTGTTTTTCTGTGATCGAAAGGACTGCATTTGGTAATACGGTGCTTTCTTAGGCTGTGAGGAAACATGGCAAAAAAATTTACTTTCCAGCCGTAGCTGTGGAGACCAGGTCCGAGAGACCCTCCCCAAACAATTCCTCACCCTTGTAAGGTAAAACCTCCATATGTCGTTTTGAGTCGGCATCACTTGTCCATTGCCGAGTCCACAGGACCCTTCTGGCAGAAATAGACATTGCATTTATTCTAGAACCTAGTAGGCTAATGTCTCTTTGAGCATCTCTCATATAAAGGACAGCGTCTTTAATATGCCCCAGGGTCATTAATATAGTATCCTTGTCTAAGGTATCAAGTTCCTCAGATAAGGTATCCGTCCATGCTGCTACAGCACTACACACCCAGGCCGACGCGATTGTCGGCCTCAGTAAGGTACCTAAATGTGTATAAATGGACTTCAGGGTACCCTCCTGTTTTCTATCCGCAGCATCTTTGAGGGTAGCCGTATCCTGTGACGGCAGGGCCACCTTCTTGGATAAGCGTGTCAAAGCTTTGTCCACCCTAGGGGAGGATTCCCAGCGTAACCTGTCCGTTGGCGGGAAAGGATACGCCATAAGAATCCTTTTGGAAATCTGCAGTTTTTTATCTGGAGATTCCCAAGCCTTTTCACATAACTCATTGAGCTCGTGTGAGGGGGGGGAAGTTACCTGCGGCTTCTCTTCCCCATACATATGAACCCTCCTGTCAGGGACTGGGGTTTCCTCCGATGTGCAACACATCCTTAATAGCTATAATCATATAACGGATGGATCTAGCCAATCTTGGCTGTAACTTTGCATCATCGTAATCGACACTGGAGTCAGAATCCATGTCGGTATCAGTGTCAATAATTTGGGATAGTGGGCGCTTCTGAGACCCTGTCGGCCTCTGCAACATAGGATCAGGCATGGGTTGGGACCCCGACTGTCCTGAGGCTTCAGCTTTTTCCAACCTTTTATGTAAGGAATTAACATTATCATTTAAAACCTTCCACATATCCATCCAATCAGGTGTCGGTGCCGTCGGCAGAGACACCACATTCATTTGCTCCCGCTCTGCTTCCACATAGCCTTCCTCATCAGACATGTCGACACAAGCGTACCGACACCACACACACAGCGGATGCCCCTTTTGAAGACAGTTCCCCCACAAGGCCCTTTGGTGAGACAGAGAGAGAGTATGCCAGCACACACCCCAGCGCTATATAACCCGGGAATAACACAGTAACTTAATGTTAACCCAGTAGCTGCTGTATATTGTGTTTTTAGCACCTAATTATGTGCCCCCCCCCCCCCCCCCCTCTATTTTTACCCTTTTCTACCGTGAACTGCAGGGGAGAGCCTGGGGAGTTTCTTCTCAGCGGAGCTGTGGAGAAAAAATGGCGCTGGTGAGTGCTGAGGGAGAAGCCCCGCCCCCTCGACGGCAGGCTTCTGTCCCGCTAAAATACATATCTTTGTGGCGGGGGCTCATACATATATACAGTGCCCAACTGTATATATGAGTACTTTTGCCAACAGAGGTCCATATGCTGCCCAGGGCGCCCCCCCCCCCCCTGCGCCCTTACAGTGACCGGAGTATGTGAGGTGTGTTTGGAGCAATGGCGCACAGCTGCAGTGCTGTGTGTTACCTCATGTGAAGAACGGAGTCTTCTGCCGCCGATTTCGAAGTCTTCTTGCTTCTCATACTCACCCGGCTTCTGTCTTCCGGCTCTGCGAGGGGGACGGTGGCGCGGCTCTGGGGACGGCGGCGCGGCTCTGGTCTCGGACGACGAGGGTGAGATCCTGTGTACGATCCCTCTGGAGCTAATGGTGTCCAGTAGCCTCAGAAGCAGGACCTAGCTTCAAAGAGTAGGGCTGCTTCTCTCCCCTCTGTCCCACGATGCAGGGAGTCTGTTGCCAGCAGAGCTCCCTGAAAATAAAAAACCTAACAAAATACTTTCTTACAGCAAGCTCAGGAGAGCTCACTTTACAGCACCCAGCTCGCCCGGGCACAGATTCAAACTGAGGTCTGGAGGAGGGACATAGAGGGAGGAGCCAGAGCACACCAGAATCTAAATTCTTTCTTAAAGTGCCCATGTCTCCTGCGGAGCCCATCTATTCCCCATGGTCCTTACGGAGTCCCCAGCATCCACTAGGACGTTAGAGAAATTAAATGTGTGCCCTGCACTTTTTTGCCACAGGCACCAGTCTGTGAGCTCTTTGTCGCTGGGGGTTACACAAGCCACTTTCTCAAGGCATTTAACTCAAGTGTTATATGCCTTGAAGAAGCTGTTGCGCACATATATCACATTCCCAAGTTCTGAGTCAGAGTGGCAGGAACTGAAGGTGGCATTCTATCGGCTCTCAGCATTCCCTAATGTGCTGGGGGCCAGAGACTGCACCCACATTGGGATTCAGGCACCACACGTAAGGGGGTATACGTCTTTGTCAATCGACGTGGGCATCACTCCCTCAATGTAGCAGGTGGTGTGTGACGCTAACCTTAGAATTCTCAGTGTGCTTGCAGGTTACCCAAGGTCTTGCCATGATGCCTATATCCTGCGTCACTCTTCCCTTTGGGATTGCTTCCAGCAGCACACCATGTCTGAGGGATGGCTACTTGGTAGGTACATTCACGTTATCTTTTAATGTGTTTCCTAATATGTCCTTTAAAAAAAGTACTGTTTTACTGCCTAACAACGCAGCATGACCCTAAACCATAATGGTGTGCTTAGTCAGTAACACACTTATTTGTGCCATTAAGTCAACTTACATTACTCTGAGTGTGCTTATGTGTAGTAATAACCGACTGTTAGGGTCTGGAAAATTAACTATACCTTAGTGTGTAACAAAAACCTGAAAACAAAATGTAATTAATCATTCACAACCAACTTCTTTGGCAGGGGATTCAGGGTATGGGTGTCTAGTGTGGTACATAACACCTCTGCGCAATTCACAGCACCAATATAACGATGCACACATTGCCACCCGCAATGTTGTGGGGCACACTTTTGGGGTGCTGAAAAGTAGTTTCAGGTGTTTGGACCGGTCATCAGGTACACTATTTTATCAACCATCCAAAGTAGTGACGATCGTCCAGGCTTGCTGCATTCTGGTTGGTCAGAAAAGCGCACATTACCGGGTCATAATATCGCTTCAAATCGCAGGACATTGCATGTTTCAGCCCCAAATTTGCATCCTATGACATTAGCGATTTCGACAAAACATTAACGATTTCAAAACATGCAATAGGGGGCGATTTCCGAAATCTTACAAAAAATCTCATCCTATTACATGTCACCCCTGGTTTGGCATTAAATCATCTGTATTATGAAACAAATGATCACTGTTAGAATCATAACCCTACATAGACCTTGGAAGGCCTGCAAGGTTTCTGAGCCCAGAGGCTGCTCAGACGGCACTGAACGCGGATCAGATCTTTCTGACTCACGGACATTCCGTGCCGCAGACATTTCCGTTGCCCTAGTTAGTTAGTTATCCTGCACACTGACAGACAGTAATACACACAGTAAGACAGTGAAACAAATATCTGCACGACTCAGTAAACAATAGCTATTAAGTATGTGATTTACTGAAGAAAAACCCACTAACACCCCTGCCCCCTCCAGTGGCAGTGAGTTGTAGGACCGACACTCAAATTCCTGCAGGGAGAAACAGGAAGTTAGTATAAAATGGTGTCCACACCATGTGCTGTGTTTTATAACATATATATTTTACACTACCTATGTAAAATACAAAACACATTTCACATTATAGGCTCAAACGCCTGTTGTGTAACAGAGAAACATAATTCACAGTATAGCTTAATAGTTTTTAGTATAACCATTGCTGAGTGAAATAAGGAGACTTATGGTAAGACTTACCATTGTTAAATCTTTCTACGAGGTACACTGGATTCCACAGGGAATAACATCAGGGGTGTAGAGTTGGATCGAGGCACCAACAGGCTAAAGCTTTGACTGTTCCAGGATGCACTGCATCGCCTCCTCTATTTCCTCACCTCCAGGCACTGGAGCTCAGTTTTGTTAACCAATCCAATGCAGAAGCAGGTAAGAGAGACAACAGTAGTTAGTAGCCACAGATACCTTCTTCTGTCGTGAGAATATGGTTACCAGCGGCTAATTCCATACAAACCCAAAGAAACTAAGTGCGTCAGGGTGGGCGCCCTGTGGAATCCAGTGTACCTTGCAGAAAGAAATTTAACAATGGTAAGTCTTATCATAAATCTCCTTTTCTGCAGCAGGGTACACTGGTATTCTACAAGGAATAACATCAGTGATGTCCTAAAGCAGTTCCTCATGGGAACTGCTGGGAGACGGAAGTATCAAAGGCATCGAACCTGATGAACGTGTTCACTGAGGACCACGTATCCGCCTTGCACAATTGTTCTACGGACGCGTCACGGCGGGCCGCCCAAGAAGGTCCAATAGACAGAGTAGAATGGGCTTTGATAGTAGCAGGAGCTGGAAGTCCAGCCTGCACATAAGCTTGTGCAATCACCATTCTAATCCATCTGGCCAAGGTCTGCTTATTGACAGGCCAGCCACGTTTCTGAAAACCAAAAAAGGACAAAGAGAACCAGATCTCCTAAGAGAGGCGGTTCTCTTCACATATATACGGAGAGCTCATAACACATCCAAAGACCATTCTTTGGAGGACAAACCAGGAGAGATAAAGGCTGGAACCACAATCTCTTGGTTAAGTTGGAAAGAAAACACCAGGGCAAGGTCGTGGTAAAAAAATCAGAAAGGGTGACCGACAGGATAAGGCACCAAAGTCTGAAACCCTTCTAGCAGAGGCAATAGCCAGCAAAAACAAGACCTTAATTGTAAGCCATTTAAGGTCCACAGACTCAAGAGGTTCAAACGGAGACTCTGGTAGGGTATCCAGAACAACCGACAAATCCCAAGGAGCCACAGGAGAGACATAGTGAGGTTGAATCCATAAAACACCCTGATTGAAAGTATGAAAGTCAGGCAGAGAAGCAATATTTCTTTGAAACCATACCGATAAGGCTGAAATATGAATCTTGAGGGAGGCCAGACGAAGGCCTAAGTCCAGGCCCTGTTGCAGAAAAGCCAAAAGTTTGGCAGTACTGAACTTGTATGCATCATAATTCTTAACCGCACACCAGGTGAAGTAAGAATTCCAGACCCTATAATAAATCCAAGCCGAAGCCAGTTTACGGGCCTTCAACATAGTTTGAATGACAGCCTCAGAAAATCCTTTGGCCCTCAGAACTGAAGCTTCAAGAGCCTCGCCGTGAAAACCAGTCGGGCCAGATCCTGGTAGACACAAAGGCCCTGAACGAGGAGGTCTGGGCGTTGCGGAAGTAGAAAAGGACGCTCTATCGAGAGACCCTGCAGGTCTGAGAACCAATGCCATCTGGGCAACGTTGGAGCGATTAGAAGTAGTATTCCTCCTTCTTGCTTGAACTTCCTTATTACCCTGGGCAGGAGTGACACCGGAGGGAACACATATGGCAGCCGAAAGGTCCATGGAATTGCCAGCGCGTCCACGAACGCTGCTTGAGGATCCCTTGTCCTTGCACCGAAGACCGGAACCTTGTGACTGTGTCGAGACACCATCAGGTCTACATCTGGTAGGCCCCACTTGTCCACTAGGAGTTGAGGCTCCACTCATCCTGACGACTGAGGAAGTCCGCTTCCCAGTTGAGGACCCCCGGAATGAACACTGTCGATATGGTTGGCAGATGGCGTTCCGCCCATAGAAGAATCTTTGACACTTCCATCATTGCCATGCAGCTTCGAGTGCCGCATTGATGATTTATGTATGCCACCATGATGGCGTTGTCCGACTGTACTTGAACAGGCCTGTTCTGTAACAGAGGCAGGGCCAGTTTGAGAGCATTGAACACTGCCCGCAACTCCAGAAAGTTTATCGGAAGGAGAGATTCCTCTCTGGTCCACCGACCCTGAAGAGAGTGTTGCCCCAACCCCGCAGACTGGCATCCATCGTCAGGAGGACCCAGTTGGAGATCCAGAAGGGACGACCCCTGCTCAATCATTGGTCCAGGAGCCACCAGCTCAGAGACAGACGAACTTCCGGAGTTAAGGAAATCATGCGAGACCTGATCTGGTGAGGCAGGCCGTCCCACTTTGAAAGGATTAACTGCTGCAGAGGGCGGGAATGAAATTGAGCGTACTCTACCATGTCGAAAGCAGACACCTTGAGGCCTAGTACTTGCATCGCAGAGTGGATCGACACACGTGGGCGAGATAGGAAGCATCTGATCTTGTCCTGCAGTTTCAGGACCTTATCCGGAGACAAGAACGTTGGTTGTTTGTCCAGTAACGCCCCCAGGTGCACCATGCTCTGAGCAGGGACCAGTGAGGATTTCTTTCAGTTGATGAGCCACCCGTGGGCTTGCAGGAACTAGACCATCAGTTCCAGATGACGGAGGAAAACCTCTGGGGAGTTCGCCAGGATCAACAAGTCGTCCAGATACGGCAGAATCATGATACCCTGACGGCGGAGAAGGGCCGCCATGACCTTGGTGAAGATTTGCGGAGCTGTGGTCAGTCCAAAAGGCAAGGCCTGGAATTGATAATATAGGTTGCCAATAGCAAAAAGCAGATATTACTGATGCGACATGGCAATAGGTATATGTAGGTAAGCATCCTGAATGTCCAGGGATATCATATACAGTAGTCCTTGGGCTCCAAGGCCAGAACTATAGAGCGAAGAGTTTCCATACGGAATTTGGATACCTTCACAAATTTGTTCAAAGACTTGAGGATAGGGAGGATAATTCGGTTTCGGAACTATGAACAGCATTGAATAGTACCCCCTGCCTCTCTGAGCCAGAGGCACTGGCACTATCACTCCTGTGTCCAGGAGGGATTGTACCACCAAATGGAGAGTTTTTGCTTTCAACGGATCCAAAGGGATATTTGTTGTGCAAAACTGGCGAGGGGGTCGTTACTTGAAAGAGATGGCGTATCCATGAGTGACGACTTCCCTCACCCAGGCGTCTGAAGTGGTCTGTAACCATACTTGGGCGAACCGCAGAAGTAGGCCTCCAACTCTGGGGTACCCCAGGGGGAGGCCCGCCCCGTCATGCAACAGGCTTGTCTGGTTTGGAAGCAGGCTGACGGGCAGCCAAGGAACGTTTAGGTTTGGTCTTCGAGGTTTTGGAAGTGCAAGACTGTTTTTGGTAAGCCTGACCCTTTGCTTTACTTGGAGGTCGAAAAGAACGAAAGGTAGTACTCAACCTTTGGATCCGAAGGATTAGTACTGTACTCGGCAGACATGCAGTTTTAGCAGACGCTAAGTCAGCAACAATCTTGTTAAGATCTTCGCCAAAAATGATGTTTCCCTTAAAGAAATCACCTCCAAGGTCTTTTTAGAGTCCAGATCCACATACCAGGACCGCAACCACAGAATCCGGCAAGCCAGAATGGACGTAGTAGACGCTTTGGCTGACAGCACAACGGCATCAGAGGCCACCTCCTGAATGTAATGAGAGGCTGTGGTAATATATGAAAGACACTGTCTTGCATTATCAGAAAAATTCAGAGGTAGCGCCACTTCAGCTACTTGAACCCAGGCTTCAATAGCTTTTGCAGCCCAAGAAGCCGCTATAATAGGTCTATGTACAGCACCCGCAGGAGTGTAAACAGACTTAAAGCAACCCTCCACACACTTATCTGTCGGATCTTTCAGAGAGGTGACTGTAGTGATAGGCAGAGTAGAAGACACTACAAGATGTGCAACATGCGAGTCCACCGGAGGTGGTGTTTCCCAATTTTTACTTAATTCTGCAGCGAGGGGATACCGAGCTAGCATTTATTTATACAGGGAGAATTTATTTCCTGTAGACTCCCAGGATTCCTGACATATGTCAACTAAATATTCAGGGTAAAACTAAATTTATACCCCTTTCACACCGCACAAATAACCCGGTATCAACCTAGCATATTGCCGGGTCAACACGGGTCGGTGTGCGGTGTGAAAGGGGCATAGCCGAAATCGTGGGTCGCCTGACCAGGCAATTCAACACGGGAATAAAGTAGTGTTATACCCGGGTTGAACAACGGGTCAGTGGCTGCGTAAACGGGCTCCCGGGTCGATGCGTCCCGGGACCCGTTTACTACAGCAGGGAGAGGCGACGCGGAGATGACCTCAAATCCCAGCGCCGCCTCCACCTCCGCCCCCCGCTGCTATGGCAACCCGCCCGGGTCGGGGAAGCCTGCAGCAGCTGCCAATGCCGGAAGGACCAGTTTCCAATCCCCAGGTGGGATCCGGCATTGGCAGTGTGAAAGGGGTATTAGTAACCTTCTGACGTTTGAACTCATCGGGTTTCTTAGACGTATCTAGAGGGTCATCAATCTGAAGAATCAGTGTGATAGCCTCCACTAGGTGAGGTACATAAACCTGTGTTATAGATTCCTCATCAGAAGCAGCTGCATCAGTGTCTGATGGATCAGCATATCCCCCATCTTCATCGGATGAAGTATCCATGAGTGGATTGTGAGGAAGAAATTGCCCACTTAGATGACCCATTGGTCCTAGGAGGGCGAGGGTTAGGTGCTTTTTTAACCAAGGACAGATTTAATTGCTTTAACAGAGTATCCGCCCATGGCGGATTAACTACAGGGACAATATGCAGCTATAATGGCCCAGGAGGTCCCCCACAGGGGGCGTAAGTCTTGTTACCAGCATAGTCAGCATATTAGAAAAAGGATTCCATCAGCTCAGCATATGTAAGGAGAAACAAACAAGCGATGTTACACCCAAAGGCAAAACCACCCGGGTAGGCAGCTTCAGATGTGGTATGCAGGTACCGTTCAGTGCTCCTGGAGTAACTCTGGAATCTAGGGGTCAGCAACACCATACCTTTGGGTGTAACATCGCTTGTTTGAGAGCTGTTTATCTATCAGTTCTCCACAACATCCGGTAATTGCTCAGTCCTCCGGGGACAATACATGGGATCATAGTGGAATATTCTGTATTGTTTTATGTATATCAGTGTGTGTTTGTATTATTAAAATTACAATACTACACATGAGTATCTATTCTCCTTACATATGCTGAGCTGATGGAATCCAGGCTCTGAAGGCAAGAGGAGATTGATGTATACATAAGGAACGTAATTATATTTTAAACAACATTTTAACCATTTGGTGACGGTTGCACTATTTAAGGTGGCGCCATGTTATAGTGGATTCATAACCATTTTTTTAGACGAATTTTAGAGTGTATTGGAGGGACACTCGTTTTTTGAATCTGCCAGACAGGGCTGCCTGTTTGTTTATTTGCGCAAAAGATCTTTTACCTAAGTATCTCTTTGTATACGGTATTAGAGAAAGGAGCCCAAGGTGGGTTTTGGTGTGCTACCGGTGCTGCAGGCTGACTAGGGGGTGCAGAACACCCAGTACCTGGACCCTCAGCTGAAATATTTTCCTCAGGTAAAACAGTGGCGTCAGCACTGCATGAGGCAGGAGCGTCCACGGAATTCCCGCCCTGTGTAGCAGACATTACTTGGAAACGTAGCCTTAGGGCGTAATAGTACAATATAGCCAGACAAACACATTACCAGACAAAAAAAACCTGTGTAAGGTGACTGCAAACGCAGAACACAAACAGAGGATTTAAGCAGTATAGGGTGACTGAAAATACACATAGAAAAATACCAAATAGTATATCCTGTGAAACACTATATTTATATGACCCTGACGCACTTAGCCCCCCTCAGGGTACAGAATATAGGGATAGCAAGGTGTGTGAGCTACCCTGAATGGAAACCACACAGCAGCTATTTGGCACACACAGTCACATGTACAATGCAGAAATTATTACAAACAATAAAAATGCACAGTAAACACTGGATGTATATCACAGAATACTTATACTAAATATTCATATAATTATGCACTTGTTCTTAACCAATACTGTCTTAATGACATGTAGAATACTTAAGTGTCCTGTAAAAACACAGCGCTGATGAGGCAGGCGGCTGTACAGAGGAGACTGTGCCCAGCAGTCGTAGAATCAGCGCAGCTCTGTGTAATGGTGCCCAAACGCAGAGAGAGAGAGAGAGAGAGAGAGAGAGAGAGAGAGAGAGAGAGAGAGAGAGAGAGAGAGAGAGAGAGATTCAGCTCCAGAGGGGGAACATCTGCTGTAGATGGCGCCTGGGGCTGGGGGAGGGGCTACAGGTCGGCGCCTTATCCCCACTGCTGGGACTTCACCACCAGATAATATGACGCCAATGTGAAACGGATTTTAGTAAATCTGACCTGTGCACCTTGCACTGGTGGATATAGTGGGGTCCCTGCACCACCACAGTGGCGCGGTCCGTCTCCGGAGACCACGTCCGGATAGCAATTTCGGTGGGTCCCGTCTGGGGGACCCTCTTACCTCCTCCCTAGATGTGCGGCCACGCGATCCAGGAGAGCAGCGACGGTATGTGCGCCTGATGAGACCGGAGCGTCTCCGCTGTAAGTACCCAGCAACCAGGGCGCGGGAGTATACAGCGCCGCTGGGGGAGGTGAGGGAGCAGCAGCACGATATGTCAGCATGACATATAGCAACTAGTGCCTGCGCTGCGGCCCTTGAAATCTTTGTCAGAAAAGCTCTTTTCAGAGCTGCCTAGCACAGCCCTCCCTGTTAGCTGCCTGCACTGCAGGCACCATTTTACAAACTGGAGGCGGGGATATAGAGGAGGTGGTACAGTACATCCTGGGACCAGTCAAAGCTTTAGACTGTTGGTTCCTCGGATCAAGATCCAACTCTACACCCATGATGTTATTCCCTGTGGAATACCAGTGTACCCCGCTGCAGAAATAAGTAATATATTGAAGTATATAATATATAAACAGTTCTAAGTATAGGCTGATTTTCTTATAACCACATTGAACTATGTGTAATATATATATTACACATAGTTCAATGTGGTTATAAGAAAATCACAGATCAAAGGAGTGGCTTAAAAGGTTGCCGAGTAAAAAGAAACCCAGGGCACAGTATATATCACAATATAGTGATAGCAATAATAAGAATTTACTCACCGGTAATTCTATTTCTCGTAGTCCGTAGTGGATGCTGGGAACTCCGTAAGGACCATGGGGAATAGACGGGTTCCGCAGGAGACTGGGCACTCTAAAAGAAAGATTAGGTACTATCTGGTGTGCACTGGCTCCTCCCTCTATGCCCCTCCTCCAGACCTCAGTTAAGGAAACTGTGCCCGGAAGAGCTGACACAACAAGGAAAGGATTTGGAATCCAGGGTAAGACGCATACCAGCCACACCAATCACACCGTACAACTTGTGATAACCATACCCAGTTAACAGTATGAACAACTGAGCCTCAGTAATAGATGGCTCATAACAATAACCCTTTAGTTAAGCAATAACTATATACATGTATTGCAGAGAGTCCGCACTTGGGACGGGCGCCCAGCATCCACTACGGACTACGAGAAATAGAATTACCGGTGAGTAAATTCTTATTTTCTCTGACGTCCTAGTGGATGCTGGGAACTCCGTAAGGACCATGGGGATTATACCAAAGCTCCCAAACTGGCGGGTGTGCGGATGACTCTGCAGCACCGCATGAGCAAACTCAAGGTCCTCCTCAGCCAGGGTATCAAACTTGTAGAACTTAGCAAACTTGTTTGACCCCGACCAAGTAGCAGCTCGGCAAAGCCGAGACCCCTCGGGCAGCCGCCCAAGAAGGGCCCACCTTCCTTGTGGAATGGGCTTTCACCATTTTGGATGCGGCAATCCAGCCGCAGAGTGAACCAGCTGAATCGTGCTATAGATCCAGCGAACAATAGTCTGCTTCGAAGCAGTAGCGCCAACCTCGTTGGCTGCATACAGAATAAACAGCGAGTCAGACTTTCTGACTCGCGCCGTTCTGGAAACATACATTTTCAAAGCCCGGACTACGTCCAGCAATTTGGAATCCTCCAAGTCCCTAATAGCCGCAAGCACCACAATAGGCTGGTTCAAATGAAACGATGATACCACCCTAGGAAGAAATTGGGGACGAGTCCATATGGAAGATCAGATAAGGGTTTTTACATGACAAAAACCGCCAATACTGACACACGCCTAGCCGAAGCTAAGGCCAATAGCATGACCACTTTCCACGTGAGATATTTTAGCTCCATGGTCTTAAGTGGCTCAAACCAGTGGGATTTCAGGAAATCCAACACAACGTTAAGATCCCAAGGTGCACAAAAGGAGGCTGAATATGCAGCACCCCCGGAACAACGTCTGAACTTCAGGCAGTGAAGCCAGTTCATTTATTAGAGAAAATGTATAGGGCCGAAATCTTGACCTTTATGGATCCTAATTTTAGGCCCATAGCCACTCCTGACTGTAGGAAGTGCAGGAATCGACCCCGCTGGAATTCCTCGGTAGGGCCTTCCCGGCCTCACACCAAGCAACCTATTTTCGCCATATACAGTGAAAAAGTCTTGCTGTCACGTCTTTCCTAGCCTTTATCAGCGTAGGAATAACTGCATCCGGAATGCCCTTTTCCGCTAGGATCCGGCGTTCAACCGCCATGCCGTCAAATGCAGCCGCGGTAAATTTTGGAACAGACAGGGCCCCTGTTGCAACATGTCCTGTCTGAGAGGCAGAAGCCCTGAGTCCTCTGAGAGCATTTCCTGCAGCTCCGGGTACAGAGTCCTTCTTGGCCAATTCGGAGCAAAGAATATTGTTTTCACTCCTCCTTTTATTACAATTCTCAGCCCTTGGGTATGAGACGAAGAGGAGGGAATACAGAGACCGACTGGAACACCCACGGTGTTACTAGTGCAACCACAGCTATCACCTGAGGGTCCCTTGACAGGGCGTAAAACCTTTTTTAACTTTTTATTGAGGTGGGACGCCATCTAGTCCACCTTAGGCAGTTCCCATCAATTTGCAAACTGCGTGAAGACTTCCTGATGAAGTCCCCACTTTTCCGGGTGGAGGTCGTGCCTGCTGAGGAAGTCTGCTTCCCAGATGTCCACTCCCGGAACGAACACTGCTGACAGTGCGCTTACTTGATACTCCGCCCAGCGAAGAATTCTGGTGGCTTTTACCCTCACCACCCTGCTCCTTGTTCCGCCTTGGCGGTTTACATGAACCCCTGCGGTCTGACTGGATCAGAACCGGTTGGTCGCGAAGCAGGATCTCCGCTTGACTTAGGGCGTTGTATATGGCCCTTAGTTCCAGGATATTGATGTGAAGGCAAGTCAGTTGACTTGACCACAGACCTTGGAAATTTCTTCCCTGTGTAACTGCCCCCCACCCTCGGAGGCTTGCATCCGTGGTCACCAGGATCCAGTCCTGAATGCCGAATCTGCGGCCCTCGAGAAGGTGAGCACTCTGCAGCCACCACAGGAGAGACACCCTGGCCCTGGGGGATAGGGTGATTAACCGATGCATCTGAAGAGGTGATCCGGACCACTTGTCCAGTAAGTCCCATTGGAAGGTCCTCGCATGGAACCTGCCTAAGGGGATGGCCTCGTATGATGTCACCATCCTTCCCAGGACTCGAGTGCAGTGATGCACTGACACCTGTTTTGGTTTTAATAGATTCCTGACCAGTGTCATGAGCTCCTGAGCTCTCTCTATCGGGATATAAACCCTTTTCTGGTCTGTGTCTAGGATCGTGCCTAGGAGAGGCAGATGAGCTGTAGGAATCAACTGCGACTTTGGAATATATAGAATCCAGCCGTGTTGCCGTTACACTTCCAGAGAAAGTGATACGCTGTTCAGCAACTGCTCTCTTGATCTCGCTTATTTGAGGAGATCGTCCAAGCACGTGATAATAGTGACACCTTGCTTCCGCAGGAGTACAATCATATCCGCCATTACCATGGTGAATATTCTCGGGGCCGTGGAGAGACCAAACGGCAACATCTGAAATTGGTAATGACAATCCCGTACCGCAATTCTGAGGTACGCCTAATGAGGTAGATAAATGGGGACATGAAGGTATGAATCCCTTATGTCCCGATTCACAATAAAGTCTCCCCCTTTTTAGGCTTGCACTGACCGCTCTTAGCGATTCCATCTTGAACTTGAACCTTCTCAGGTATATGTTCAGGGATTTTTAATTCAATATGGGTCTGACCGAACCGTCTGGTTTCGGGATTACAACATGGTCTAATAATAACACCCTCTTGTTGAAGGAGGGGACCCTTGACCACCACCTGTTAAGATACAATTTGTGAATTGCAGTTAACACTGGCTCCCTCTCTTGGGGGGAAGCCCGCAGGGCCGTCGGTGAGGGGGGCATCTTCTCACAGTCCAGCTTGTATCCCTGAGACACTATCTATTGCCCAGGGATCGAACAGGGAGTGAACCCACTTGTGGCTGAACTTACGAAGGCGTGTCCCCACCGGGCCTAGCTCCGCCTGTGGAGCCCCAGCGGCATTGGTGGATTTTTGTAGGGGCCAGGGAGGACTTCTGTTCCTGGGAACTAGCTGCCCGGCTCTGACAAGAAAGGACGCACCTCAGACTTTCTTGTTTCTTTATACGAAAGGCTGCATTTAATAATGTCGTGCTTTCTTAGGCTGTGCAGGAATATAAGGCAAACTAGCAGAATTACCAGCTATAGCTGTGGAGACCAGGCCCGAGAACCCTTCTCCACACAATCCTCAGCCTTCCATATGCCTCTTAAGTCGGCATCATCTGTCCAATGCATATTCTACAGGACACGTCAAGCAGAGGAGATCGACATAGCTTTGACTCTAGGACCCAGTATACTCATGTCTCTTTGGGCATTCTTTATAACTATATATCTATCACTTAAGACAGCATCTTTAATAGATAGATAGAGATATAGAGATAGATATCTATATCTATATCTATATATCTATCTATCTCTATATATACATATATATATCTATATGCATACTAGGGTCTCATCTCTGCTGATAAGGTACCTGTCCACGCTGCCACAGCGCTATAAACCCATGCCGACACAAATCGCCGGTCTGGGTATACTATAATGTGCACGCTATCTGCAGGATCCCTGAGAATAGCAAGTGCTACCGTCTGTGCAAACAGGACACCCCAGGGGAAGATTCTCAACATATCCTGGCCCTAGTGGGGCAAGGATACAGCCTGAGAATTCTCTTGTGGGAAGCTGCTGTCTCTTGTCTGGAGATTCCCGCTCTTTTTCCTCATGAGAGGAGGGAAATTTACCTCAGCATTCTTCCCCTTAAACATGTGTACTCTCGTGTCAGAGACAGATGAGTCATCAGTGATATGCAAATCATCTTTTATTTCAATAATCATATATTGAATACCTTCTAGTTATCTTGGCTGTAACTTTGCATTATCGTAGTCGACAGTGGAGTTAAACTCCATGTCGATACCAGTGTTTGTTATTATGGATAGTGAGCATTGAGAGACTCTGAAAGTCTCTGTGACATAGGGACAGACCTGGGTAGATTTCCAGTCTGTTCCCTAACCTTTTGTGCAATAAATTCACCTTAGCACTTACACATATCCAAACAGGTGTTGGCGTTGTCGACAGAGACACCCTCTCACACACATATCCGCTCTATCACCTCCTTAGAGGAGCCTTTTACCTCAGACATGTCGACACACGCGTACCGACACACCACACACACAGGGGGGATGCTCTATTTGAGGACAGTTCCCCCACAAGGCCCTTTGGAGAGACAGAGAGAGAGTATGCCAGCACACACCCCAGCGCTATATAACCCAGGGATTACACTACAACTCAGTGTTTACCCAGTAGCTGCTGTATATACAATTTTTGCGCCTAAATTTATGTGCCCCCCCCCCCCCCCTCTCTTTTCACCCTTTGTGTACCAGGATACTGCCGGGGAGAGCCTGGGGAGCTTCCTTCCAGCGGAGCTGTGAAGAGAAAATGGCGCTGGTGTGCTGAGGAAGAAGGCCCGGCCCCCTCAGCGGCGGGCTTCTGTCCTGTTTCTGACTAAAATTGGCGGGGGTTTTACACATATACAGTCACAGACTGTATTATGTGTATATAATGCCAAAAGGTATTCTCTTATTGCTGCCCAGAGCGCCCCCCCCCCCCCCCCCAGCGCCCTGCACCCTACAGTGACCGGAGTGTGTGGTGTGCAGTGGCTACCTTAATGAAGACCGGAGTCTTCTGCCGCCGATTTCATCTCCTTCTCTTCTGTCTTCTGGCTCTGCAAGGGGGACGGCGGCGCGGCTCCGGGAACGGACGATCGAGGTCAGGCCCTGTGTTCGAACCCTCTGGAGCTAATGGTGTCCAGTAGCCTAAGAAGCACAAGCTAGCTGCACGCAGGTAGGTTTGCTTCTCTCCCCTCAGTCCCACGTAGCAGTGAGTCTGTTGCCAGCAGATCTCACTGAAAATAAAAAACCTAACAAATACTTTTTCTAGCAAGCTCAGGAGAGCCCACTAGGTGCATCCAGCTCTGGCCGGGCCCAGATTCTAACTGAGGTCTGGAGGAGGGGCATAGAGGGAGGAGCCAGTGCACACCAGATAGTACCTAATCTTTCTTTTAGAGTGCCCAGTCTCCTGCGGAGCCCGTCTATTCCCCATGGTCCTTACGGAGTTCCCAGCATCCACTAGGACGTCAGAGAAATGTGATATAGGAGAATGGAATCCCACACAACAGCTACAGGCACACTCAGTCACATGTACAATGCAGAAGCTATTACATATAAACAATAAAACTGCACAGGACTAGCAAAACTACATATAAATATGTATGAGTATAGATATAACAATGCACAGTAGATACTGGATGTATATCGCAGAATACTTGTACTAAATATTCAGATAGCAGTACACTTGTTCTTAACTAACACTGTCTAAAATGACATGTAGAATACTTAAGTGCCTGTAAATGCTCAGAGCTTATGAGACAGGCGGATTTACAGAGGAGATAGAGCCCTGCAGTCCCGGAGATCAGCCCAGCTAGTAGTGAAGATGGCGCCAAAATCTCTGTCAGGGAGTGAGGGAGAGAGAAATGCAGCTCCAGGGCGTGACCACCACCAGTAGATGGCACCCGGAGAGGCTACAGGTCAGCGCCTTATCCCCTATGCTGGGCATCACCACCGGGTACTATGGAGCCTATATTAAACGGATTTTAGTAACTCTGACCTGTGCTCCCTGCCCTGGTGGATATAGTGGGGTCCCTGTGCAGTACAGTGTCCACGCCAGCAGCGCGGTCTGTCTCCTGGGACCGCGATTTACCGGCGGGTCCCACCTGGGGACCATCTTACCGTCTCCCTGATGTGCAGCCACGCGATCCAGGAGAGCGTCAGCGATGTGTACCTTAAGTCCGGTGCGCCTCCGCTACAAGTACACGGGAAACAGGATGCGGGAGTATGCAGCGCTGCTGGGGGAGGTGACTGAGCCACAGCACAGCATGTCAGAATGACAAAGTACTGCAGCCATTGAGGTCTTCTTAAAAAGCTCTTTTCAGGGCTGCCTAGCGCAGCCCCCCTGTTAGTGACCTGCTCTGCAGGCACCAACATACAAACTGAGCTCCAGTGCCTGGAGGCGGGGCTATAGTGGGATGCAATGCATCCTGGGAACAGTCAAAGCTTTAGCCTATTGGTGCCTCAGAGCAAGATCCAACTCTACACCCCTGATGTTATTCCCTGTGGAATACCAGTGTACCCCGCTGCAGAAATAAGTAATATATTGAAGTATATAATATATAAACAGTTCTAAGTATAGGCTGATTTTCTTATAACCACATTGAACTATGTGTAATATATATATTACACATAGTTCAATGTGGTTATAAGAAAATCACAGATCAAAGGAGAGGCTTAAAAGGTTGCCGAGTAAAAAGAAAGCCAGGGCACAGTAGAGGCTGAATAGCCTGTTTATGTCCCCTTCTAATCATTGCTTGTGAGGAAATGCTAGCTAGGGACCACCATTACCATTTGTCAGGCTTAATAGCCTACAGACTGCACAATAGGTATTAGCCATCCCCTTATGTCCGTTTGCTCTCCCACTGCCTTCCTCCCATGAGCCGCAGTGCTGTTGCACGCCCCCGCGCAGGGAACTGGGCTGGCGGTCTGCAGCAGCAGCTCTCCCACTGCCTGAAAGCTGTCCACGGCCACAGAGATAGCAGTGAGGACTGAGCCGCGACAGCATGGACGCTGTCCGCGGCCGACTGCAGGGAGAGACAAGCCGTGGCAGCTGTGGAGCGGTCCGCAGCAGTTGTGAGGAGTGACGGCGGCTAGCGGGAGCAGACAGCGTGAGGCAGCAGGGAAGCGGCGGGAGCGTGGCTGACCGCGGCTGGGCTGGTCAGTCAGTCCCTGGTGAGCTACATTATAAAAGATGAGGTCCCCACATGGCAGGGCGGCAGCATGAGCTGGCCACCCTGATTCCCCAGAATACCTATAAAACTGAGCGGCAGCAGTGTGAGCTGCCAGCCCGTTCATTACCTTGTGTCAACAGGAGGCTATGACGGTGCTTCTCTCCTAAGCACTGTCCAGCTCCATTGTACGGCCTAAGGCTGGAATCAGCTACTGCTGATTTTGGTCTATGGCAGGGCTCCTGTCCTGAGCACCGACAAGCCAATTGTTGCAGTCAGCAGCACCAACTATCCTGGACCCAAACTTCTTAATAAGCTGGGAAGAGATTGAGTGTAAAAATAGAAATCTTTGTTAAAAAAAAATTAAAAAAAAGTAAAGCGTGGAGAATCCTCCAACGTGTGCTATCCTGGCGAGGCACAAAAAACACCGAGGTACCTTTTGGGAGTATGGAGGGGGTGGAGGGTTTCTAATTTAAATATTTAAATGTGCCTATCCCTGCTAATGCCCCGTCCATATCCCGAGAGTACTCCAGTGACCCCTAGTGGATGAAAAAGAAATAACATTTCTGATTTTACACTAGATTCCCAATGTACTTTTATCAACACTTTTCTCAGAGAGTTCACCTAAGATAATGCAACATAACTACAACAAAGAAAATACCATCCTGGGAGGGTGGTTCTTAATTAGCGATATGAAAGCCTTACTGATGGAGTAAGTATTCCAAAACTGGTAAATATAAAGACAGATTCAAGTAGCGCTACGGTATTCAATGATGTACTGGCAAGCTAAGCCCCAGAGTGTTCGCGTAAAGCAGATTTTTTTTTTGGAGCAAATCGCCGGACTGTCCGAAGAAAAATAAAATCCATTAAATACGTCCTATGGGGCTTAACGTGTGGGGTAACACAGATTCTGAGAACTTAACCTGGAATCTATGGGTCAATGCCACGGATTTACTGCTCAGTGAATTTATAATAAGAATTTACTTACCGATAATTCTATTTCTCGGAGTCCGTAGTGGATGCTGGGGTTCCTGAAAGGACCATGGGGAATAGCGGCTCCGCAGGAGACAGGGCACAAAAAAGTAAAGCTTTTACCAGATCAGGTGGTGTGCACTGGCTCCTCCCCCTATGACCCTCCTCCAGACTCCAGTTAGGTACTGTGCCCGAACGAGCGTACACAATAAGGGAGGCAATTTGAATCCCGGGTAAGACTCATACCAGCCACACCAATCACACCGTACAACTTGTGATCTAAACCCAGTTAACAGTATGATAACAGAAAGAGCCTCTTAAAGATGGCTCCTTAACAATATAACCCGAATTTGTTAACAATAACTATGTACAGTATTGCAGATAATCCGCACTTGGGATGGGCGCCCAGCATCCACTACGGACTCCGAGAAATAGAATTATCGGTAAGTAAATTCTTATTTTCTCTATCGTCCTAAGTGGATGCTGGGGTTCCTGAAAGGACCATGGGGATTATACCAAAGCTCCCAAACGGGCGGGAGAGTGCGGATGACTCTGCAGCACCGAATGAGAGAATTCCAAGTCCTCTTTTGCCAGGGTATCAAATTTGTAGAATTTTACAAACGTGTTTTCCCCCGACCACGTAGCTGCTCGGCAGAATTGTAATGCCGAGACCCCTCGGGCAGCCGCCCAAGATGAGCCCACCTTCCTTGTGGAATGGGCCTTAACAGATTTAGGCTGTGGCAGGCCTGCCACAGAATGAGCAAGTTGAATTGTGTTACAAATCCAACGAGCAATCGTCTGCTTAGAAGCAGGGGCACCCAACTTGTTGGGTGCATATAGTATCAACAGCGAGTCAGATTTTCTGACTTCAGCCGTCCTTGAAATGTATATTTTTAAGGCTCTGACAACGTCCAACAACTTGGAGTCCTCCAAGTCGCCAGTGGCCGCAGGCACCACAATAGGTTGGTTCAGGTGAAACGCTGATACCACCTTAGGGAGAAAATGCGGACGAGTCCTCAGTTCTGCCCTATCCGAATGGAAGATTAGATAAGGGCTTTTATAAGATAAAGCCGCCAATTCAGATACTCTCCTGGCGGAAGCCAGGGCCAGTAACATAGTCACTTTCCATGTGAGATATTTAAAATCCACCTTTTTCAATGGTTCAAACCAATGGGATTTGAGGAAATCTAAAACTACATTTAGATCCCACGGTGCCACCGGAGGCACCACAGGAGGCTGTATATGCAGTACTCCTTTAACAAAAGTCTGTACCTCAGGAACTGAGGCCAATTCTTTTTGGAAGAATATTGACAGGGCCGAAATTTGAACCTTAATAGATCTCAATTTGAGACCCATAGACAATCCTGATTGTAGGAAAAGTAGGAAACGACCCAGTTGAAATTCCTCCGTCGGAACACTCCGATCCTCGCACCACGCGACATATTTTCGCCAAATGCGGTGATAATGTTTCGCGGTGACTTCCTTCCTTGCCTTAATCAAGGTAGGAATGACTTCTTCTGGAATGCCTTTCCCTTTTAGGATCTGGCGTTCAACCGCCATGCCGTCAAACGCAGCCGCGGTAAGTCTTGAAAGAGACAGGGACCCTGTTGTAGCAGGTCCCTTCTCAGAAGTAGAGGGCACGGGTCGTCCGTGACCAACTCTTGAAGTTCCGGGTACCAAGTCCTTCTTGGCCAATCCGGAGCCACTAGTATTGTTCTTACTCCTCCTCACCGTATAATCTTCAATACCTTTGGTATGAGAGGCAGAGGAGGAAACACATATACTGATTTGTACACCCAAGGTGTTACCAGTGCGTCCACAGCTATTGCCTGTGGATCTCTTGACCTGGCGCAATACTTGTCCAGTTTCTTGTTGAGGCGAGACGCCATCATGTCTACCATTGGTCTTTCCCAACAGTTTATTAGCATGTGGAAGACTTCTGGATGAAGACCCCCCTCTCCCGGGTGAATATCGTGTCTGCTGAGGAAGTCTGCTTCCCAGTTGTCCACGCCCGGGAAGAACACTGCTGACAGTGCTATTACGTGATTCTCCGCCCAGCGAAGAATCTTGGCAGCTTCTGCCATTTCACTCCTGCTTCTTGTGCCGCCCTGTCTGTTTACATGGGCGACCGCCGTGATGTTGTCCGACTGAATCAACACCGGTTTTCCTTGCAGGAGTGGTTCCGCCTGGCTTAGAGCATTTTAGATTGCTCTTAGTACCAGAATGTTTATGTGAAGAGACTTTTCCAGGTTCGTCCATACCCCCTGGAAGTTTCTTCCTTGTGTGACTGCTCCCCAACCTCTCAGGCTGGCGTCCGTGGTCACCAGGATCAAATCCTGTATGCCGAATCTGCGGCCCTCCAATAGATGAGCCTTTTGCAACCACCACAGAAGATATACCCTTGTCCTTGGCGACAGGGTTATTCGCAGGTGCATCTGAGGATGCGACCCTGACCATTTGTCCAACAGATCCCTTTGGAAAATTCTTGCATGGAATCTGCCGAATGGAATTGCTTCGTAAAAAGCCACCATTTTTCCCAGGACTCTTGTGCATTGATGTACAGACACCTTTCCTGGTTTTAGGAGGTTCCTGACAGGTCGGATAACTCCTTGGCTTTTTCCTCGGGAAGAAAAACCTTTTTCTGAACCGTGTCCAGAATCATCCCTAGGAACAGCAGACGTATCGTCGGAAAACAGCTGCGATTCTTGGAATATTTAGAATCCAGTCGTGCCGTCGAAGAACTACTTTAGATAGTGCTCTTCCGACCTCCAACTGTTCTCTGGAACTTGCCCTTTTTAGGTCGTGCAAGTAAGGGATAATTTAGATGCCTTTTTTCTTTGAAGAAACATCTTTTCGGCCATTACCTTGGTAAAAAGGCCCGGGGTGCCGTGGATAATTCAAACGGCATCGTCTGAAACTGATATTGACAGTTCTGTACCACGAACCAGAGGTACCCTTGATGAGAAGGACAAAATTTGGACATGGAGGTAATCCTTGATGTCCAGGGACACCATATAGTCCCCTTTTTTCCGGTTCGCTATCACTGCTCTGAGTGACTTTATCTCGATTTGAACCTTTTATGTAAGTGTTCAAAACATTTTAGATTTAGACTATGTGTCACCAAGCCGTCTGGCTTCAGTACCACAATATAGTGTGGAAAAATAATACCCTTTTCCTTGTCGTAGGAGGGGTACTTTGATTATCACCTGCTGGATATACAGCTTGTGAATTGTTTCCAATGCTGCCTCCCTGTCGGAGGGAGCCGTTGGTAAAGCAGACTTCAGGAACCTGCGAGGAGAAGATGTCTCGACTCTCCAATCTTTACCCCTGGGATAATACTCGTACGATCTAGGGGTCAACTTGCGAGTGATCCCACTGCGCCCTGAGACTCTTGAGACTACCCCCCCACCTTGAGTCCGCTTGCACGGCCCCAGCGTCATGCTGAGGACTTGGCAGACGCGGTGGAGGGCTTCTTTTCCTGGGAAAGGGCTGCCTGCTGCAGTCTACTTCCCTTACCTCTATGTCTGGGCAGATATGACTGGCCTTTTGCCTGCATGCCCTCATGGGAAAGGAAAGATTGAGGCTGAAAAGACGGTGTCTTTTTTAGCTGAGATGTAACTTGGGGTAAAAAAGGTTGGATTTCCCAGCTGTTGCTGTGGTCCCCAGGTCCGATGGACCGACCCCCAAATAACTCCTTCCCTTTATACAGCAATACTTCCATCTGCCGTATGGGATCTGTATCACCTGACCACTGTCGTGTCCCTGACATCTTCTGGGAGATATGGACAACGCACTTATCTTGATGCCAGAGAGCAAATATCCCTCTGTGCATCTCACATACATATATATAGAATGCATCCTATTAAATGCTCTACATGAATAAAATATTTTCAGTCAGGGAATCCGACCAAGCCAACCCAGCACTGCATCTCCAGGCTGATGGCGATCGCTGGTCGCAGTATAACCACCGTATGTGTGTATATACTTTTTAGGATATTTTTCCAGCTTCCTATCAGCTGGCTCCTTGAGGGCGGCCGTATCTGGAGACGGTAACGCCACTTGATAAGCGTGTGAGCGCCTTATCACCCTAAGGGGTGTTTCCCAACGTACCCTAATTTCTGGCGGGAAAGGGTATAACGCCAATATTTGCTATCGGGGTAACCCTACGCATCATCACACACTTCATTTTATTTTATCTGATTCAGGAAAAACTACAGGTAGTTTTTTCACTCCCACATAATACCCTTTCTTGTGGTACTTGTAGTATCAGAAACACGTAACACCTCCTTCATTGCCCTTAACGTGTGGCCCTAATGAGAAATACGTTTGTTTATTCACCGTCGACACTGTATTCAGTGTCCGTGTCTGTGTCTGTTCTCTAAATAAGCCATCCATTCCGGTGTCGACTCCCTAGAGAGTGACATCACCATTACAGGCAATTTCTCCGCCTCCTCACCAACATCGTCCTCATACATGTCGACACACACGTACCGACACACAGCACACACACCGGGAATGCTCTGACAGAGGACAGGACCCACTAGCCCTTTGGGGAGACAGAGGGAGAGTCTGCCAGCACACACCAAAAACGCTATAATTATATAGGGACAACCTTATATAAGTGTTTCTCCCTTATAGCATCTTTTATATATATACAATATCGCCAAAATCAGTGCCCCCCCTCTCTGTTTTAACCCTGTTTCTGTAGTGCAGTGCAGGGGAGAGCCTGGGAGCCTTCTCTCCAGCTTTTCTGTGAGAGAAAATGGCGCTGTGTGCTGAGGAGATAGGCCCCGCCCCTTTTTCGGCGGGCTCGTCTCCCGCTATTTTTGAAGTTAGGCAGGGGTTAAATATCTCCATATAGCCTCTGTGGGCTATATGTGAGGTATTTTTTGCCTCTAATAAGGTTTTTATTTGCCTCTCAGAGCGCCCCCCCCAGCGCTCTGCACCCTCAGTGACTGTTGTGTGAAGTGTGCTGAGAGGAAAATGGCGCACAGCTGCAGTGCTGTGCGCTACCTTTATGAAGACTCAGGAGTCTTCAGCCGCCGATTTTGGACCTCTTCTCTCTTCAGCGTCTGCAAGGGGGCCGGCGGCGCGGCTCCGGTGACCATCCAGGCTGTACCTGTGATCGTCCCTCTGGAGCTAGTGTCCAGTAGCCAAGCAGCAAATCCACTCTGCACGCAGGTGAGTTCACTACTTCTCCCCTAAGTCCCTCGTTGCAGTGATCCTGTTGCCAGCAGGACTCACTGTAAAGTAAAAAACCTAAGCTAAACTTTCTCTAAGCAGCTCTTTAGGAGAGCCACCTAGATTGCACCCTTCTCGTTCGGGCACAAAATCTAACTGGAGTCTGGAGGAGGGTCATAGGGGGAGGAGCCAGTGCACACCACCTGATCTGGTAAAAGCTTTACTTTTTTGTGCCCTGTCTCCTGCGGAGCCGCTATTCCCCATGGTCCTTTCAGGAACCCCAGCATCCACTTAGGACGATAGAGAAAATTGAATAGCTCCAGGCATTAATCCAGGGTCTTTACACAGGCAGCATTTACGGCTAACTGAATCTGCCCCGTAGGTGTCTACCGGGATTGACTAATGTATTAAGAACTGTTCCTTTTATTATAATGTATTATTTAGGTAATAAACTATTGAAAGAAATTAAATCTTCTTACCACTGCAGATTTCTCTTGTTCAGAAACCTTTTCTTCTTGGCCTTCACCTGTAGATTCTGAGAATATTCAAGTTACACAAACATATCTAAAGCATTAACAACTTTAAGGCCAGCACAATCCTATATAACACTGCACACGAGTCACTTTGCATAAGTACAGTAAATCGAAAATGTTGAGTGGGTTTTTTTTTTTTTAAATACTTTAGGGCATCTCTAAAGCCAAACAATTGAAAAACCTTATTGTTGCCGATTTTCCAAAAAGATCTACTTTGCTTGTGAAATCGTGAAAGCATTATTTGCTAACCAACACAATTCGTCTTTTTTTGTTGTTTTTTTGTTTTTTTAACTGAATGCGAAGAGAAATGAGTTAGCCCAATAACAGACGCAACATAACAATGATGCTCAAATGATAAAAACTAAACAATGCATGCATGTATATGTGGGTTTCCTAATATACAAAAAATAAAAAAAAAACCTCTGTACTAAAATCATTGGGTCCATTGATAAGCTAAAGATGAAAGTCATCTCTAGTCATTTACTGTTGAAATTTACTAGAAAAATACTTCCTAGCCTACAATGGTTCTTGGGACACTTAATTGATTTTTACACCTAAAAAATTTAATTTTAATTACCTACCGGTAAATCCTTTTCTTAGTCCGTAGAGGATACTGGAAATCCATTTAGTACCATGGGGTAAAGATGGGTCCACTTGGAGCCATGGGCACTATAGAAGTTTGATAAGGTGTGCTGGCTCCTCTCTCTATGCCCCTCCTACTAGACTCAGTCTAGGAAACTGTGCCCGAGGAGACTGACATACTTTGAGAGAAGGATAGTGGTGAGATTTCGAAAAAGCACAACCAGAACAAGAGGAAAGCCATGCTAACCAAACTTGAGTACAGAACAGCAATAGCTGAACCAAACAGTACGTAAACAAGTAACCGTGCAGGAAGAATGAAGCACTGGGAGGGCACCCAGTATCCCCTACGGACTAAGAGAAAAGGATTTGCTGGCAGGTAATTAAAATCCTATTTTCTCTTACGTCCTAGGGGATACTGGGAATACATTTAGTACCATGGGGCAGTACAAAAGCTCCCAAACCGGGTAGGAGAGTGCTGAGGTTCCTGCAGAACAGATTAACCTAACTGAAGGTCTTCAGAGGTCAAGGTATTAAACTTGTAAAACTTTGCAAACGTGTTCGAACTCTACCAAGTAGCTGCTCGGCAGAGCTGTAATGCAGACACACCACGGGCAGCCGCCCAAGAGGAACCCACCGATCGTGTAGAGTGACCTGTACAGATTTCAGAATCGGCAAACCTGCCGTGGTATAAGCATGCTGGATAGTGAGCATGATCCAGCATGTAATTGACTGCTTTGAAGCAGGACAACCGATCTTCTTGGCTTCATAAAGAACAAACAACGAGTCCGATTTCCTGTGACAAACAGCTCGCTTTACATATACCTTCAAAGGCCTTACAACGTCCAAAGACTTTGAAGTAGCAGAGGTTTCAGAAACAACCGGAACCACAATTGGCTGGTTGATGAGAAACACCGACACCACCTTAGGAAGAAATTGCTGACTAGTTCTGAGTTCAGCTCTGTCCTCATGGAAAATCAAGTAGGGGCTCTTGTGAGACAAGGCCGCCAGCTCCGACACGCGCCTTGCCGAAGCCAAGGCCAACAGAGTGATGGTCTTCCACGTGAGATACTTTAAGTCTACCTCCTGTAACGGTTCAAAACCAGTCCGATTGGAGGAATTGCAGAACCAAAATTAAGATCCCATGGTTGTGGGAGGCACAAAGAGTTTGGAAATTAAGAATACCTTTCAAGAACGTCTGGACCTCAGGGAGAGAAGACAATTGTTTCTGAAAGAAAATAGGCAAGGCGGAAATCTGAACTTTTATGGAGCCTAGGCATAGGCCCACATCAACTTCCGAATGCAGAAAAAACAGGAAACGTCCCAGATGAAATTCCCCCGTAGAATATTGTCTGTTCTGACACCAAGAGATATATTTCTTCCAGATACGATGGTAATGTTTTGACGTTACCCTCTTCCTGGCTTGGAGCATAGTCTGGATGAGCTTGTCAGGAATCCCTCTCCTGGCTAGAATCAACCGTTCAACTTCCATGCCGTCAAACGTAGCCATGGTAAGTCTTGATAAACGAATGGGCCCTGTTGCAGAAGATCCTCTCGAAGAGGAAGAGGCCACAGAACTTCAAGAAGATCCGCATACCAAGCCCTTCGCAGCCAGTCCAGAGCAATGAGAGTTGCTTGAACTCTTTCCCTTTTTATTCTTTTGAGAATTCTTGTGATCATAAGAATGGGAGGAAACAAGTACACCAGCCAGTAGACGCACAGAGTTGTCAGGGCGTCGACAGCTACAGCTTGTCGGTCCCTCGACCTGGAACAATCTTGCTTGAGCTTCTTGCAGAGTCGAGAGGCCATCATGACGATTTGTGGATAACCCCAACGACGTGTCAGCCACAGGAACACCTCCGGGTGGAGGCCCCATTCACCCGGGTGCAGGTCGTGTCTGCTGAGTAGATCTGCATCCAAGTTGTCTACTCCTGGAATGAAGATTGCCGAAGACGCCACAGCGTGTTTTCCCGCCCAAAGGAGAATTCCTGACACCTCTGACATTGCGACTCTGCTTTTTGTTCCGCCCTGTCAGTTTATGTAAGTCACCGCTGTCACATTGTGCGACTGAACTTGAATGGCCCGATTCTGAAGAGATGAGGCCAGTAGAAGGGCATTGTAGATAGCCCTGAGTTCCAGGATGTTTATTGGAAGGATGACTTCCTGACTTAACCATCTTCCTTGAAACTGCACCCCCTGGGTGACTGCACACCAACCTCTGAGGCTTGCGTCTGTGGTCAGAAGAATCCAATTCTGAATCCCAAACCTTCGACCCAATCACTAGGTGAGAAGTTTGTAGCCACCACAGGAGGGAGATTCTGGATTTTGACGACAGACTAATCCTCTGATGTATGTGAAGATGCGATCCGGACCATTTGTCCAACAGATCCAGCTGGAAGGTCCTCGCATGAAACCTTCCGTACTGAATTGCTTTGTAAGAAGCCACTATTTTCCCCAGAAGGCGGATGCACAGATGTACAGAGATTCGTGTAGGCTTCAAGATGGCACGAATCATCGATTGGATTACCAGCGCCTTTTCCCAAGAGAAGGAACACTCTCTGAGACTCTGTGTCCAGTATCATTTCCAGGAAATGAAGCTTCTGCGTTGGTTCTAGGTGAGATTTTAGTAGGTTCAGAATCCACCCCTGATCCAGGAGTAATCTGGTTGGTTGCGATACCAATGTTCTCCAAAAACTGCTCCCTGGACGCAGCCTTTATCAGAACATCGTTCAGGTAAGGAATTATGTTCACTCCCTGTTTGCGGAGTAGTATCATCTCTGCCATCACTTTGGTGAACACCCTCGGTGCCGTGGAGAGACCAAATGGCAGAGCCTGGAACTGGTAGTGACAGTCCTGCAGTGCAAACCGTAGACCGGCCTGATAAGGCGGCCAGATCAGAATGTGAAGGTACGCATCCTTGATATCCAGAGACGCTCGGAAATACCCTTCTTCTAGACCTTAGATCACAACTCTCAGAGACTCCATCTTGAACTTGAACACTCTTAAGTATTAGTTCAATTACTTGAGGTTCAGAATCGGTCTTACCGAACCGTCAGGTTTCGGTACTACAAACAAACTGGAATAGTAACCCTTGTTTTGTAGATTAGGTGAAACTGGAACAATGACATGGGTCTGTAACAGTTTTTGAATGGCGTCTCGTAATTATTCTTGCCTCTTGTGAACCTGGTAAGCCTAATTTGAAGAATTAGGCTTACTGCTGGTTTGCGTGGTTTACCTCTAGCACCACTGGCAGCGGTAAAGAACCTCTCGCCTTGCCCCGAAACTTGCAGTCCGAAAACATCTGGTAGGCCCCGCTTGTCCACTAGGAGTTGAAAGACTTCCGGATGAAGACTCCACTCTCCGGCGTGAACGTCCTGACAACTGAGGAAATCCACTTCCCAGTTGAAGACTCCGGGAATGAACACTGCCGATATTGCTTGCAGATGGTGTACCACCTAACGGAGGATCTTTGATACTGCCAGCATTGCCATGCAGCTTCGAGTGCAGTCTTGAGGATTTATGTATGCCACCATGGTGGCGTTGTCCGATTGTACTTGAACAGGCCTGTTCTGTACTAGAGATAGGGCCAGTGTCAACGCATTGAACAATGCACGCAATTCCAAAATGTTTATAGGGAGGAGAGATTCCTCCTTGGTCCACCGACCCTGGAGAGAGTGTTGTTCCAACACTGCGCCCCAACCCTGCAGACTGACATCCGCTGCCAGGAGGACCCAGTTGGAGATCCAAAAGGGATGGCCCCTGCTCAACTGTTGGTCCTGTAGCCACCAGCTCAGTGACAGACGAACCTCCGGAGTCAAGGAGATCATTTGAGACCTAATCCGATGAGGCAGGCCAACCCACTTGAGAAGGATTAACCTCTGCAGAGGGCGGGAATGAAATTGAGCGTAATTTACCATGTCGAAAGCAGACACCATGAGGCCTAGTACTTGCATCGCTGAGTTTATCGACACTCTTGGGCAAGAGAGGAAATATCTGATCCTGTCCTGAAGTTTCAGGACTTTCTCTGGAGGCAAAAACAATCGTTGGTTGTGTGTGTCCAGTAGTGCTCCCAGGTGCACCATGCTCCGAGCAGGGACCAGCGAGGACTTTTTCCAGTTGATGAGCCACCCGTTGGCTTGTAGGAATTGGACCATCAGTTCCAGATGACTAAGGAGAACCTCTTGGGAGTAGCCAGGATCAGCAAGTCATCCAGATACTGCAGGATCCGGATTCCCCGACGGCAGCGAAGAGCAGTCATCACGGCCATAACCTTGGTGAAGATCCAAGTGGCTATGGCCAATCCAAAAGGCAGTGCCTGGAATTGATAATGTAGGTTGCCAATAGTAAACCGCAGATATTGCTGATGCGACATGGCAATAGGTATGTGCAGATAAGCATCCTGTATGTCCAGGGACACCATATAGTCATCGGGTTCCATTGCTAGCACTATAGAGCGCAGAGTTTCCATAAGGGATTTGGATACTCTCACAAACTTGTTCAATGATTTGAGGTTGAGTATAGGTTGGAAGGACCCATTTGGCTTTGGAACTAGAAACAGGGTCGAATAGTGTCCCCTGCCTCTCTGAGACAGAGGTACCGGCACTAGCAAATCTGTATCCAGGAGGGATTGTACAATCAAGTGTAGAGCTTGCGCCTTTATCGGATACGCAGGGATAACAGTTGTGCAAAACTGGCGAGGGGGACGTCTCTTGAAAGATAGCGTACCCGTGAGAGACAACTTCCCGCACCCAGGCGTTCGAAGTGGTCTTTAACCATGCCTGGGCAAACTGCAGAAGTCAGCCTCCCACCCTGGGGAGGCCGGCTGACGGGTGGCCCAGGATTATTTAGATTTAGGCTTAGTGGTTTTGGAAGCACGAGCCGGTCGTGGATACGCCTGACCCTTTGCTTTTCCTGGAGGTCGAAAGGAACGAAAGGTGGTACTCTTAGCCTTCGGAACAGAAGGATTAGTATTTGGGAGTCAGGCAGTCTTGTCAGTAGGAATTGGGAGGGAAAAACGGACAAGAAGAAATCTGTACTGTTGACGCACTCAAGTGCGTCAACAGTACAGATTTCTTCTTGTCCGTTTTTCCCTCCCAATTCTAGCTTACAATTACTGTAGTTGACTGCACCCCCTCCTATATAAAATATTCTCTAATATTAGGAAGAAAAGGGGTTTATATTAAGTGGGTTTATGGTGACGAAAAACATAGACCCACAATATATTAGTACAATATTGAGTGTGCAGATACTATACCTGTATATAAGTCTTGTCAGTAGCCAAGTCGGTTACTATCTTTTCAGATCCTCCCCAAATAGGACGTCTCCCTTAAAAGGGAGCACCTCCAAGGTCTTTTTGGAGTCCAGGTCCACCTTCCAGGACCTCAACCACATAATTCGATGAGCCAGGATAGATGTAGTAGATGCCTTGGCCGCCATTACACCTGCATCAGAGGCCGCCTCCTGAATATAGTGAGAGGCTGTGGTAATATATGACAGATATTGTCTGGCAGTGTCAGAAAAATCCTGGGGCAGTTCATCCTCGATTGCCTGAACCCATGCTTCAATACCTTTCGCAGCCCAGGAGGCTGCCAAAGTGGGTCTATGTACAGCGCCAGTAAGGGAGTAAATAGACGTCAGGCATCCCTCCACCCGCTTATCCGTCGGTTCCTTCAGTGAGGTGACAGTGGTGACAGGCAGGGATAGGATAACGAGCTAGCATCTTTATAAACAGGGAAAATTTCTTTCCAGGAGACTACCAGGATTACTGATGTATGTCAAATAAATGGTCAGAAAGTCGTAAGACTACTTTAGCAACCTTCTGACGTTTGAACTTATCAGGTTTCTTAGACCTAGTAGTAGGCTCAATGTCATCCTCTATTTGAAGAATTAGCTTAATAGCCTCCACTAGGTCAGGAACATCAACCTGGGTTGTAGGTTTCTCATCAGAAGCAACTGAATCAGTGTCTGACAGATCAGTATATTTCCCATCCTCATCGGAAGAATTATCCAAAATTTTAGTGGATTGTGAGGAAGAAATGGCCCAGTTAGATGATCCCTTGGTCCCAGAGGAGCGTGGGGTAGACTTGCCTAACCAAAGATCGATTTAATTGTTGTAATTGGGTAGACAGAGTATCCGCCCAAGGCGGATTAACTACAGGGACAATATGTGCCTGCAATGGCACAGGAGGTCCCACAGGGGACGTAAGACGTGTCACAAGTGTAGTCAGCAGACTTCAGAACGCTGCCCAAGGTGGGTCCTGATTGGCCACAGGTGCTGCAGGTTGGCTGGGTGTATGGCACTCAGCGCCTGAACCAGCAGCTAAAACTTCCCCCTCCGGTAAATCCGTGGTGCCAGTACTGCAGGATGCAGAAGCGTCTGCGGATTTCCCGCCCTGTGTGGCAGACATAAGGAATGTAGCCTTAGGGCGTAACAGTACAATGTAGCCAGACAAACACAATACCTGCAAATAACCCCCTATGTTATGTGACAGTAAACACAAAACAGAGGACTTGAGCGGTATATATAGGACCCTGAGGCACGTAGCCCCTCAGGGTACAAAATATAGTGATAGCAATATGTGATATAGGAGAATAGAATCCCACACAACAGCTACAGGCACACTCAGTCACATGTACAATGCAGAAGCTATTACATATAAACAATAAAACTGCACAGGACTAGTAAAACTACATATAAATATGTATGAGTATAGATATAACAATGCACAGTAGATACTGGATGTATATCGCAGAATACTTGTACTAAATATTCAGATAGCAGTACACTTGTTCTTAACTAACACTGTCTAAAATTACATGTAGAATACTTAAGTGCCTGTAAATGCTCAGAGCTTATGAGACAGGCGGATTTACAGAGGAGACAGAGCCCTGCAGTCCCGGAGATCAGCCCAGCTAGTAGTGAAGATGGCGCCAAAATCTCTGTCAGGGAGTGAGGGAGAGAGAAATGCAGCTCCAGGGCGTGACCACCACCAGTAGATGGCACCCGGAGAGGCTACAGGTCAGCGCCTTATCCCCTATGCTGGGCCTCACCACCGGGTACTATGGAGCCTATATTAAACGGATTTTAGTAAATCCGACCTGTGCTCCCTGCCCTGGTGGATATAGTGGGGTCCCTGTGCAGTACAGTGTCCACGCCAGCAGCGCGGTCTGTCTCCTGGGACCGCGATTTACCGGCGGGTCCCACCTGGGGGACCCTCTTACCTCCTCCCTGATGTGCAGCCACACGATCCAGGAGAGCGTCAGCGATGTGTACCTTAAGTCCGGTGCGCCTCCGCTACAAGTACACGGGAAACAGGATGCGGGAGTATGCAGCGCTGCTGGGGGAGGTGACGGAGCCACAGCACAGCATGTCAGAATGACAAAGTACTGCATCCCTTGAGGTCTTCTTAAAAAGCTCTTTTCAGGGCTGCCTAGCGCAGCCCCCCGTTAGTGACCTGCTCTGCAGGCACCAACATACAAACTGAGCTCCAGTGCCTGGAGGCGGGGCTATAGAGGAGGCAGTGCAATGCATCCTGGGAACAGTCAAAGCTTTAGCCTATTGGTGCCTCAGAGCAAGATCCAACTCTACACCCCTGATGTTATGCCCTGTGGAATAGCAGTGTACCCCGCTGCCTAAAGATTCCTCACACACCTCTGTCACCTTATCAGGAATATTTAGGACTTCCCTTAGAGTCTATAAGAGCTTCAACACTTTGCGACAGAGTACTCTCCCCTACCTCTCTGCCCACCTCACCTTCTTCCATTTCTGACCCTTCATTATCAGTCAGAACGCAGGATATGGGCCAAAGTATGTTTTTGCGGACAAATGGTAGAGGACTGAGACGCTGGTCTGAGTGCCGAGTCCTTTTGCATAAACTCAAGTATTGAGTCTCCTTCTCATTATGAGAATTTAGTAGAGATGGTGGAAATCATCCCCCGAAATCATGTTGGCTCCGTCCCATTAGCCTGAGAAGGGATACTACACACTAGTGAACCCCCGGAGAAGAGGAACACTGTGCCTTGCATGATACACACTCTTTGTCTGACATACTGCAGTAGTAACAGCGCACACACAGGAAAAGGTTATAAGCACAATTAACCCAAAAACAGCCCTTCCCGAGAGAGACCGGAGAGAGACCGGAGAGAATAGAACCAGCACACTGCACCCTTATCGCTAAAGCCAAGCTTAGCCGGGTCGCAGACTAAGTACCTAGATTAGGGACTTAGTACCCTAGTATAAAGCTCCCCCCTGCTATGACCCCCTGGTACCGCTGATTCTGGAGGCTCTCCGGAGGAGCTGCGCGTCCCTGCAGTCAGTGTCTGCGTTAGCTGCAGTAGGGTAAAATGGCGCCTGTGAGCTGCTGGATCCGCTCATAGTGAAGCCCCGCCCCTTCATTGGCGCGCGGTCTTCCCGCTCTTCTTTATACTGGCATTATATGTCTAATTACATAAAATGGAGTAAGCCCCCTTTTAAGCTGCAATGTCAGTAGCCGTGCATCCCCGTAACCTAATGCCGCCATAATGGCCGGCGACCTGCTAACCGGGACACCGGCTTAGTACTCGCCACTCTTCTGTCTTCTGGCTCTGTTAGGGGTGGTGGCGTGCTGTCGGAATGTATGCTCGCCGTGGTGGGGTTTGCGAATAGTTTCCTCAGGAGCTAGCATCCTGTCAGCGGGGAACGAGACCATTAACCCTTAGTGGGGTTGGGCCGTTCCCCCCCACTAAGTTAAAATAAGAATTTACTCACCGGTAATTCTATTTCTCGTAGTCCGTAGTGGATGCTGGGACTCCGTAAGGACCATGGGGAATAGCGGCTCCGCAGGAGACTGGGCACAACTATAAAGAAAGCTTTAGGTCTAACTGGTGTGCACTGGCTCCTCCCACTATGACCCTCCTCCAGACTTCAGTTAGGATACTGTGCCCGGAAGAGCTGACACAATAAGGAAGGATTTAGAATCCCGGTAAGACTCATACCAGCCACACCAATCACACCGTATAACTCGTGATACAATACCCAGTTAACAGTATGACAACAACTGAGCCTCTCAACAGATGGCTCAACAATAACCCTTTAGTTAAGCAATAACTATATACAAGTATTGCAGACAATCCGCACTTGGGATGGGCGCCCAGCATCCACTACGGACTACGAGAAATAGAATTACCGGTGAGTAAATTCTTATTTTCTCTGACGTCCTAAGTGGATGCTGGGACTCCGTAAGGACCATGGGGATTATACCAAAGCTCCCAAACGGGCGGGAGAGTGCGGATGACTCTGCAGCACCGAATGGGCAAACTCTAGGTCCTCCTCAGCCAGGGTGTCAAACTTTTAGAATTTAGCAAATGTGTTTGACCCCGACCAAGTAGCTGCTCGGCAAAATTGTAAAAGCCGAGACCCCTCGGGCAGCCGCCCAAGAAGAGCCCACCTTCCTCGTGGAATGGGCTTTCACTGATTTAGGATGCGGCAGTCCAGCCGCAGAATGTGCAAGCTGAATCGTACTACAGATCCAGCGAGCAATAGTCTGCTTTGAAGCAGGTGCACCCAACTTGTTGGGCGCATACAGGATAAATAGCGAGTCAGTCTTTCTGACTCCAGCTGTCCTGGAAACATAGATTTTCAGGGCCCGGACTACGTCCAACAACTTGGAAGCGTCCAAGTCTGTAGTAGCCGCAGGCACCACGATAGGTTGGTTCAGATGAAAAGCTGATACCACTTTAGGAAGAAACTGGGGACGAGTCCTCAATTCTGCCATATCCATATGGAAAATCAGATAAGGGCTTTTACATGACAAAGCCGCCAATTCTGATACACGCCTGGCCGAAGCCAAGGCCAACAACATGACCACCTTCCACGTGAGATATTTTAGATCCACGGTTTTAAGTGGCTCAAACCACTGATTTTAAGAAACTCAACACCACGTTGAGATCCCAAGGTGCCACTGGAGGCACAAACGGGGGCTGAATATGCAGCACTCCTTTCACAAACGTCTGAACTTCAGGTAGTGAAGCTAGTTCTTTCTGGAAGAAAATCGACAGAGCCGAGATCTCGTCTTGGCCAATCCGGAACCACGAGTATTGTTCTTACTCCTCGTTTTCTTATTATTCTCAGTACCCTTGGTATGAGAGGCAGAGGAGGGAACACAAACTGACTGGTACACCCACGGTGTCACTAGAGCGTCCACAGCTATCGCCTGAGGGTCCCTTGACCTGGCGCAATATCTCTCTAGTTTTTTGTTTAGGCGGGACGCCATCATGTCCACCTGTGGCCGTTCCCATCGATTTACAATCAGCGTGAAGACTTCTGGATGAAGTCCCCACTCTCCCGGGTGGAGGTCGTGCCTGCTGAGAAAGTCTGCTTCCCAGTTGTCCACTCCCGGAATGAACACTACTGACAGTGCTAGTACGTGATTTTCCGCCCATCGGAGAATCCTTGTGGCTTCTGCGATTGCCATCCTGCTTCTTGTGCCGCCCTGTCGATTTACATGGGCGACTGCCGTGATGTTGTCTGACTGGATCAGTACCGGCTGGTGTAGAAGCAGGGATTTTGCCTGACTTAGGGCATTGTAAATGGCCCTTAGTTCCAGAATATTTATGTGTAGGTAAGTCTCCTGACTCGACCATAGTCCTTGGAAGTTTCTTCCCTGTGTGACTGCCCCCCAGCCTCGAAGGCTGGCATCCGTGGTCACCAGGACCCAGTCCTGTATGCTGAATCTGCGGCCCTCTAGAAGATGAGCACTCTGCAGCCACCACAGCAGAGACACCCTGGTTCTTGGAGACAGGGTTATTAGGCGATGCATCTGAAGATGCGATCCGGACCATTGGTCCAACAGGTCCCACTGAAAGATTCTGGCATGGAACCTGCCGAAAGGAATTGCTTCGTAAGAAGCCACCATCTTTCCCAGGACCCGCGTGCAATGATGCACCGATACCTGTTTTGGTTTCAGGAGGTCTCTGACTAGAGATGACAGCTCCTTGGCTTTCTCCTCCGGGAGAAACACTTTTTTTTCTTTTCTTTTTTGGACTGTATCCAGAATCATACCCAGGAACAGTAGACGTGTCGTCGGAACCAGCTGTGATTTTGGAATATTCAGAATCCAACCGTGCTGGTGTAGCACCTCCTGAGATCGTGCTACTCCCACCAACAACTGCTCCTTGGACCTCGCCTTTATTAGGAGATCGTCCAAGTACGGGATAATTAAAACTCCCTTTCTTCGAAGGAGTATCATCATTTCCGCCATTACCTTGGTAAACACCCTCGGTGCCGTGGAGAATCCAAACGGCAGCGTCTGGAATTGGTAATGGCAATCCTGTACCACAAATCTGAGGTACTCCTGGTGAGGATAGTAAATGGGGACATGCAGGTAAGCATCCTTGATGTCCAGGGATACCATGTAATCCCCCTCGTCCAGGCTTGCAATAATCGCCCTGAGCGATTCCATCTTGAACTTGAATTTTTTTATGTATGTGTTCAAGGATTTCAAATTTAAAATGGGTCTCACCGAACTGTCCTGTTTCGGTACCACAAACAGTGTGGAATAGTAACCCCGTCCTTGTTGAAGTAGGGGCACCTTGATTATCACCTGCTGGGAATACAGCTTGTGAATTGCCGCTAGCACAGCCTCCCTGTCTGAAGGAGTAATCGGCAAGGCATATTTTAGGAACCGGTGGGGTGGAGACGCCTCGAATTCCAGTTTGTACCCTTGAGATACTATTTGCAGGATCCAGGGATCCACCTGTGAGCGAGCCCACTGATCGCTGAAATTTTTGAGGCGGCCCCCCACCGTACCTGGCTCCGCCTGTGGAGCCCCACCGTCATGCGGCGGACTTGGAAGAAGCGGGGGAGGACTTTTTCTCCTGGGAACCTGCTGTTTGTTGCAGCCTTTTTCCCCTACCTCTGCCTCTGGACAGAAAGGACCCGCCTTTTCCACGCCTGTTTTTCTGAGTCCGAAAGGACTGTACCTGATAAAACGGCGCCTTTTTAGGCTGTGAGGGAACATGGGGTAAAAATGCTGACTTCCCAGCAGTTGCTGTGGAAACTAGGTCCGAGAGACCATCCCCAAATAACTCCTCACCCTTATAAGGCAAAACTTCCATGTGCCTTTTTGAATCTGCATCCCCTGTCCACTGGCGAGTCCATAAGCCTCTCCTAGCAGAAATGGACAATGCACTTATTTTAGATGCCAGCCGGCAGATCTCCCTCTGTGCATCTCTCATGTATAAGACTGAATCTTTTATATGGTTAGCAGAACAGTGTCCCTGTCTAGGGTGTCAATATTTTCTGACAGGGAATCTGACCACGCAGCGGCAGCACTGCACATCCATGCTGACGCAATAGCTGGTCTAAGTATAATGCCCGAGTGTGTATATACAGACTTCAGGATCGCCTCCTGCTTTCTATCAGCAGGTTCCTTGAGGGCGGCCGTATCCGGAGACGGTAGTGCCACCTTTTTAGACAAACGTGTGAGCGCTTTATCCACCCTAGGGGGTGTCTCCCAACGTGACCTATCCTCTGGCGGGAAAGGGAACGCCATTAGTAACTTCTTAGAGATTACCAATCTTTTATCAGGGAAAGCCCACGCTTCTTCACACACTTCATTTAATTCTTCTGATGGGGGAAAAACTACGGGTAGTTTTTTCTCCCCAAACATAATACCCCTTTTAGTGGTACCTGGGTTTATATCAGAAATTTGTAACACCTCTTTCATTGCTTCAATCATGCAACGAATGGCCTTAGTGGACATTAGACTAGACTCATCGTCGTCGACACTGGTGTCAGTATCCGTGTCGACATCTGCGTCTGCCATCTGAGGTAGCGGGCGTTTTAGAGCCCCCGATGGCCTTTGAGACGCCTGGACAGGCACGAGCTGAGAAGCCGGCTGTCCCGCATTTGGCATGTCGTCAAATTTTTTGTGTAAGTAGTCGACACGTGCACGCAATTCCTTCCATAAGTCCATCCACTCAGGTGTCTGCCCCGCAGGGGGTGACGTCCCTTCTATAGGCATCTGCTCCGCCTCCACCTCATTATCCTCATCAAACATGTCGACACAGCCGTACCGACACACCGCACACACACAGGGAATGCTCTAACAGAGGACAGGACCCACCAAAGCCCTTTGGGGAGACAGAGTGAGAGTATGCCAGCACACACCAAAGCGCTATATAATGCAGGGACTAACTGAATTATGTCCCCTATAGCTGCTGTTATATATACTGCGCCTAAATTTAGTGCCCCCCCTCTCTTTTTTACCCTTTTCTGTAGTGTAGACTGCAGGGGAGAGCCAGGGAGCTTCCTTCCAGCGGAGCTGTGAGGGAGAAATGGCGCCAGTGTGCTGAAGGAGATAGCTCCGCCCCATTTCCGCGGACTATTCTCCCGCTTTTTTATGGATTCTGGCAGGGGTAATTATCACATATATAGCCTCTGGGGCTATATATTGTGGTATTTTTGCCAGCCAAGGTGTTTTTATTGCTGCTCAGGGCGCCCCCCCCTAGCACCCTGCACCCTCAGTGACCGGAGTGTGAAGTGTGTATGAGGAGCAATGGCGCACAGCTGCAGTGCTGTGCGCTACCTTGGTGAAGACTGAGGTCTTCTGCCGACGATTTTCCGGACCTCTTCTTGCTTCTGGCTCTGTAAGGGGGACGGCGGCGCGGCTCCGGGACCGAACACCAAGGCCAGTTCCATGCGGTCGATCCCTCTGGAGCTAATGGTGTCCAGTAACCTAAGAAGCCCAAGCTAGCTGCAAGCAGGTAGGTTCGCTTCTTCTCCCCTTAGTCCCTCGCTGCAGTGAGCCTGTTGCCAGCAGGTCTCACTGTAAAATAAAAAACCTAATTATATACTTTCTTTTTAGAAGCTCAGGAGAGCCCCTAGTGTGCATATATATATATATATACTGCACCTAAATTTTTAGTGCCCCCCCCACTCTTTTTTACCCTTATGTAGCTTGACACTGCAGGGGAGAGCCAGGGAGCGTCCTTCCAGCGGAGCTGTGAGGGAAAAATGGCGCCAGAGTGCTGAGGGAGATGGCCCCGCCCCTTTTGCGGCAGACTTCTCCCGCTTTTTCTGGAATTCTGGCAGGGGTATTTTTACACCTATATAGCCTTCCTGACTATATATGGTGTAGATTTGCCAGCCAAGGTGTATTATATTGCCCTCAGGGCACCCCCCCCCCCCAGCGCCCTGCACCCATCAGTGACCGGAGTGTGAGGTGTGCATGAGGAGCAATGGCGCACAGCTGCAGTGCCATGCGCTACCTTGTTGAAGACAGAAGTCTTCTGCCGCCGATTTTCCGGAACACTTCTTGCTTCTGGCTCTGTAAGGGGGCCGGCGGCGCGGCTCCGGGACCGAACGATCGAGGTCGGGTCCTGTGTTCGATCCCTCTGGAGCTAATGGTGTCCAGTAGCCTAAGAAGCCCAAGCTACCACCAGTTAGGTAGGTTCGCTTCTTTTCCCCTTAGTCCCTCGCTGCAGTGAGTCTGTTGCCAGCAGATCTCACTGTAAAATAAAAAACCTAAAATATACTTTCTTTCTAGGAGCTCAGGAGAGCCCCTAGTGTGCATCCAGCTCAGCCGGGCACAAGATTCTAACTGAAGTCTGGAGGAGGGTCATAGTGGGAGGAGCCAGTGCACACCAGTTAGACCTAAAGCTTTCTTTATAGTTGTGCCCAGTCTCCTGCGGAGCCGCTATTCCCCATGGTCCTTACGGAGTCCCAGCATCCACTTAAGACGTCAGAGAAATAACAAACTTAGAAGAAAAAAAGAAAAAAAATATGCAGAAAAGCTTCCAGAGATGTTGCCGGCTCCGTTGGGCACATTTTCTAAACGGAGTCTGGTAGGAGGGGTATAGAGGGAGGAGCCAGCACACGTTATCAAACTTCTATAGTGCCCATGGCTCCAAGTGGACACGTCTATACCCCATGGTACTAAATGGATTCCCAGTATCCCCTAGGACGCAAGAGAAAAGACAGCATATGTTTTGCTCAGTCTTCAAAGAGGTAAAAGGGCAGTTTTAGATTTCTCTCATTTGACAGGATGGTAACAATACACTCTTCTAATCAAAAGCAGGCTGCAAGTAATGCCATCGTGGACAACAGATATGAAAGCACCTCGCAAGAGACCAGACATGCCAGCCTTCAACACACAGTAGTGCAATGGTTTTTTCATTAAATACCTCACAGCTAATTGAATCTCACAGCTTGCAATGACTAACATTACTAATGACTATACATTTTATATGGAGTTCTCAAGAAATGGCCCAATTTGATGCAGTAATTTGAGCAACATTTATTCAAGTGAGTGACTAATATTAAACTGGCCACTACTGTAGGTGATAAAACATGATACTCTACAACAGTGGTTCTCAAACTCGATCCTCAGGACCCCACACGGTTCACGTTTTCCAAGTCACCCAGCAGCTGCACTGTGTATCACCAGCTGTCACATTTTAAAAATCTACAGGTGACTTGCAAAACATGGACCGTGTGGGGTCCTGAGGACAGAGTTTGAGAACCTGTGCTCTACAACATGCATATATTAAAAAGGAAAGAAGGCATATGTGCTTACACACCGGAAGCGGGTTTGGAGCTAGGTTCCGTGTCCACATTCTTTGCAGATGAACGGTCTGGACTAGATGTATCTTTAGGCTGTGCACCAGTTTCTGAATCAGTGATTACACTGCGGTCTACATTGAGTGGCAGAGAAGTACGAGGCTTCAGTGTAGGCCGCAGCCTCATTCTCCTTGGTAGAGTTTGACTGGGTTGTGGTGGGTCTGCCTGTGTCTCAGGTGGTTCACCAGCAGCTTTATCTTCTGGTAAGCAGTTTGTGTTCTTTCCAGCTTCAGCAGGCATTTGGCATGGATCACCATTTTCTTCTATATGCTGTGACTTGCGTCCCTTTGCACGTTCTAGGTGTGCTTTTTTACTCATTCTTGCTGCAACAAAAACCACATCATCCTTGCTTTCATTACCCAATGAGTCTTCAGGAGAATTATCAGTTTGAAGATCTGTCTCAGAATGTTTCTCTTTAAACACTCCCTTTAAGTCTCCTTTGACCTTTGTGCTTGTTTTTGTCTCCTTTTCTTCAGTCAGGACTTCTGATGGTTGCTGGCTATCTGCACTCTCATCCACTTTCGGACTGTCAGGTTCTTTACTCTCACCACACTCCATATTTGTGGACTCTGTAGACGGCTGGTTAATGCTTGCAATATCAGATGCTCCAAGTGTACTTTCAGTCGGAAGGTCTCCACTCAGAGGCTTGTTGGAGTCAGGGAACTTGGTAGGTTCCATGAAAAATGAGGAGAGGGGTTTTATACCTAGTGAAACAAAAACAAAATGAAACAAACAAAAAAAATTATAATTTATATATGGTGCTGCTACTAATTATTAGACATGGGCAGAAAATACAGGGGTTGATTCAACTGTTCTGCAGTTTGGGCACAAATGCAGAGGGCGCTGACATTTCAGCTCACTTTTACGGAAGTACTTTAGCAGGGTTTAGCCACTATGCACAGCTAAACCTGGTGCTTTTTGGGCACCCGATCAAACCAAAAACTGAACTGCTCCGAAGGGCACCCATTACTTCGCGCGCAAAAACAAAAAATTGAATCACCCCTTTAGACAGCAAATAACTACTCAAGCCAAAAAGCAATACAATCTAACCTAATACAACTGCACTGATTACTAAATACAATCATACAGCTGGCACATGGAACATTCTAGATTCTAGAAAGACATGCAAATATTCTAGATATTCACTCCACGATCATTCTAAAATACTCCCCCTACATATATAAGTGATCGGCCACAGTCAGTTAACCTTTGGCAGTTGAGCGGTTCGTGCAGTCTACTTAGTGTTTTTCTTGTCTCATTTGTGTATCTCAAAAATTAGAGCCAATCTAGCAAAACAGATTACCCATTTGGAATCCGCACCACAAAGTTACCCAAAATTGCTCTAATATGAATGGCAAAAAAATGGGTATTGTTCAAAGCTTAAAACGATGCAATGGTTGTGGACAAGATAAGCAGGAGGACCAATCAGAGTCTACAGTCACCTGTGAGTGGTCCTCCTGCCTACTTCCAATTTTCAGCTGATGCTGTGGGAAGAATGGAGGAGCCCTAAAAAAATGGCTGCATGTAGGAGGAAGCTAGGAGGATGATCACAACTTCAGTTGGTCCTAGTGCAGGTTTAATTGTAAAATGTAACCTTTAGTTTGACCTACCGTACACATCTTTGACAGTCATAAGGTGCAAAGCATCAGTGTTATTATAAATGGAGATACAGTAAATAAGTTTTATGCTACCCACTACATCTATTAAAACAATAGCACTGTAGAAGTAATTAATAATCCTTTTCCACTGTCTTGAAAATCCTAGATTTTTACACATAAATGCACATCAACCCGGGTTTTTGCTCAGGGGAAAAAGGTCCAAAAACAAAAACCCGGGTCCAGTTACATGGGAATCCAACCCGCATAGCGAGAAAGAATGAACACTGGTAGGACATAGGTTAAGGGGCAGTGTAAACGGGTTACCCAGGGAACTTGACAAGGGACCAATTTACAGCATGCTGAAAGCCAATACCTCCCGAACCACAGTGCTGGGGCTTGCCCTCAGCGTGACATGGGCAACTTACATTAGGAAGTGTGGCCTAATGGGACGATGCCTTGCCCCTGGGGTCCTAATCTGAAGGTTTTCCTTGCGCTTGGAAATGACTGACATCTCCAAGCGCCGGCTAATAGACACTGCACCCATGTGCGTTGTAAACTGTGCCAAATCGGGAATCTACCAGGTTGGTGTCGCAATGGCAAAGGGGTAAAGTCTAACCTCGGCTTGGAACAGTGGGGCAGATGTATTAACCTGGAGAAGGGATATAAAAAAAAAAAAAAAGTGATAAACCAGTGAAAAGCACAAGGTGATAACGCACCAGACAATCATTACAGATTTTAAAAATTACAGTTAGGGACTGGCTGGTGCGTTATCACCTTGCGCTTATCACTACTTCAGGTTAATACATCTGCCTCGGTGTTCCAAATCCCAGGTCAGACCCGGGTCTTTGGTGGAAAAGGGGTAATTTAAAGCACCATGATATTGAAATCAACATCAGTCTCTATTCTAGTGGAGCTTAAAATCTCACCATACAGATGGTACATACAATAGGGATAATTTAATCAGAAACCCCAACGGGCCAGGTTTTAAGTTTATCCATGCTTGGCCACAGGTGACTTAATTAGTGCCGGAGTCAATTTGATTTAACCATCTGTGCGGAGTCATGAATATACCTGAAACCTGGACCGTTGGGGTGGCTTGAAGACCATGTTTGAGAATCTCTGGCATAAACATTACTAGGGTGATTCTGCAGAAAGTGAATATAAAGTCCCGTGCATCAAACGCATTTCATTTTTTTTCCCTTTTAAACTGGTCTGTTAGGAAATTGTTGTTACATGAAAACTTATTTGCTTAGTAGCAATGCATTACCCTGTAACTTGAGACCCACTAAAATCTTGGTATTTTGGAGAAGTATTTCGTTTGAATTTGTGTAGCTGTCCCATGTATCATGGACTGATCGTTCCTAATCCTCCACACACTTACACCGCTGTGCTGACACTAGGTAAAAAAAAGCAAGTATTTACTTCCAACTATGGAGAGGCTAATGTTATACTCATATATATGGGAATTAAATGAAATAAATGAAAACCCATACTAGGAGGGATGAAAAACTCAGGAATATAAATTAATTTAAAAAAAAAAAGCAAAAATAGTACCTACACACATAGGGGGGAGATGTATTATAGGGGCACAGATAATTACCGAGGAAAAGCAGGAAGGAACATCGACCAGATGTATAAACATCTTGACTGCCGAAGCGGGGGAGGGAAAACTCCCCCCTCTGGCGATCCCTGCCTGAGCACACAGCACATCAGCACCAAGCTCTCTGCCTGGCCGTCTCCATTGCGCAAGAGCGAGAGATCTCGCATGCAGCCCAGAGCCAGCCCCCGCCACAGCCAACGTTGTCCTGCTGTGGACATAGAGCATCGACCCCTTCAGTTGTCAAAATCGATAGCTGCAGGTGTCGGAAAGGTCAGTGCTACAGACTGTTCTTACATTGCCCTGCAAATCGGCGTGCTATCTAAAAGACAACAGCGCCGATTCGTCCATTACTGGGCACAGACCAAGGCATTAATACATTTGGGGGGGGGGATTGGGGAAGAAATTTATCACTGCACCACTTCACCCCCATAACGCACTTTCATACCCCATAGTCACACAAATACAAATGATGTTATGTGTGTAGTGTATGATGTTAAAAATGCCTTGTAAATTATTTCAAGAGTGGAATATATCTTTAAGGGCTACACACACACACACACACACACACACACACACACATTGTGACAGATTTGTTGTACATAGTCTTGATACAATAACTTTAGTGTGGTTATTTGGAAAGGATGCCATTAAGTACTAAAAAAGGTGATTTGTGTCCTTACCTATTAAATCCTTTTCTCAGAAGCCATGGGGCACACTAGAATCAAGGTGGGGCCGCAGAGCCTGGGCATCGATAGATCAGTTTCCTACCCAACAGCACAGGTTCTCTCCCCCTTATATCCCACACCCTGAGCACAGACAGACTAGTTTGGTTTACAAGCCCAAGGAGACAAAAAGGGAGTAGAGGAAAGGGAAACACCCATACTAGAGACAGCTGAGGGAGTAGCTGGAAGCAAAGAAGAACTGCATACAGGAGCGTCAGGGTGGGCGCTGAGTGTACCCAACGACTTCAGAGAAAAGTATTAAACAAGTATGGATAAAAATCCCCTTTTCTCCTTTCAGCCATGGGGGACACTGGGATAATGGGGACATCATAAATATGTCCTCTCAAGGGAGGTAACACTCCTGTGGTAAACCTGACAAGCCTCTTGAAGAAGCCGCCTGAGGTGCGGAGAAACGCGTTGAGGGTACAGAAGAAAGGGCCGCTTTTGACTTAAGTGTCCTAAGGAGCATAATAGACATCGTCACCAACCGTCTGTTACAAGCTGCCGGTGAATGCTTCAGCCTGCGATTTAAACATCTCACTTATACTTCCCCTGCATTTGGAACACTGCTACACCTTGCCCGGCTGGGCACCGCTCAGTTGAGCTGGGGGATTTGCACGACGGTCCGGCGCACTCACTCGGGGCCGTACTGAAGGGAATGGTTCTCATCTAAACATACCGCTGACTGATGTCTCACCAATGCACAGGGTGATAATAAGCGGTTTTCAACTACCCATCCCGTGCAGTAAGAGATTACAACGGCTCAGTGAGTAACAGCAATCGGTTGGTTTATCATTCATATGTGCTCCAAGGAAATAGCTATTTAAATCTGGACACTTTCATATGGTGATAGACGCTAACTATATAATTTGGCAATATTAATTTCCATTTGAATTGTCAGATATGGAACATATGTGAGAGAATAATTCTTTTCTATAGAGACTGGCTCTCCCATCTGTCAGCGTCCCTTTCATATATTTATACACTATGTTTGTATTAGAGGTTTATAATACCTCACATTTACGCTTTGTGTATTGTTGTGGTCTTTTAATTAGTCTGTTTTTGTTTTTATGTAATAAATTGTTTTTTAATCAACATCACTGATATTGTGCGCCTACCTGGTGGTTTGTTTCAGTTGTTTCATTTTAAGGAGGCCGGCTACCTCCTTACAGGTGGCTGCCATTATCAGGGTTATATTTGCACGTCCCTGCTCAGCGCCTACAAACCTTTTTTTTTTTTTTTTTTTGTATGGCCAAAACTCGCTTCCGACGAGGCAAGGGTGTCAAATTTGTATAACCTTATAAAAGTTGGGGCTCAATGCCTCGTGGTGACCTTGCGAAGCCGGTCTGTTATAGCACCAAGCTGGGCTGCCCAGGAAGCCACATGCATTCTGGCGAAATGGGCACCAAGGAGGTCAGGACCCAAGGTGCGTACGGAGAACCACACTGGGTGGAAGATCAGGAACGAGAACCAAAAATATAAAGACCCGATGGGCCGAGGAGATGACAAGAACAAAGACCGTCTTCAAGGTAAACCATTGAAGGTAGTCTGTCTCCAAAGGCTCAAAGAGGGCTCCTGGACCAAGGAGAGGTTACAGGGAGCCAATGGAGGGACAAACAGAGGCTGGAGGTGGAGAACCTCCAGCTAGGAGGTCTGAATGTCCGGCAGCAGAGCATTCTTCTTTTGGAAAAGAACACATAGAAATGACAAAAAAACAGGACAAAAAGGAAGGGCCGAGGATTAAAACCCTGTGCCAAGCACCAGCCAAAATAAGTCTTCCATATTCAATGGGAAATCCTAGTGGATGAAGGTATGCTTGCACTAAGGAGGGTTTGGATCACCCGAGATGAGAAGCCCTTAACTCTCAAAATGGACTTCTCAAGATCCACCCTGTCAAAGGAAAGCGGTCCAAATCCAGATGAAGTCAAGGAACATGACACAGCAGTTCCTGCCAGAGAGGAAGATGCTATGGAGAGTCTAGGGACAGTACCAGAAGGTCGGTATACCAAGCCTAATGGGGCCAGTCTGGGGCGATCAGAATCATGGTACTCCCTTCCATTTGGAGATTCCACAGGACCTGAGATATCATGAACATTGGGGGGAAACAAGCACAGGAGTGGAAACGTCCACAGAACTGTCAAAGGCATCCACCAGA